>NC_045987.1:29904336-30240857 GCF_010909765.2 Amblyraja radiata
CTCTCCCCACTGTCTCCCTGTCTCCTTCCCCTCTCTCTCTCTCCACCTCTCTTTGAGAGTCTGTCCCTTCGGCACAGAGACCCTCGCGGCAGCGGCACAAGGCTTCCGACGCCTCCGATGGACCGGGACTTGCACTGCTCCATGGCCGGAGCTCCAGCGAGTGACTCGTCAGCGCCGCAAACACTCGCTAGCCCCGCAAACACTCGACAGCCCCGCAAACACTCGCCAGTCCCGGCTCCCCGCATCTGTTCCCGCTGCTGGTTCTGCTCCCATCCCTCCCGCAGCCCCGGCTCTCCAACATCCGCGGACCATGCAGTTTATCCGAGTTTTGAAATTTTCGTTGATCACAAAATTTCTCACCACTGAGCATGAGAAATGTCTGATGAGCGTGAGGGCGTGAGAGTTTGCTTGAGGGCGTGATTCTCACGCTCAAAGCGTGAGAGTTGGCAGCCCTGAGTAGAGGGATCTTTTGTATTCTAGTCCTCTTGAAATAAATGCCCGCATTGCGTTTGTCTTTCTTGCTACCGAAAACAGGGATGTTATGCAGCAGCTCTATAAGGCGCTCGTCCAGCCACATTCGGAGTGATCGTGAGCAATTTTAACAACCCTAACTACTAGGGGCCTCTGTGACCAGCCCTCATGGTTGCTAAGGAGGGCCTAGAAATCCCTCTCGCCAACTAGGTATCACTGTTGCTAGGCAGGGTCTAAAACTTCCAGGCCCCACTCCAACCAGGCTTCACGGTTGCTAGGAAGGACTTAGAAACTCCAGGAGCCTCTCAGACCAGGCCTCATGTTCTAGAACATCCTCCCTCTGTCCAGGCCTCATGGTTGCTAGGTGGCCGACAACTACCAGGAGCCTCTAGACTTGGCCTCATGGTTGCTAGGCAGGGCCTAAACCTTCCAGGAGCCTCTCAGACCCTGGTTGCTGGGGATGGCCTCAAAATCCCTTTCTCTGACTAGGCCTCACGGTTATTATGGATGGCCAAGAAACCCCTCTCTCCGATTAGGCCTAGACCTTCTACGAGTATCTCAGACTCTGGTTGCTAGGGAGGACCTAGCAATCCCTCACTCCGACTAGGCTCGAGGGGCCAAATGGCCTACTCCATCAGTTTTCTCTGTTTCTATGCTTCTGTACGGGGCCCAAAACTGCTCACAATTACTCCAAATAAGGCCTAACCAGTGCTCAGCATTACATCTCTGAGCTTAATCCTGGTCACTAATATCCATCTTCATTTCTCACAGTCTCTCGAAAGTGTCTGACCTTTAATATTGACAAACAAGACCCAATTGTTTATCGCGGGAAGAATGGATCCTACTTCAGATACAAGGTTCGAACGTATGGAGACAGTAACCCTCCAAGGTAAGTGTGAGATTCAAAAATCACAAATGCTCTTGAGACAAATTCAGATAAAGAAGTGTTTTTATTAATTTCATATTCTGCGGAATAGGTGCCTCTCCACTGATGTCCCCTAGAGGCACACCGAGGATCGGGATGTCTTCTATCTTTATACATTTCTTTTCATTATTATCACATTCTCATCTCTCCCCATTGAGCTTCTTCCAATCATAACATAAAGCCCAGATTCCCACGAGAACGTCGTAAATGAAGAAAGTTGAGAGAGAAAATAGAGAAAAGAAAATAAAATAAAAAAGAAAAGGAGATCATTATTTATAATCTTGACCAACCCTCGTCCAGTCCTGAAACAGTTATTTTTTTACAATTGTGTTGCACCATATGATTCCAAAAAAATGACGAATTGAGACCAACTCGTTATGAATTGGTCTGATTTATCCATTAGGAGGAATCGCATTTCCTCAAGATGAGCGGTGTCCAACATACTTGCAATCCACATTTTAAGCGTTGGTATTGATGTACCCTTCCAAAATTTAAGAATTAATTTTTTTGCTATTATTAAACCATAGTTAAGGAATAGATTTTGAGATGTGTTCAATTTATTCCCATCTTCCATTACACCAAATATAATCATTTCAGTATTAGGTTCCATTCTTGTCTTGAACAATTTTGTAAATATTTCAAAAATATCATTCCAAAATCTATAAAGTTTTATGCAGGAAACTAAGGAGTGTGTTATAGTTGCCTTTTGGGCTAGACATTTATCACAAGTGGCGGATATATTTGGATAAAATTTGTTCAATCTTGTTTTTGAATAATATAATCTATGTACAATTTTAAATTGAATTAGATTATGTCTTACATTAATTGAACATTTGTGAATATATATCAGGTATTTTTCCCATTTAACCTTCGTAATTTTTTATCATTAGTTCCCGTTCCCACTCTTCTCTAAGTACCTCTGTCGATGGTAGGTCTATATTTAGAATACTGTTATATAAATATGATATTAATTTTTGTGAGTCAGCTTCAATATTCATTGCTTCTTCCAATAAGTCAGGAGTTACTTTTTGATATCCTTGTATATATTTTTTCACGAAATCGCAAATCTGAAGATATTTAAAATATTGGTTGTTTTTCAATTTAAATTTTAATTGTAGTTGTTGGAATGATAGTAGGTTTCCCATTTCGTACATATCCCCGATCCTTCTAATTCCGAGACTTTCCCATTGGTTATATGTCTTATCAATAAGAGATGGTTTAAATAAAGGGTTATTCGCTATTGGCATTAACAGTGATAGATTTCTTAATTTTAAAGATAATTTTATTTGTTTCCAAAAATTCTTATTGTACCATATATAATTGGGTTCTTCTTATATATTGTGTTATTCAGTTTTTTTGGGGAGAAGAGGATCGTTCCTATATTACAAGGATGGCAATCTTCCTTCTCCATTTTTATCCATTCTGTCTGTTGGGTAGAACTATCCAACCAATAAATCATATTCTTAATATGCACTGCCCAGTAATAATACATAAAATTTGGAAGTGAAAGTCCCCTGACCTCTTTTGGTTTACATAAGTGTTTTTTTGTGATTCTATGTGATCTATAGTCCCAAATATAATTAGTAATATTTGAGTCTAATTTAAAAAAAAAATATTTTGGTATATATACCGGTATAGATTGAAATAGGTATAGTAATTGTGGTAGGAAGATCATTTTTATTGCATTTATTCTACCTAATAATGATAAGGGAAGTGTTTTCCAAAATTTAATCAACGTATTAAGTTTATTTAATAAAGGTATGAAATTAGCTTTGAATAATGCTTTATATTTTCTAGTAATCTGAATACCCAAATATTTAAATTTTTCTGTTGCGATTTTAAAAGGGAACTTCAGTAAGTGTGTAGGTTCTTGAGGTTTTAATGTCATGATTTCACTTTTATTCCAGTTTATTCTATATCCAGAAAAAGACCCAAATTCCTCTATTAAGTTTAATAAATTTGGTATGCTCGTTTGTGACTTTGTAATATATAAAAGTATATCGTCTGCATATAATGAGATTTTATTCTTTGAGTCCCTGGTATTATAGCCCTGAATATTCGGATGAATTCTTATACTTTCAGCCAGGGGTTCTATCATAAGGGCAAATAGCAGGGGTGATAGTGCACATCCCTGCCTATCACCCCTTGATAGTTGAAATTTTTGAGATAACATGTTATTAGTTAAAATTCTTGCCATTGGTTTATCATATAATAATTTTACCCATGTTATAAAATTCTCTCCCATATTAAATTTTTGTAGTACTTTATATAAGTATTGCCACTCTACCTGATCAAATGCTTTCTCTGCATCCAAAGAAATAATTGATATCTTCCTCTACTTTATGCGAGTACATTATATTAAACAGGCGTCTCAGATTATTAAATGAGTATCTTTTAGGTATAAACCCCGTTTGATCAGGGTTTATCAATTTACTAATATATTTGCTTAATCTTCTTGCTAAAATCTTTGCTAAAATTTTCTGATCTGTATTTAAAAGTGATATAGTTCTGTACGAGCCCGGATCTTCTAAATCTTTATCTTTTTTTTTGGAATATGCGTAATAGTTGATTCTGTTAATGTTTCAGGTAGTTTGTTTTCTTTAAAAGCATGGGAGTATAAATTAAATAAATAAGGGGTTGTTATCTCCTGAAATGTTTTATAAAATTCATTATTAAAACCATCTGGTCCCGGTGTCTTACCATTTTTCAGCGATTTTATTGTTTCACCTATTTCTTTGATTGTAATTTGAGCTCCTAGTTCCTCTTGTTCCAAAAGGTCCAATATTGGAAGATTGCAGTTATCTAGAATTTTTTTTATTTTACTATCTTCTATTTTAATTTTAGATGTATATAAGTTTTGGTAAAATTGGGCAAATCTATTATTAATATCTTTAGGTAGTATTAGTAATTCACCTTTCTCTGATTTAATTTTGGTTATAGTATTTTCCTTTTCTTGTTTTTTCAATTGGCGAGCAAAAAGCTTATGTGGTTTGTCACCAAACTCAAAATGTTCCTGTTTTGTAATTTGGAATAGTCTTATTACTCCTGCCGATAAAATTCGATTAAGTTTAAATTTCAGTAATATTATCTTATTGTGTTTATCTGTCGTGGAATCTTTGGCATTATCCAACTCTAACTGTCTGATTTCTTGTTCTAACAATAATTGTTCTGTCTTATTCTTTTTATTTTGAAAACTTTGATATGAAATTATAATTCCTCTCATAAATGCTTTAAAAGTTTCCCATAATAAAGAAGGCAAAGTACCTGGTATATCATTTGTATTGAAAAAAAGTTTCATTTGTTGTTTTAAATATTGATAGCCTTGCACGTCATTTAAAATATGTGTATTAAACCTCCAAAAAAATGTTTTACCCGGCATTCCCTCAAATTTTACTGAAAATGTCAACGGAGAGTGATCTGAGATACTACTAATGTGGTATGTTGGGTTGTTTGTATATGGCATTAATTTCATGTCCACTAAAAAATAATCAATTCTTGAATAAGTTTTATGCACCGAAGAGTAAAACGAGTATTCCCTTCCAACTGGATTAGCAGATCTCCAGACTTCGGTCTGGATGACAATAAAAGGCTATCTAATCTAATCTAATCTAATCTATTATATTAGTATTTTTTATATATGTATTTAGAAGTTCGCTAGTTTTAGATTTTAAATTTCTTTTGTTTTGCTGATTTATCTAGATATGAATCTAAAACACAGTTAAAGTCCCCCCCTATTATCACATTTTGGTAATTAAACTCTGATATTATGTCAATAATTTTATCAAAAAATTGGGGGTTATCAAAATTCGGAGCATAAATATTTATCAAAGTTAGTGGGGTTGCATAAATTTCACCCGAAACTATAATATATCTTCCCTCTTTATCTGATATGGTATTCTTTAATTTAAAAGGAATACCTTTCCTAATAAGAATAGCTGTACCCCTAGATTTAGAAGTAAATGAGGAGTAGTATGTTTGGCCTATCCAATTCGCCTTTAATCTTATTTGTGTTTGTTGTTTCATGTGTGTCTCCTGCAAAAACATTATGTCGCTTTTGAACGATTTTAGTTGGGCAAAAATTTTACCCCTCTTAATTGGTTCGTTGGCACCCCTTATATTCCAACTACAAAATGTAATTCCTCCATTCTTTATTTGTCTATCGTCTTGCATTGTAAATCAAGGTAATATTCCTGAATCATACGGTGCAACCAAATACCTCAGAATTTTAGGACTTGGGTGGTCATCCCGGGTTATTAGATTTATATTGCATCTCCTTCTTGTAAAGTGCCTTAGAAAAAGAAAAAAAGAATGATACACAATTACTTTCAAAAAAATTAAACAGATAAAAATCTTGATTGTGCTTTAAAAAAAAAGGTGCTATTAAGGTATCTAAGGGAAGATACCTTAAGGACGAATAGCCATCAATGATGGCAAAAAATGTATAGACCTCCGTGATGTTGTTATACATTGAGCTCCTCCCCCTTGGTGAATCCTCATAAAAAGTTACATACCGTTTCATATTTTGTCTTTTCTTATATGAGTTTATCAAACCAGCGCTAGTGACAGCCGAGAGAAAAAAGAGACATAAGGAATAAAAAAACAAAACAAATATAGAACACAACATATACACGATTATATAAGTATATATGTCCCTCTAATTTATCCAATCTTAATCTGATCTAAACTTTCCCATATATATCCACCCAGGATTCTTACATAATATCCCATTCTATAACTACCATACACCATACAAGCAGGTGCCAAAGGGTTAAACTTTGAGCTTTTCATCCAAGGTTGAATATAACCAAGCTCTCTGAATAACACATTCCAACGAGATAAGCTTTATAATTGTCTGGGTAGCTCGGCCTTTTTAATCAGTTCAAAACTCTGTAAAAAGTTCAATCTTCTTCCTTATCGGCAGCTTGCCCCGATGTTTTCTTAACGACATCCTCTGCATACTTTAAAGCTTTTCCGGGATCTGCAAATGAGCGCTCAACGCCGTTATAAGTTATCTTCATTTTTCCGGGAAAGTAAATTCCATATCTTACACCCGGGACTTCCCTCAAAGTGTGTCTTGCCGGTGCAAACAATCACATTTTCTGGACTACCTCAGGAGAGTAATCGCGAAATATTCGCACAATCTTATTTCTTTCTAAGTTATATTTCTATCCCTAGTCTAAATCAACCATGTCTGTTAACTCTTTCCTCACAATCCATTCTTTTCTTTTTGCTACGCACCCTTGATTTATACTATCTCCTCCTTTTCTAATGCTAGCAGAAGGTTCTTCACCTCCCTATCCTCCTCTCGTTGGTCATACTGTGTTCTGAAGGCCATTATGGTGGCAGCACTGTTCTTCGTCAGGGTTGTTTCTATCAATCGCTGAGCCAATCCCCGTACGCAGGGAATGATACAACATCCGAACAAACACAATAACCCTGCCATGACTATTACTGATGTTAGGGCTGATGTAAAGATGTGCTTCCATTTCCCAAACCAGAAGTCTAGAAACCCGGTCCAGGAGGTGTCTACTCCAGAGTTCTCAGCCAATTCGATAGACAGAGAGGTGAGACCTGCTAGGGCTCTTGATACTGACCCATCCGGAGCAGTGTTGTTGGGGATGTATGTGCAACATTGTTCGCCAAACATTACACACACCCCTCCCTTCTCAGCCAGTAGCATGTCCAAGGCCATGCGATTTTGCCAGGCCATTTGGCTGGTAGCTGTCAGTTGTTCCGCTAATCCTTCAACTGCATCTTGAGTGTAATTTATAAAGCGTTGTTGATTGTAGTATAAGTAGTTGATCCAGTCCACATTTTTATTAATTGTGGACCACCAGAAGAGTATGGACTCAAAGCCCGCAGCTATCTGATTTCTGGCTTTAAATTTATCGGGTACCCCTCTTGGCACCCCTATCGCATCTATATAGATGTGTGTGTCGAATGATCCTCTCACCTTTCTCTTTTGTCGTCGGCTTCCTTTATCGAGTTCTACAGCATGTTCTACTGCTATGGTGAAGGGCATCATCAGTTGTATGAGGGTACAGGTTCCCGTCCATGACCCTGGTAACCGGGGCCACAGGGTATTCTCCCCGCACCACCACCAGACATCGGCTCTACTGACTATCTGCTTTTTCAGCCAGGAGCTATTGAACTGCGGCCCCTGTTCCTCAGCCGTTATATTATACGTCTTATTGCAGTTGAGCACCTCCCCCATGTCCTGTCCCTCTGGGTTATTTCTTGTATAGCACTCAAATCCCTCCTCCCCAAAAGGAATGGTAAATGGAGGAGGTCAAGGGTCTTCCCTTCGGCCCTTTGTATTGTTGTTGCTGGCCGGAAATAGGTAATGATAACTCTGGCATATCACATTCTTTGGTAAGAGGGGATTCATGAATAGCTGTAGTATACATGTCATAGCCCTAGGTGTTCTATCCCAATTCAGGGGAAATGGTACTGGGACCAGCTGAGGCCTAGCTCCGGCGCAGGCGTAACAATTGGTTCGTTGCATACTTCTGGCTGTGTACATCATCCAGGCAAGCCAGGTGTTGGCTCCTTTTCCCCCTGTTGGTATTCCTTTCTTATATAACTGCCTTAATCCTGTTTCTCCTGCTACTATCATTATCTTCAGATCCTTAGACTCATCTTCCCTGGTGACATTGCTGACTACTGGTGGTGCTGGTGTTGCCCCGGGATCCCTATTCTGACTGTCATCTATCTTGAACACCTCTCCCCTATCCTCGTATTTTACCATCTTCCCATCTTGCTTTACTTCTATCTCAAACTTCAGACATGCGTCTTTCCCTGTTTTATCTGCACATATCCAATACCTACCACTTTCCTGTATTTGGACACTCTGTATGCTCACATATACGCGTCCTGGCAATTTCTCGTTCGGGTTTTGATATACTCTCCACCTATCAGTTTGATAGGTGGTCCGATGCCATCCATATTTTGATGAAGTAAACACCGCGTGCCAATCTTTACAGGGATGGGTGCATACATACATTCTATAGCCGCACCACCATTTTCCTTTACATACATTAAATGGGATGGTGGTGGACCTTCTATTCTGTGGTATTGTGATTTTTATGCATGTTACATTACTTACAAGTTGGGTAACCACCCAACACACGACCCACCAACACGAAATCTTCATTTTTCCTGCGGGTTCTTGGTAAATATTAAAGTCAATGGTTCTTTTCCTTTGCGCACAGTCCACGGGCTGATATCGTCTGGTGGGGCCTCCACAGGACCCTTAACTCGACTTGCGTGTGTCCACCCTTTCTCTTTTGTTCGTACTGCTGTCTCCGTGATTAGTAACACCAGGTAGGGTCCAGTCCACTTAGGTTGCAGCTTTTCTTCTTTCCACGTTTTTATTAATACCCAGTCTCCAGCCTTGACTGAGTGAATCGGAAAGTCCAGTGGTGGGCTCTGGGCCAGCAATCCTTTAATTTTTAGTTCTGCAAGAGATTGGGACACTGCCAGTAAATAGTTCCTCAGGAACACATCGTTCCCTTGTATTGTTGGGACTCCTTCTATCTTCCCTAAGTATGGGAGCCCGAATAACATTTCATATGGTGATATCCCTATGTCTTTTCGAGGTGCTGTTCGGATTCTCAACAGGGCTATCGGGAGGCACTTAGTCCAGGGGAGTCCCGTTTCCTCTATCAACTTGGTGATTTGGGTCTTTAAGGTGCCATTCATTCTTCCCACCTTTCCTGAGCTCTGGGGATGCCATGGTGTATGCAATTTCCATTCTATTCCCAGTGCTTCACATATCATTTCATGTGTTTTGGAGGCAAAATGGGTCCCTCTATCTGAGTCTATTGTTTCCACAATCCCATATCTGGGTATAATTTGTTCTAATAATATCTTGGCTACCGCCTGTGAGGTGGCAGTTGCCGTGGGGAATGCCTCTACCCATCTGGTGAAATGGTCCACTACCACTAACAGGTACTTCCATATTCGTACCCGGGGCAGCTCGGTAAAATCTATCTGTATTCTTTGGAAGGGCCTAACTGCTAATGGTTGTCCTCCTCCTGGGACTGCTCTCATGATTTTCTTATTAATTGGCTGACATATTACACAGCCCCTTATGACTTGTTTGGCCATGGTAAACATCCCACAGCAAGCGTAGGTTCTGAGGAGGGTGTCACAGAGGGCTTGTGTTCCCCAATGGCTTTGTCCATGTAATCTCCCTAATAACTCCCTCATTATTTCTTTGTTCAATAGCTGCTTTCCATTTGGTGTCCACCATTTCCCATTTGAAGTACGCTGAGCCCCCATTTCTTTCATGTTTTCCTGTTCTTTCTCACTAAAGATAGGTATCTTTTCCTCTGGTTCCCTTAACGGTATTAGTGACTTCATTTCTACCATCTGTTCTGTGGCTGCTCTTTTTGCAACCTCATCCACTGCCCTATTTCCTCTGGCCTCCAGGGTGTTACCCTTCTGATGCCCTGCCACATATGCTATGGCTATTCGTTCTGGTTTTTGCAAGGCTTCCAGTGTCTGTCCTACCAATTGCTCATGCGCTAGTTCTTTACCTCGAGTTGTTATCATTCCTCGCTCTTTCCAGATCTTCCCAAAGGTGTGTACTACTCCAAAAGCGTATTTTGAACCGGTATATACTGTCCCTTCCTTCCCCTCCAATAATTCTAAAGCTCTCATTAATGCATATATTTCACAAGATTGAGCTGACCAACTACCAGGCAGCCTGCCGCTTTCAATTTCCTCCATAGTTTCCCCGTTCACTATACCGTACCCACTATGTCTTTTTCCATCTATGCACCTGGAGGATCCATCTATCCACAGTCGACAGTATCCTATCAATCCCAGGAATTTTCGGTTCTCTTTCTTATTCTTTGGTAGTGGTACTCCCGTGATCCCAGCTATCCTTTCAGGGTTGATTCGTCTCTTTCCTCCACTTATCAGATGTCCCAGATATTTTACCTCTTGTTTCACAAATTGAAGCTTGTTACGGGACACTCTTAACCCCTTCCTTCCCAAGAAGTTTAACAGGCTTATTGTGGCGTCCCTTACTTCATCTTCTCTCTCTCCTGACAAAAGGAGGTCATCCACATACTGTAATAGTTGCGTTTCCCCGTGTCCTGGGAAATCCTCCAATACCTGCTCTAAAATTTGGCCGAATAAATTTGGTGATTCTGTAAAACCTTGAGGGAGCACCGCCCACCGGAATTGTTGCTTTCGCCCGGTTTTTAGGTTTTCCCATTCAAAGGCGAATAAGTCTCTACTCTCTTTTGCCAGCGGACAGCTCCAGAAGGCATCCTTTAAATCTACCACACTAAACCATTTGTGGCTTGGGGGTATCCGTCCCATGATGGTGTAAGGGTTAGGCACTACCGGGTGTCGGGCTTGGACCACCTTGTTCAGTTCCCTCAAGTCCTGTACGAGTCTAAATGTCCCGTCGGTCTTTCTGACTGGTAAGATCGGAGTATTGTACGGGGACATACATGGTTCCAATAACCCGTCCTCTAATAAATTCTCAATGATTGGTTGTAAGCCTCTTCGTCCCTCGGTCGAAATGGGGTACTGTCTTATTCGTACTGTGTCTGTGTCTCTCTCTCTCTCTCATCTCTGTCTCTCTCTCTCTGTCTGTGTTTCTCAACTTGTATGTCTACCATAAAACAACATAAAAGCTGGTCATGTTTCATCAATTCACTTATTTCCAGTTAACTTTACTGACAAGAAATCTAAAAGAACATCAAGAAACTATTTTTACAACTTCTCTTTTTCAGGTTACCAGGATACAAAGAGTTCATTTTTGCAGCTTGTTCGCAATCCCCCATGGCCCAAACACAGTGGGAATTCCCACCTCCCCATGTCTGTGTTCAATTTTACAACTTGCTCATTTCAACCATTTGTTCCAAACCGGTTTTCAAACAAATCACTTCCTTTCATTCTTACTTCAAATAGATTATTCAATTTATATTTTCTCCCTGCCTGCACTCTTGTCCCCGGCCTTTGCCGTCTTCTATCACATCCCCCTTTCGTGGCCTCTGCCGTCTTCTTATCTGCTACTTTCGGGAGTAACTCCCTTATCATCCTGTCTCAGGAACTTTCCTGTCTCTATCTGTTCCTTATTTGCTGTTTTTCTACTGCCTGCAACATAATCAGTGCCTTCCCCTTCTGTTTTATCTCATCTCTCTGCACGTACACTTTCTGGGCCTCTGTAAGCAACTGAGCTAGTGGTTTCTCATTCCAGTCATCCATCTTTTCTAATTTCTTCCTTACATCAGGCCAGGATTTGGTCACAAAATTGGCCCTAAGCAATTGTTGTCCTGCCCCTGAGTCCGGGTCTATTCCGGAATACTGTTGCATGTTCTTCCTGAGTCTCTGAAGGAACACTGTCGGGGCCTCATCTTTCTGCTGTCCATTCTCAAATGCTCGTTCGAAATTCTGTCCTTTGGGTACTGCCTCTCTTATCCCTTTTATAATTATCTCCCGCAGGTCCTTCATATTCCTTCGTCCTGCTTCTGTTCCCTTGTCCCAATCTGGCTCTTGTACTGGGAATTTATCTGCTGCCGCCGCATTCTGCTGCCCTGGAGGGTTCTCCTGTTCCCACTTTTTCATTGCTGGTGCCCTAATCATTTGCCTCTCCTCTGATGTGAAGAGATTCCCCATAATGGCCATCAACTCCTCCCATGTATAAGTGTTTGGCCCAAGGAATTGATCTAACTGCTCTGCCAGACCTAAAGGATCCTCTAGGAGGCTTTTCATTTCTCTCTTGAAATTCCTCACTTCAGTACTAGTTAAGGGGACATTAACAAACCCCATTCCCCCTTGGGGTCCTCCCATGGGTACCTCTCTTAGAGGTCTAATTTTTACCGATCTTTTTACTCTGTCTGACCTTCTGACTCCCTCTCCTGGTGACGGGGGATTTAATTCATCTACCCCGACCGCCTCCTGTCTCTTTATTCCCTTTTCTTTCTCACTCCTAGGTCACTGTCAGTGTCATCACTGTCAGTAACATCATCATTAAATTCTTGTTTTACCCTGACCTTTCTCTTTACCACCAGAACGGACCCGGGTGTCAACTCTTCCATTCCCGTCGCCACGAGTGGGGGCGGGGGTTGAATTGACGGCGCTACTTCGGGTAATTGATGTACATAGGGAGGAGCTAGGTTCTCCAGTAAATTCCATGAGGGTGCAGAGGGATTTAACTGTTCAACCTCTTCTTTTAATTTCAACAAATTACATCCTGTTTCCCATACCGCGGCATACATGGTTTCTTCTATCATTCAATGCCTGCTGTACCCAATCCTCATCTGACCCATCCTCCGGCCACCAGACCGAAGCTCCTTTTATCGGGTGTTTTGGCCATTCAAAATAACAATACCTTATCATTGTTGTCTTCTCCAACCCCTGGGTATTTCCCGTCCCCCAGCGGTTCAGCATTCGCCCCAACGGACTATTGGGCAGAATGCGGGGATTTGGCTTACGGCCTTTCCCCTCCCTTTTAGGTTTTTCATTTACATTTCCCATTCTCTCGATCGGAATTCCTCTCCGATCTCTTATCAAATTGCCCAGGTAATACTATAATAGCAAAAGTTTCTTACCGAGGTCTCTGCACAGAATCACTCGATTTTCGCGATCTCCTATCACTCTCACTTCTTTTCCGAGTCTCTGTTTGGTCCGGATACTACTGCTTAAACAGCTGACAGCAAGCAAGGAGTCTGAGACCACTGAACTCAGCAGGGTGCACCTTCCCTTCGTCCGTCTACTCCCATCAGCTGTCTAGAGTATTGGATCTCGGAAACGAGCCCCCAAGTTGTGAGATTCAAAAATCACAAATGCTCTTGAGACAAATTCAGACAAAGAAGTGTTTTTATTAATTTCATATTCTGCAGAATAGGTGCCTCTCCACTGATGTCCCCTAGAGGCACACCGAGGATCGGGATGTCTTCTATCTTTATACATTTCTTTTCATTATTATCACATTCTCATCTCTCCCCATTGAGCTGCTTCCAATCATAACATAAAGCCCAGATTCCCACGAGAACGTCGTGGAACGCCACCCAACATCAAAGGCACCTTCCCTATCATGCATCGCATGTGCATTTAAATTAGGCATCTTGTCATAGTGGGTGTGAGTACATTTTCATGGAATCTCATCAAGCAAGGACAGTACAGAGTAGTTCATGCCCCTTCCCCCAGTTCCCGTTATGTTCTTGTCTGACTGTGGTTATCTTCTGACTCTCATCCTTGAAATGTCACCATCTGTACTTGCTGCTATTATCTAGAATTTCTCTCTGTTCTTTATATTGTTACTTTCTATTCTACTAGCAGTCTGGCTTCTGCTGACATCTTATTTCTTTCTAAGTTATATTTCTATCCCTAGTCTAAATCAACCATGTCTGTTAACTCTTTCCTCACAGTAAGTAAAACACGAGACCTCTCTCCTGTCCACCCCCTCTCCATCTGGAGAATGCCAACTTGCTTCAAAGAAACATAGAAAATAGGTGCAGGGGTAGGCCATTCGGCCCTTTCGAGCCAGCACCACCATCCAATATGATCATGGCTGATCATCAGTACCCCGTTCCTGCTTTTTCCACATATCTCTTGATTCAGTTAGCCCTAAGAACTAAATCTCAAAAACATCTAGTGAATTGGCCTCCACTGCCTTCTTTTTTTTTTTTTTTTTTTTTTAATTTATTTATTAGAAGTAGACATATTATAAGATGTAGTTACATATTATAGTAAAAAAAAAACTTTTCATATACATCAGTCATACATTATTAAAATTTTCCATTATCAATTACTTCTGCTTCTAGTATTTTTATTTTTTATAGAAAGCGAGAAAAAGAGAGGGTAGAAAGTTACAAGTAAAAAAGAAAGCAACAAAAAAAAAACACAACAGAAAAACAAGGGAGGTGGAATGGGTTACCTGTAATACATCAATGGAGATAGGTTCGTAGGTTATAAAGTATAGCTTTTCATCTGTTCCTGAGTTCAAGTTTCAGCTGGGTCCTCGTGCTGTGCCGATCTATCCCTTCAGATAGTTAATGAATGGAGCCCAAATTTAATGGAAAAGATCTTGTTTGTCCATTAAGACAAGTCTAATTCTTTCTAAGTATAGGGTCTCCGACATTTCCGTAATCCACATTTTAATTGTGGGGGTTGTAGGGCCTTTCCAAAATTTTAATATTAATTTTTTTCCGGTTATTATACTGTAATTGAGGAAGTTTCTTTGGTTTGTTGTGAGTGTTAAGCTTTGTTCTGATATTCCAAGTATTATTAATTTTGTGTCTGGGTCCAGTTTTGTATTAATAACTTCTGAAGTTATTTCAAAAATATCTGTCCAGAAATGTTTAAGTTTTATACAGTTTGCAAACGTATGTGTTAAATTAGCCTCTAAATGTAGACATTTATCACAAATAGGAGAGATTTGTGGGAAGATTCTATTTAGTTTTATTTTAGAGAAGTGTAGTCTATGTAAGACCTTGAATTGTATTAAAGTATGTCTGGCATTTAATGAACATTGATGTATTTGTTGTAAACTTTCGTCCCACATATCTTTCGTGATAGGATGACCTATTTCATTTTCCCATTTGTATCTATATGGTTCGATCGGTGGTACCTCGTTATTTAGTAGGGTGTTATAAATATAAGCTATTAGTTTTTCAGTATTAGGATGCTTGTTCAGACATTCATCAAGAATTTCTGATTCCCTATTCCTGTAAACTTGTGTATTAGATTTAACATAATCTCTAATTTGTAGATATCTGAAGAAATTATTTGAGTGCAGTCCATAATTCTGTTGTAACTCTTGAAATGAAAGAAAAGTACCTTTCCCATAAAGATGTCCTATATTTTTGATTCCATGATTTTTCCATTGTGTGAAACCTTTGTCCATAAAGGATGATTTGAATAAAGGATTATTTACAATGGGAAGGCAGAGTGGTATATTATTCAATTTTAAATATTTTTTTATTTATTTCCAAATTCGTATTCCACTATGTATTATGGGGTTTTCTTTATAGGTTTTTTTGTGCAGTTTTGTGGGGGCAAATATGATCGGTCCAATTTCAAAATGTAGACAGTCTTCCTTTTCCATCATTAGCCAATCTGGTTGTTGATCCATTTCTTCCAGCCAAAAATTCATGTTTTTAATATGGACTGCCCAAAAATAAAATAAGAAATTTGGCAAAGCCAGACCTCCATTTATCTTTGATTTACATAAATGTTTTTTACTTATTCTATGATTCTTATAATCCCAGACAAAACTTGTAACAATGGAATCGACTTTTTTGAAAAAAGTTTTTGGGATATATATCGGAATTAATTGAGGTAGGTACAGCAGTTGCGGTAAAAAAATCATTTTTATAGCATTAATTCTCCCAAGCATTGAAATGGGGAGTGTTTTCCAGTATTGAATATTCTTATGTAGTTTATTCAGTAAGGGTGGGAAATTTAGTTTAAATAAAGAGGTATATGTCTTAGTTACATAGATTCCTAAGTATTTAAATTATCTTTAACTATTTTAAAAGGGGATTGTTGTATTGTATGTAAATTGAATTTTGTTATTGGCATGATTTCGCTTTTATTCCAATTGATTCTATATCCCGAAAACTGACCAAATTGAGTTATTAGATTTAATAGGTTTGGAATACTAGTTTCTAATTTTGTAATATATATTAGTATATCATCTGCATATAAGGAGATTTTATTCCTTGTGTCTCTAGTATTGTATCCAAATATTCCTGGATGGTTTCTAACGCTTTCTGCTAGGGGTTCGATTGCAAGAGCAAATAATAGTGGGGATAGTGAGCATCCTTGTCTACAGCCTCTAGAGAGATTAAATTTAGTTGATAACATTTTGTTTGTTAATATTCTAGCTGTTGGGTTAGAATATAACAATTTAACCCATGTACAGTACTTCTCTGGAGAGAGTCTGAAGAAGGGTTTCGGCCCGAAACGTCGCCTATTTCCTTCGCTCCATAGATGCTGCTGCACCCGCTGTGTTTCCCCAGCAATTTTGTGTACCTACAGTACTTCTCTCCTAGTTGAAATTTTTCCATCACCGAAAATAAATATGGCCATTCTACCTGGTCAAATGCTTTTTCAGCATCTAACGAGATAATTGCTAGCTCTGCGTTAGGGATTCTATTGGAGTATATAATATTAAATAATCTTCTCAGATTAAAAAATGAATACCGTTTGTGGATAAACCCTGTTTGGTCGGGATGTATTAATTTGCTGATCACTAAGCTCAATCTATTAGATAGAATCTTAGTTAATATTTTCTGATCAGTATTTAAGAGGGCTATAGCTCTGTATGAACCTGGGTCTTCAAGATCCTTGTCCGTTTTTGGTATAAGTATGATTGTAGATTCATTTAGAGTTTCTGGGAGTTTCTGTTGAGTATATGCGTATTTGTACATTGTCTGTAGGCGTGGGGAAAGCAAATCATAATTTTTTTTATAAAATTCCGAATTTAGACCATCGGGTCCTGCCGACTTCCCGTTTTTTAAGGACTTTATTGATTATTCAATGACTTTTATCGTAATTTCAGCCCCTAGCAATTCTCTCTCTTTCTGATCTAGACCCGCAAACTTACAATTCTGTAAAAATCTTTCCATTCCCGTTGATTGTTCTGTTATTTTAGATGAATACAATTTTTGGTAGTATTGTAGAAATCTATCATTAATATCTTTAGGCAGTGTTAATGTTTCTCCCTTATCTGTTCTAATTTTGTATATTGTTTTTTCCCCGTCCAATTTGCGAAGTTGAAGCGCTAATAGTTTTTGTGGTTTGTCACCAAATTCAAAATTTAATTGTTTTGTATGTTGATAAAGTTTTATAACTTGGTCTGAATAAATCTTGTTTAATTTATATTTCAATACTTCAATTTTATTGTGTGTTATCGTGGATGGTGCTGCTGCATTTTCTGTGTCTAATTGCTTTATTTCCATTTCCAGTTTCTGTTGTTTGGCCCTATTCTCTTTATTAAAAAATGATTGGGAAGAAATTAATGCTCCTCGTACAAATGCTTTAAATGTTTCCCAAAGAAGGGAGGCAGAGATTTCAGGGCTATCGCTAGCCTCAAAAAACATTTTAATCTGTTTTACTAGATATTCATTACATGACTTATCTTTTAAGATTTGGGGATTAAATCTCCATTGTGACTGTGTCTCTGCCATTCCGTTAACTTTGATCATAAATGTTAATGGGGCGTGGTCTGAGATTATGATGTTATGATATTGTGAGTTATAGGTGAATGGGATAAGTTTTGAATCTACTAAAAAATAGTCTATCCTTGAGTAAGTTTTATGTACTGGTGAGTAAAATGAATATTCTCGGCCCGATGGATTTTCAATTCTCCAAACGTCCTTAATATTAGTAGTATTAATGTATGAATTTAAAAATTCACTTGATCGAGATTTTAGTTTTCTTTGAGTTGATGATCTATCCAAACAAGCATCCAATGTACAATTTAAATCTCCACCGATTATTAAGTTTTGTTGTGTACCTTCCGGGATATTGTTAAGAATTCTCTTAAAAAACAGAAGGCTATCAAAGTTTGGTCCATACACATTGAGGAGAGTCACCTTTTGTTAGTATAACTCCCCTATTATTACAATATATCTGCCTTCAATGTCTTCTATCGTTGATATATGTTTAAAGGGTATACCTTTACGAATTAATATTGCAACACCTCTAGATTTATGTGAGAATGAAGAGTGGTACGCTTTAGCAATCCATTTTGCTTTCAATCTGTGTTGTGCTTCTTTTTAAGATGTGTCTCCTGGAGAAATATTATATCTGTTTTCAATGATTTTAAATGAGCTAACACTTTGCCTCTCTTGATAGGTTCATTAATTCCCTTAACATTCCAACTACAGAATTTAATTCCCTCACCCCCAATTTTTATATTCATGTCTTGCATCTTGTGATTAAGTGGTAGAGCAGATGATTCAGCACACTCAACCCTATCTTATACTTGAACTTCAGGTAGATGAATTTTAGGTCACGTCTGTTTTCCATCCGAACGTATCTCCTTAAATAAAATATGCAATTCCATTCCAAATACAAAATATAATGTGATATAAGATAAAAAAGGTGATAGCTAATAGGGTTAGTAAAGTGTGGAAAGTAAAAAAGAAAAGCAACTACAACTACAATTAGTGCAGTAAGTGATAGCCACCCTAATGTGGCTAAGCATCTATGGACTTCCGTAGCTTTTGGTTTATAAAAATACTAGCTCCGTACTTTCCTTGAAAGGAAAGTTTCCAATTCGATGCATACAATTTGTGGGGGGGAAAGAAATATTGATTATATTCCATTAATGGTATAATTAGTAGTCTCAAATTGAAATATTAGTTTTGTATAATATAAACATTTATCAAAGAATAATCAAAAACAAAAACATCAGAGAGAGGGCCATCAAACATTTCTCATTATAAAATACCTGAATCATACTTTACTTATATTTCATACTTTTAATTAATTCTTAAATAATCTAAATAATCTTTTTATCATTAGTTAGTGTTAGTTAATATTCTTGATTATTAATAGTTGTTAGAGGTTAGTACTAGAATGTTAGTATTATATATCCGTTGCAGGAAATATACCCAATTCTTATTGCGAATTTTAGGCAACTCTTAAATATAATAGTTTAAAGTTTAGAGTTCCATATCTTCTCTGCGAGATAGCAGTGTTAAGAGTTGAATATTTTTCAATCTTTGATCTTGTCCTCGACGTTCTTGGCAAATTCAAATGCTTCCGTGTGCTTGATGAAGAAGTGTTCCTTCTTCTCGTAACTGACTCTCAGTGTTGCGGGGTATAACAGTCCATATCTCAGATTCTTTATGTTCTTCAGTATTCTACTTGTTTCTGTGAACAACGCTCTTTTCTTAGCAACTTCCACGGGGTAATCTCTGAATACGCTATTCTTGTCTCCTTCATATACAAGATTTCTGCTTTTGCCAATTTTCCTCATCATGTCATCCAATACATGGTCATATTGGACCTTTACTATCATTATTCTTGGTCGGTCGCCCACCTTTGGGCGACCCACTCTGTGCGCTCGGGCAAGTAATGGCACCTGATCCAGGTTCAAAATTGTTTTCAGTACTTCTGCAGCAAATTCACGGGGGTCACGAGTCCCCTCTCTGCCTTCCTGGATGCCCACGATTCTTAAGTTCTTTTTTTTTTTTTTTTAATTCTTTTTTTTTATTAGAAGTACGGTAAATTACAATAACACACAACACATATATCTTAATACATTTTTTGTACCGCTTCATTTTTTTTTAAGCTTTAAGAAAAAGATAGAAGTAAGGAAAGTAAAGAAGGTGCGCAAGAGTCGTGAAATGCAAGAGAGTGTTGGGAAAAGAAAGCCCCTTAGAAAAGAAGTTAGAGAAGGAAGTAAAGTAAGAAAGTAGACCCTAGAAAAGAAAGAAAAAGAAAGTAAGGACAATCGCTCTATTATAACATTAAACTCCGCAGAAAGACTACCAACCAAGTCTGTTTTTGTTGTTTTACCTCCCATTACCAGGTCCTGATACCATTTATTTATTTATTTATTTTTAAAATTACTATTGCACCTCATGCTTGTAATAGGTCCATAAACGTAGACCACGTCTTTTGGAATTGGTTTGCATTTCCTGCTAAGAGGAATCTCATCTCTTCCAGATGTAATGTTTCAAACATATTTGATGTCCACATTTTTATTGTTGGTGTGGGCGCATTTTTCCAGAATTTAAGTATGAGCTTTTTTCCCATTATTAGCCCGTAATTGAGTAAATTCTTCTGATACACGTTTAATTCAGGGATACCTTCCGATATCCCAAAAATGATCCATTCTGGTTTTGGTACCAGTTTTATTTTAGTTAATTTTGAAAAAATATCAAATATTCCATGCCAGAATTTTTGGATTTTTGTACAAAAAACAAAAGAATGCGCTATGGTAGCTTCTTGACACAGACATTTATCACAGATTGGTGAAACATTAGGAAAGATTTTATTTAATTTAGTTTTTGAATAATATAGTCTATGTAATGTTTTGAATTGGATAAGTGTATGTCGTACATTGATCGAGCATTTATGCACCTGTAGTAAATGATTATCCCAGCTCTCTTTTGAAATTTTTATAGCTAATTCTTGTTCCCAGTCTCTTCTAATTCCATCTGTTGTGGGTATTTCTATGTTTAAAATGATATTATATAAGTACGATATTAAGTTAGCTGATTCCGCCTTTGTCTTCATTGCTTCATCCAGTAAGTCGGAAGGCATATTATGATAGTCTTTTGTGTATTTTTTCAAATAATCACAAATTTGAAGATATTTAAAATATTGGTTATTTTTCAAATTATATTTCAGTTGTAGTTGTTGAAATGATAGTAATTTTCCCACTTCATACAGATCTTCGAGCGTTTTGATTCCCATTCTTTCCCATTGTATAAATGATTTGTCTATGATTGATGGTTTTAAACGATGGGTTATTGGCTATTGGTATTGAGAGAGATAGGTTTCTTAATTTTAGGTTCTGTTTTATTTGTTTCCATGTTCTAATTGTGCTATGTATAATTGGGTTTTTATTATAATTTTTATTATTCAGATTTATTGGTGAGAGGATAATCGCTCCTATATTACTCGGGGAGCAGTCCCCTTTTTCCATTACAATCCAGTCCGCCTGCTGGGCAGAATTGTCCAGCAGGTGAATCATATTTTTAATATTTACTGCCCAATTATAATACATAAAGTTAGGGAGCGCTAGACCCCCCCACTCTTTTCGTTTATTAAGGTGTGTTCTTTGTATTCTGTGGGGTTTATAATCCCATATGAAATTTGTAATGTCTGAGTCCAATTTTTTGAAAAACTTTTTTGGGAGATATATAGGTATTGATTGAAATAGGTATAGAATTTGTGGTAAGAAAATCATTTTTATAGCGTTTATTCTGCCTATTAAGGACATCGGAAGTGTTTTCCAGAATTTAATCAAATTATTTAATTTCTTAAGTAAGGGATTATAATTGGCTTTAAACATATCCTGGTAATTTCTAGTAATTTCAATTCCCAAATATTTGAATTTTTCTGTAGCTATTTTAAAGGGGAATTTCCTGAGGTGTGTTGAGTCTTTTGGTTTTATCGACATAATTTCACTTTTGTTCCAATTTATTCTATATCCTGAAAAGGATCCAAAGTCCTCAATTAAATTTAATATATTCGGTATACTAATTTGTGGTTTTGTGATGTACAGTAGTACATCATCGGCATATAGGGATATTTTGTTATTTGAATATTTTGTATTGTAACCGTAAATATCCAGGTGTGTTCTTATTTTTTCAGCAAGGGGTTCAATTACCAAAGCAAATAACAGCGGAGATAATGAACAACCTTGTCTATTGCCCCTTGATAGTTCAAATTTCGAGGATAATATATTATTAGTTAGTATTCTAGCCGTAGGTTTGTTATATAATAGTTTTATCCATGCAATGAAGTTCTCTCCCAATTGGAATTTTTGCAATACTTTAATCATATAATCCCATTCTACTTGATCAAACGCTTTTTCTGCGTCCAGTGAGATGATAGCTAACTCTTGGTCGTGAGATTTATGGGAGTGCATTATGTTAAGCAAACGTCTCAAGTTATTGAATGAATGTCTCTTAGGTATAAATCCTGTTTGATCCTCATTTATTAGTCTACTAACATACCTGCTTAGTCTACTGGCTAGTGTTTTCGCTATTATTTTTTGATCCGTATTTAACAAAGCGATAGCTCTATATGATCCTGGTTCTTCTATATTTTTATCTTTTTTAAGTATTAATATGATCGTTGATTCTGCTAGTGTTTCAGGTAAGCTTTGCTCTTTAAAAGCATATGTATACATTTTCTGTAATCGTGGAGTAACTATGTCATAAAATTTTTTATAAAATTCATTACTGAATCCATCTGGTCCTGGTGTTTTTCCATTCTTTAGTGTTTTTATTGTGTCTTCTATCTCCTTAGAAGTAATTTGTGCTCCCAGTTCCTCTTGTTCCCTCAGTTCTAATTGTGGTAGGTTACAGTTATCTAGAAATTCTGAAATTTTATTATTGTCTATTAACGTTTTAGATGTGTATAGATTCTGGTAAAATTGAGCAAATCTTTTATTGATATCCTTGGGTAGTGTTAATAATTCCCCTCTATCTGATTTAATCTTTAATATTGCATTCTCTTTTTCCCGTTTTTTCAGTTGGCGTGCTAAAAGTTTGTGGGGTTTATCCCCGAATTCGAAGTGTTCTTGTTTTGTGATTTGAAATAATGTTATAACTTTCTCTGACAGTAATTTATTTAGTTTGAATTTCAATAATAGGATTTTATTATGTTTATCCATAGTTGGATCTTTAGCATTATCTGTATCTAATTGTTTTATTTGTTCTTCTAAATGTCTTTGTTCATTCTTATTCTTTTTATTTTGATAAGCTTGAAATGAAATAATGACTCCTCTAATAAATGCTTTGAAGGATTCCCATAATAGCGTGGGGGATATATCTGGTGTATCATTTATCTCAAAAAAATAGATCCATCTGTTTTTTTAGATATATATTCCCTTGTGGGTCTTTTAAAATTTGCAAGTTAAACCTCCAGAACGATTTATTCATAGACATTCCTTCTAGTTTTAAAACAAAAGTTAACGGAGAGTGGTCTGAGATCGCATTAGTGTGGTATTTAGGATTCATAGTGTGCGGAATTAATTTGTATCCACAAGAAAATAGTCTATCCGTGAGTATGTTTTATGCACCGTTGAATAAAACGAATAATCCCTTCCCGTCGGGTTTGCAATCCTCCACACATCTACTATATTTGTGTTTTCCATATATGTATGTAAAAGTTCACTGGTTTTAGATTTCCTATTACCTTTTTGTTTTTTGCATCGATTTATCTAGATAAGGGTCTAAAACACAGTTAAGTCTCCTCCAATATAACATTTTGATAATTACATTCTGCAATTATATTCAGAATTTTATTAAAAAATTGAGGGTTATCAAAATTGGGCGCATATATGTTTACCAACGTAATTGGCATATTATTGATCTCTCCTGCTACTATAAGGTATCTCCCTTCCTTATCTGAAATAATATTCTTTGATTTAAATGGAATTCCTTTACGAATAATGATAGCAGTACCTCTAGATTTGGAAGTAAATGAAGAGTGAAATGTTTGGCCTATCCAGTTCGCCCTCAGTCTCGTCTGATCTTGATGTTTAAGATGCGTTTCCTGTAGAAACGAAATATCCGTGTTGTATGATTGCAACTGAGCTAGTATCTTGCCCCTTTTAATAGGTTCATTAATACCCCTTATATTCCAACTACATAGTGTGATTCCTCCCATTTTCTTTTGATTGTCGTCATACATTTCTACCTATTTTGATGACCTTATTTATTATGGTGCATTCACACCTCAGGACTCTGGTTATTTTGGGAGCATTTATAATATAGACTTCCTTGGTAGTTCCCCTCTGCGGTTGTCCTTGAAAAGAAAACACATAGATGTGACATATTGTGATAATAAAAAAAAAAAGTATATCAAATAAATTTACGGTGTCTGAGTTTCGGACACCGTAGTGAGTGGCCCACTCGTCTGTGGGGTACGACATCGATATCGCTTCCGGCGTAGATGTTATAAGGTTAGCCCCGCTGCCTTTATTACCCAAAACCTAGGGGGTCGGTACCGTTTCCAAATCAGTTCTATTTCGCCCACTTGCAGTATATATATATATGTTTCATTCCGACTTATCAAATCTAATCATGTATTTAGTTACATATATTCCTCACTCTTTATCTCTTAACTATTTGTAATTGGTTTTAGTATTGTTAAAAGTGAGTTGTTCGCTGAAAGGGTTAACCGAAGTCAGGCTCCTGGAATTATGCCAGGTGCCCGAGTCTCCTCCCCTCCCCACTCGAGCTGCGGAACGTATGTGATTACGGTTGTCTGCGTTATAAAGCAGGCAACACATTTTTATCAGTTTCAGTTGCTATTTCTATATTAGTATTGTTAATTCTCAATATTTTGTAAAACTATATAGGCCATGTGATGTTTTTCGCTCTCAGCTCAGCAGATTCACTCCCATGTTATCAATCTTTCCTCATTTGAGCACAGAATGTCCTTGAGTTAGATTCCGCAATGTTCAAGGCGAGATAATAATGTCTAGACACGTCTCATGGAAAATCTGTTGCGTGTAGTAATTTTTAAAGATTGGTATTGTTCACTTATTTCACTTTTCTTGTGATATTCTTGTTGGGGGAATAAGCAAATTAATTTGTTCATGACGTCTTGGTGATCAATCTTCAGTTGTTGCTGCCTTGGCCACGATTTCTTGAGCATATTTAAGAGATTCTACCGAGTTAATGAATGTTTTTGAGATTCCCATGAAAGTAATACGCATTCTGGCCGGATAATACACTCCACATCTACACCCTTGACACCGTAAAGAGCTTCTCTGGTCTGTGAGAACTTTCTTCTCTTTAGCACAATCTCGTGAGGGTAGTCCCGTAGGAGTTTAATAGAATCATTTCTGTACATCATGTTCTCTCCGTATTTGATCTTTTTTCATCAGCGCTTCCATTGTTGGGATATCCCGAGTTTGATTATGATCTGTCGTGGGTAGGCATGTTCTCCTTGAGATCTTGGTTTAAATCTGGGTAGTCGATGTGCTTCTTCAATTACAGGTGCCTCAGGTAGATTGAGCACGTGTTTAATTAGGTTGGCAGTGTACTCACGAGCATTGTCCCCCTCAGCTCCCTCTTTTACTCCACGTATTCGTATATTTTGACGTCTTGAGCGAGCTTCTAGGTCAACATATTTATCAGAAACCTTTGTGAGTTGGCTCTTGAGGCTGTCTATTTCTAACTTCATCGTCTGCATCTCTCCAGCCATCTCTTCCACAACAGCTTTTATATCTTTCACTGCAGTTACATTTGCAGAAACAGTTTCATGCACAGCCTCAAACATCTTTGTGGTCACTTCTGCCACCTTATTAATTTTCTCCGTTAATTCTTCTTGCACATCATCAACTCTTTTTTGCAGAGCACCAATGCCCGCAAGTATTTTTTCATTACCGGCATTAATAGATTGCATGTTTTCCATCAAATTTAAGTTTCCAGCTTTCAAATCGTTTTTCAAATCTCTTACCGAGTTCTTTAACTCCTCCATTTCGGTTTTCTCTTTTGTGGTCATCTCAGTCTTAGATCATGTAGCCATTCCAGAGACCCCTCCAGAGGTCAGTTTTGCAGTTTCTTGATGTTCCTGAGTCTTCAGCAGGTGTTTTGTAGCTTTCCTCTGTGGGCTCTGACCTGGAGACGTACTTTTCATTTAAAATGCCTTTCCCTCCGTTAAATTCACGGCGCTTACTGATGACATCATCAGCACCGCGACATGAGACTCCGGTAAGTTTTTTAAAATGGTCCCGACCTCCAGACCCGATTTTAACGCGAAAAATCACGATTTTTCAGCGGAGCTAGAAAGTTTGCGACTGCTAACAAAGCATGTCGCCACCGGACGATTCTTAAGTTCTGACGCCTCTGTCGTCCCTCCAAGTCTGTACATTTTTCAGTTATTTGATGCAATAACTTTGATAGGCGTTGGTTTCTCAGTGATGAGTTGTTTTGTAGTGCGGTGCTAGTCTCAGCAAGTTCCTCAAGTTCTTTACAATCTTGTAGTGTTGGTCTAATGTCAGGAGAATAGGTTCAAGTTTAGAATCACATCTGGATTCCATCTTATTCAGTTTTCATTTACTTCTTCAACATTTGAGTCATATTCTTTCCATTCTAATTTCCAGTCTTCAAGGACTTCGTGTACAATCTCTGTAACATCTTCTTTAATTTGTTCTTTCATTTCTTTTTTAAAAGATGCTAGCTCCTCTTTAACCTCTTGAAAGTTCTGTCTAAGATTTTAAGTTCCTCCTTAAGGACGTTTTTTAATTCTTCCATCTCAGTCTTTTTTCTTCTTCTTTGAGATGTCTTCTCGGGATGCTGTTAAACCTGAGGCCGAGGCTTCAGTTGGGCCTACCTCTTTAGTCTTGCCGTTTTTTTGCCTTGTGGGGGGGAGTATGTTGAGTCGACATAACTGCCGGTGTCGCGGCGCCTGATGACGTCACGGGCTTAGTGCAAAACAATCGGTCCCGTTTTCTGCAGGTAGGATCTGTCTTTCCTCCAGTTTTTTCGGTTTTTTCACGGAGCTAGTTGGCGGAGTCTCTCCTACTCCATAGCGCCACCGGAAGTCCTCCACTGCCTTCTGTGCAGAGAATTCCAGATGCACAACCGTCTGGGTGGAAAAGTTTCTCCTCATCTCAGTCCTAAATGGCCGACCTGTGTATGTCTGAAGAAGGGTCTCGACCCTTCACGTCACCATTCCTTCTCTCCAGAGATGCCTGCCTGTTCCCGCTGAGCTACTCCAGCTTATGTGCCTATCTCGGTTTTTTTAAAGCAGCATCTGTAGTTCCTTCATGCACTTATCGATGCCTCTTGTTCTGACGCAGAGAGAATGTGTTTACACCTCAAGCTGGATCTAAACCAGAAGCCAAGAAACTCATGATTGTAACCACAGATGGAGAATCAAATCAAAGTCAAAGTCAGTCAAAGTAGCCTTTATTGTCATTCAGACCTTGCAGTCTGAACGAAATGTTGTGCCTTGCAAACCAACATATAGTACAAAATGACAAAAACACACAATAAACACAAATAACATCCACCACAGTGAGTTCACCAGGCACCTCCTCACTGTGATGGAAGGCAAAAGTCTTAAGTCTTTGTCTCGTCCCTTCTTATTCTCCCTCTGCGCCGAGGCGATCCAGGCTTCGGATGTTTGTGGACCCCCGCCGGGCGATGGTAAAGTAATGTCAGTCCCCGCGGTTGAATACGAGCTCCGCGAACGGGCAGTTCAACTCCACGGCCCGGGTGGTGGTCGAAGCTGCCGAAGCTGTGGCCCTCCAGTCCAGCAGACGCAGCTGTTGTTGCGGGAGCTCCGGAGAACAGGTCACGCTACCCCAGCTCCGAGGCCGGGTCGCCGCTACCCCAGCTCCGAGGTCTGGTCGCCGCTGCCGCTGCTCCGATGCCGGGTGGCCACTGCCGCTGCCCCAGCTCCGAGGTCTGGTCGCCGCTGCCGCTTGATGATTCTGTGACCTTTCCTGAAGCTCTCAAGACAAGTCATATTTTTCGCTATTCCATCGTGGTAGGTCACGGTTCATTACAGAAACATGGAAAATGTTTTGTTTACTTTCATGAGACTGGGAGAAATGATTGGACATTAGACATGAGCTTGGGTGCTGTAGAATCGGTATGGGTAGAAGTGCGAAATAGCCAAGGGCAGAAATCATTTGCTGGAGAAACTCAGCGGGTGCAGCAGCATCTATGAAGCGAAGGAAATAGGCAACTTTTCGGGCCGAAACCCTTCTTCAGACAGACAGAGAAGAAAGGAAAAAGGAGGAGGAGGAGCCCGAGGGCTGAGGGAGAGATAGGAAGGGGAGGAGACAGCAAGGGCTAACAAAATTGCGAGAATTCAATGTTCATGCCCCCAGGATGCAGACTCCCCAAGCGGAATATGAGGTGCTGTTCCTCCAATTTCCGGTGTTGCTCGCTCTGGCCATGGAGGAGACCCAGGACCCAGAGGTCGGATACGGAATGGGAGGGGGAGTTGAAGTGCTGAGCCACCATGAGGTCAGGTTGGTTAATGCGAACCGAGCGGAGGTCTTCGTTTGTTGGAGTTGTGTAAAGACCACCAAACAGCAGAAGGGAGGTTGGGGCTAGCAGCAAGCAGGAAGTTAAGGATGCATGTAGCAATTTTCCAGCGGTTATCACGGGTGACTTTCATCTACAGAAAAGAATGTGCCAACCAAATTGTTAACAGTGCTGAGGAGGAAGATTTCCTGCACTGCATATGGGATGGTTTTGAACCCAATATGTTGGGCATGTTGGCCATCATAACAAGAGGATTTGATTATAGGAGTAAAGAGGTCCCTCTGCAGTTGTACAGGGCCCTGGTGAGACCACATATGGAGTATGGTGTGCAGTTTTGGTCTCCTAATTTGAGGAAGGACATCCTTGCTGTTGAGGCAGTGCAGCGTAGGTTTACAAGGTTAATCCCCGGGATGGTGGGACTGTCATATGAGGAAAGATTGGTAGACTGGGCTTGTATTCACTGGAATTTAGAAGGATGAGAGGGATTCTTATAACCTATAAAATTATAAAAGGACTGGACAAGCTAGATGCAGGAAAAATGTTCCCAATATTGGGGAAGTCCAGTACTAGGGGGCCACAGTCTAAGAAGAAAGGGGAGGTCATTTAAAACTGAGATGAGAAAATAACTTTTTCACCCAGAGAGTTGTGAGTTTGTGGAATTCTTTGCCACAGAAGGCAGTGGAGGACAATGCACTGGATGTTAGAAAGAGTTAGATAGAGCTCCAGGGGCTAGCAGAATCAAGGAATATGTGGAGAAGGCAGGCACGGGATAGTGATAGTGGATGATCAGCCATGATCGCATTGAATGGTGGTGCTGGCTCGAAGGGCCAAATGGCCTCCTCCTGCACCTATTGTCTATGTTTCTATGTTTCTATGAACCGACTAAAGGACAGGCCATCCTAGACTGGGTATTGTGTAATGAGGAAGGATTAGTTAGCTACCTTGTTGTGCAATGCCCCTTGGGCAACAGTGACCATAATATGGTGAAATTCTGCATTAGGATGGAGAGTGACACGGTTAATTCAGAGACGAGGGTCCTGAACTTGAATAAAGGAGACTTTGAAGGTACGAGACGGGAATTGGCTAGTATAGACTGGCAAATCAGGTTTAAAGGGTCACCAACCCAGTGGCACCTCACCGCAATTGCAGGCGGTTCTCCCCACCTAATGGTGGGACCCTCTAATTACAGGTGGGCGACACTCCCACCCAGTGGTTCCTCTCCGCAATTGTAGGCGGACACCCTCCTGTGATGCGTCACTCTAGTTGCAAGCAGTCCGACACTCCCACCCAGTGGCGCCCCACTGCAATTGCAGGTACCTAGTGGTGTCCCCCTCTAATTACAGCTTAACATTGGACAGCAGCAGAATTAGGCCATTCGGCCCCAATCAACTCTACCGAAGCCATTCAATCATGGCTGATCTATCTCTCCCCTTCAACGCCATTCATCCACCTTAACCCCATAGCCCCTGACACTCTTAGAGGGGGTAAACCACCGCCATCTGTAGCAAGAATCCCACAGATTCACCAGCCGTAGGCTAAAGTAATCCCTTCAATCTGTGGGGCGATTGCAGTTGTGATACAACACATGCGTAGACAAAAGACGTCAGTTCAAGGTGAAGGGGAATAATATTAATGGGAATTTTAGTTAGTTTTATTTACTTATTAAAACTTTAATTAGTTTTTATCTGCAATTTGAGAAGGAGAAGGTTAAATCGGAAGTGGCAGTGATGCAGTTGAACAAAGGGGACTATGAAGGCATGAGAGGGGAGCTGGCCAAAGTAGACTGGAAAGGGATCTTAGCAGGAATGACGGTGGAACAGCAATGGCAGGCATTTCTGGGCATAATCCGGAAGACACAGGATCATTTCATTCCAAAAAGGAAGAAAGATTCTAAGGAGTAGGAGGCAACCGTGGCTGACAAGAGAAGTTAGGGATAGAATAAAACTAAAAGAAAAGATGTATAACACAGCAAAGAGTAGCCGGGAGCCAGAGGATTGGGAAACTTTCACAGGACAACAGAAGGAAACAAAACGGGCAATACGGGCTGAAAAGATGAAGTACGAGGGGAAGCTGGCCAGGAATATAAAGAAGGACAGTAAAAGCTTCTTTAGATATGTTAAGGGGAAAAAGAGTAGCAAAGTCAAATGTGGGTCCCTTGAAGGCAGACACAAGTGAAATTATTATGGGTATCAAGGAAATGGCAGCAGAGTTAAATAGGTACTTCGGAACTGTCTTCGCTGAGGAAGACACAAACAATCTCCCAGATGTCCTGGAGGACAGAGGATCTAAGGTGGTCGAGGAACTGAAAGAAATTTTCATTAGGTGAGAAATAGTATTGGGTAGGATAATGGGACTGAAGGATGATAAAGCCCCTGGGCCTGATGGTCTGCATCCCAGGGTCCTCAGGGAGGTGGTCTAGAAATAGTGGACGCATTAGTGATCATTTTCCAATGTTCAATAGAGTTCAGGATCAGGTCCTGTGGATTGGAGGATAGCTAATGTTATCCGCACTTTTAAAGAACGGAGCCGAGAGAGAAAATGGGGAATTACAGACCAGTTATGCCTAACTTCGGCATTGGGAAAGATGGCTGGAGTCAATTATTAAAGAGGTAATAATTGGGCATTTGGATAGCAGTAAAAGGATTAGTCCAAGTCACAATGGATTTATGAAAGGGAAATCATGCTTGACTAATCTGGAATGTTTTGAGGATGTGACAAGTAAAAGGGATGCCAGTGGATGTAGTGTATCATGACTTTCAGAGAAGCCTTTGATAAGGTCCCGCACGGGAGACTGGTGACTAAAATTAGAGCACATGGTATTGGGGGTAGGGTGTTGACATGGATAGAAAATTGGTTGGCAGACCGGAAGCAAAGAGTAGGAGTGAACTGGTCCTTTTCAGAATGGCAAGCAGTGGCGAGAGGGAATTAGGAGCAACACCAGCAAGTTTGCGGATGCCACAAAGCTGGGTGCAGGGTGTGAACTGTGACGACGATGATGTTAGGAGTGCAGGGTGACCTGGACAGGTTGATGTGAGTGGGCAGAATGCGTTGGCAGTGCAGTATAATATAGATAAATGTGAGGTTATCCCCGTTTGGGCAGGCCAAAAACAAAGGGGGCAGATTATTATCTCAATGGGGTTGGTTAGGTAAGGGGGAGGTGCAGCAAGACCTGGGGCATCCTTGTACACCGGTCACTGAAGTTGGCGTGCAGGTACAGCAGGAAGTGAAGAAGCTAATGGAATGTTGGCCTTCCTAACAAGAGATTTCAGTATAGGAGTAAAGAGGGTTCTTCTGCAGTTGTATAGGGATCTGGTGAGACCACATCTGGAGTATTGTGACAGTTTTGTCTCCTAATTTGAGGAAGGACTCCTTGTGATTGAGGCTGCGCGAGCGTAGGTTCACGAGATTGGTCCCTGGGATGGCGGGACTGTCATATGAGGAAAGATTGAAAAGACTAGGCTTGTATTTACTGGAGTTTAGAAGGATGATGGGAATCTTATAGAAAACATCATACTATTCTAAAAGGACTGGACAACGCCTAGATGCAGGAGAGGAACAATGTTCCAATGTTGGGGCGAAGTCCCAGAAACAGGGGGCCACAGTCCTAGATAAAGGGAGATGGCATTTAGACTGAGGTGAGAAAAACGTTTTCATCACCCAGACAGTTGTGATTTATGGAATCCCCTGCCACAGACGGCAGTGGAGGCCACGTCACTGGATGGATTTAAGAGAGGAGTTAGATAGAGCTCTAGGACTAGTAGGAATCAAGGGATATGGGGAGAAGACAGGCACTGGTTATTGATAGGGGATGATACAGCCATGATCACATGATATGGCGGTGCTGGCTACGAAGGGGCGAATGGCCTCCTCGCTCTCTCTCTATTGCTTATGTTTCTTATGTTTCAGTTCAGTGTTTCTATGAACCCGAGGGCAGCTTTTTTTCCCACACAGTGGGTAATGGAACAGTTGTCGGAGGAGGTAGTTGAGGCAGGGACTATTGCAATGTTTAAGAGACACTTCGATAGAACAGGTTTGGAGTGATATGGGTCAAACGCAGGCAGGTGGGACTAGTGTAGGCAGGGTATGTTGGCCGGTGTGGGCAAGTTGGGCCGAAGGGCCTGTTTCCACACTATCACTCTATGACTATCTTGTCTACATTCTCCAGAAATGCGCTCGCTCTCTCTCTCTCTCTCTCTCTCTCTCTCTCTCTCTCTCTCTCTCTCTCTCTCTCTCTCTCTCTCTCTCTCTCTCTGTCACTCTCTCTCCCTCTCTCTCTCTCTCTCTCTCTGTCACTCTCTCTCCCTCTATGTCTCTCCCTCCCCTGCCTCTCTCTCTCTGTTTGTATCTCTCTCTCTCTCTCTCTCTCTCTTCTTTGCTCTGTCTCCCCCTGTCACTCTCTCTCTCTCCTCCTGTCGCTCTCCCCGTCTCTCTCTCTCCCACTCTCCCTCCCTTTTCCTGTCTCCATCTCTCTCCCCTCTTAACATTTTATCACTCTCTCATCCTCTCTATGTCCTCCTTCTCTCTCTGCCCTCTCCTCTCAATCCCGCTCTCTCTCTCTCTCTCTCTCTCCCCCTGCCCTTCTCTCCCCTGCCTCTCTCTCTGTCTTTCTCCCTCTGTCTCTCTCCCTCTCTCTCTCTCTTTCTCCCTGGCTCTGTCTCTCTCCCTCTGTCTCTGTCTCCTCCTCCTTACCCAGGAGAGTGTTAAAACTCTTTTACTTTCGCTTCCTCTACCCATGCGCATGTTTTCTCTTCCTTTCTCTCTCGCTCTCTCTCTGTCTCCATCTCTCCCTCCCTCCCTCCCTCTGGCCCCGGGAGAGACTTGGCTTAGCGGGGTAGACAACCCGGGCCGATGCGGGACTGAACTGGAAACCTTCATGAGGTAGAATAATGCCTTGGTCTGTCTCGGGACAGTCTAGACTCTCCTGGGTTTATCTCGTCTCTCACAGACAGGTTTAAACCAACTGGACTTGTCAGGACTCCCCCAGACCAGTCTAGACTCCCCTGGACTAGTCTAGACCATCTCAGGACAGTTTAGACTCTCCCAGGCTAATCTAGACTCCCACAGACCGTCTCAATACTATAGAGACTCTCTCAGACAAGTCTAGACTCTCCCTGACTAATCTAGACTCTCCTGCTCTCTCCCCAGATGGTTACAGGGCAGTCTAGACACTCCTGGACTAGTCTGGAATCTCGTGTGCTTATCCAGACCTTCCAGCCCAGTCTACACCGTCCCAGACTAATATAGACACTCATGGACTAGACCTCCCACACCAGTCTTGGCTCCCCCAGATGGTCTGTGAACGTCTGGGATGGCCTGGGACAGTCTAGACTGTCCTGAGACGGTCTGAGATCGATCAAGAGAATCTAGACTTGTCCTGGGAAACGTAGACTGGTCTGGGAGAGTCCAGATAAGTCCAGGAGAAACTAGACAAGTCCAGAGGTGTCTGCATAAGTCTAAGGGAGCTATAAACTCGTGAAGCAGTATAAATGTTTCTGAGTAGCATATTCGCCTGAAATGTTGCCTATTTCCTTCGCTCCATAGATGCTGCTGCACCCGCTGAGTTTCTCCAGCATTTTTGTGTACCTTAAATGTTTCTGAGTGTGTGTAAAGGTTTGTGAGAGTGTAAAAGTTTGTAGAACAACAATGTTTATATCACATTTATATCACACATATATATATATAATAAATATATATGTGTTTATATATATTACGAGACCAAAGGGGACCCGTTGAGTCCCGTCCCGCGTGGTTGCCGGGGGGGGGGGGGGGGGGGCTTCGTGTCACCAACAGACACACTAACTCCCCCTTGTATTATATTAATATTATTCATTCGCTCCTTTTACCCCATCCCCCGCCCTATCCACTCACGCATTGCCCACAACTCGCAGGCACGGCTAGAGAGGGGGAGGGGGGGGTGGAGAAGGAGGGGGGAGGGGGGAGGGGAGTACAGAATGAGGGGGTGGGGGGGGCTTGGTATCACAGGGGAGGGCCGGTTCCTGAACGCAATACTCCAGCACTCACCCATAGGTCCCAGATTCACCACTCCCTAGAGAGGAAGGCAGGGGGGGAGGGGCAGAGAGTGAGGGGGCAGAGAGGGGAGGGGTGCAAAGGGTTGGGTGGTGGCAGAGATGGAGGGGCCACTCCCCCCTCTACTCCCCCCTCTCACATCCCCCTTCCCCCCTTTCCACCTCTCTGTCCCCCTCCCTCCACACCATCCCTCTCCCCCCCTCTCTTCCCCCTCTCCTCCCCTCTCTCTCTCTTTCTCTCATCCCCGGGGAGGGCGTAGACAGGTGGGGGGGAGGGGGTAGAGGCACCACCTACCAGGTCAGGGATCAGCAGACTCTCCGCCAGACGCCAGGCCTGAGCTAGGCTGCGGCCGGCGTGGACCCGAGCGAGGCCGGGGAGTGATATGAGATCAGTCAAAAGCAGCGGAGGGGCCGGCCGATTGTGGCTTCCGTGAGGGGAAACCCACACACCGCGCGTGACATACGATCAGGGCTGGGGCTGCGTGGAGGAGGTCATCCCCCGTGACGGCCACCACGGTCCAGTTTTTCCGCGCCCTAAATCGCCGCTGCCATGGGTTGTAGAACTTCAAGGAGCCCAGCGGAATGGCCAGCAGGCTGTACGTTGAAACCTCTGCGCATCTGGCCGCGAGGAGCGGAGGCATTGTGACGTCATCCAGCTCACTTCAGGTCATTAGATTTAAAAAAGATCTCAGATTGGTGACAATTTTAGTAAAAAAAAACTCGGGAAATAATGAATCAAATTTCAGATGAGGCGATTTTCGAGATCATGAGGTATATCTCTACGAGAATATGTAAAAATGTCACTATTAGTGCGTCTGGTTTTTGAGGAGATATGAATCACAGAAAAACCCACAAATACACACACAAATATATACATCCACATCCAAGATCGGAGTATATATATACTAGACGAAGTAGGACCCGTTGGGTCCCATGTTCACATGGGAGAGCTGGCCCACAACGCAATATTCCACCTCTCCACCAATTCCAATATTGGTGGCCAGTGGGGGTGGGTGGGGGTTCTGTGGCGCTAGTATGGGTGTTGTGGGCTGAAGGGACTGGTTTCCAGAGGGCTATTATGGACAATGTGGGCCTAATGGATTCTTGGGCTGGCAGCCAGTCACTCAAGCCTGGTGTGCTGGCAGCTCACTCACTCACGGTTGGTGGGCTGGCAGTTGACTCACGGCTATTCCTTGAAATTCCATTTCAAGCAGAGTGCAGGCCACCAAATTCAAATGAAGTTTCCTACCATTTCAAGCAGGTTGCAAGGCCACCATATTCAAATGCAGTTTTCTACCATTTCAAGCAGGGTGCAAGGCCACCAAATTCAAAAGCAGTTTCCTACCATTTCAAGCAGGATGCAAGGCCACCAAGGTGACCACTTCCCTCCCCCATCTTGCAGAGACTGCCACGCCCACACTTCCGGGTTTTATAGTCCCTTCCCCTCCCATCAGAAGGGACGTAGCCTTCATGGCGGTGATTGACAGGAGAGAGAATCTCAACATTTTTTAAACACTAATAAGTCTTTTATTTTAAATCGATGGAAAATCCTCTTGTCCTGTGCAGCGGAGGGGGACTCTGAGTAAGATGGCTAAAAATCACAGCCGGAAGTGGTAGCATTTTTTCTAAAATTAATATGCAGTGCAAACAGGAAGTGGTCAAGATGAGACTTTTAATTATATAGATATATATTTGCCATTATGGCTTATGTACATCATGAGGAAATAAGAATAAAGAGAACAAGAATGGTCTGCAAAATTCCCTATACAGTTTTTTTAAAGTTTGGATGAAACTGCCAGATATTTCATCCAAGTCCCCATTTTGCCAGAGAAACATAAACACAACCATCTGAATTTATTGAAAGCGGGAGAAATACGGCTTAAACAGCAATCCTTCAACCGTTTCACATCAGTTGTCAAATTTAGTGGCATCTTGACGAAAAGCAAAAGGACATTGCACATGGTGACGTGCTTTATCTGCAGCTGTGAAGATGGTTAAGTTTCACACTATCAAATTCTTATTATGTATGGTTGCAATTTAGAATTGATCAATCCAATATGGTTAGGAATAACTCAACTAGACGCAGGGACCTGCAGTCAGGGGAGCCAGAGCCTCACCTATCATGCTCCAATGAAAATAGCTGTTACGAAAAGTAAAGAAAAATAAGGATAAATAAAATAAATATAAAGATATTTTCAACCGTCCGTGTTATCAATGTCATTTCTGTATGATTCCAATCATTTTTAAAGTCAAAGTCGCCAAGTTTTCAGAGTTCCGCTGCAAATACACGGAGGCAGCGACGAGCTGAGCCTCCTCTCTGATTGCGCACCCCTCAGAAACTGGATGGAGCGCGGGCAATAAGCTGTGCATAGTTACATATCCGCATTTTTGTCTACCTTCGTTTTCCAGCATCTGCAGTTCCTTCTTAAACACAATTGCCTGTTTACTATCTCTCTGTATGTCACAAACATAATGTTTGAAAACCCCTTCATTGCATGTCCTCAGCTTCCATAGTCCAGGTAACTTATTTCACGTATAAAATAGTTAGGCTTCGCTGGTCTCGTCATAAAACTGCAATGAAAAAGCACCTACATTTTGTATTTATTTCAGACGATACCAATTATTATTTCTAAATCTTTCTTCAATATTATTGACTCCAAAAGTTCCTTCATATATATGGCAGAATAAAATTCCAGGTCGCCCATGAAGGCTCTGATTGGTGGTTGGTGGCATTCCTGACTTGGTCCGAGGGCCCCGGCACTCTGGCTCAGCAGACTCTGCTCGGGCCATGGCTGAGCCAGCTCTTGCTCTCTTCACAACGTCCTGGACCTCTTTCAGGACGGCTCGCTACTATCAAACTCCTTGTTGGGTGGAGGTGGTTTTATCGGATGTTGCAGCTGGCCCAGCTCCTGCTGCCTGACGGGGTCACTGTAGGTCGTCTGGATGTGCCGGTCGATCTCCTCCTTAGAGCAAGCCAAACTCCCACTGCGCTTCTGCCCGAGTAGTTGTTGGTTAAGACGATGGGGTTGGCTAGGTTGGGTTGTGACACTCCCTGTTCCTCCAAACACTTCATCCGGGTCTGGTGATCTTCAGAGCGTCGGCTGTTCTTACAAACCTTTCCACATCTGCATTTGATACTCATAGTTAGTTGTCCATTGCCATTAGTCGTTAACCTTTGATCCGTCAAATTGAAGTGCTCATCCTCCCCCCCTCTCAGGCACCCTATGGGGTATTTTTCCATGTGATTTTCTGTAGCGTGATTTGGGTCTCCTCCTCTCAGAGGATGCGGTTTGGGCTGCCAACCCGCCCCCGCCCCGGTTGCCGTCTTTCCGAGCTGTCCACTGTCTCTCCAGTCGTCACCACCCTATTCTTGGTTGTCAACCAGTCTATTCCTGGTCGCCACTGGTTTCACCAGCACAGTGATTTATACAAATACATCGATAGATGCTCCTGAACACATCATCAGTGATGGAAAATATTAGGGGATTCCCTAATAGCGGTGGCCACAGGTTCCAAAACAATATCAAACAGTAAGGACTTAAAGAACAGCCCTGTCTAGTACCTCGAAAGAGCCTGAAAAAAGTGGATCTCTGATTATTGGTAAGTACAGAAGCCTGAGGTATATGATATATCAGCTTGATCCAGGAATGAATTTGATGCTGTATATACGATATTCATTAATCTCCTAACGTTAAAGTATGAGTAACGATTTTAATAAAACCTGTCTGATCTTCAGAAATAATTTGCAGTAAAATATTTTCCAATCTCATAGCTAATATTTTGGAAAGAATTTTGGAATCTACATTAAACAGTGATATGGATCTATATGATGTCACTTCAGTAGGGTCTTTATCTTTTTTAAGAATTAAAGAAATAGATGCTTCATAAAAGGATTGTGGTAATCTATTCATTTAAAAGAGGCTTCTTTAAAAACCTTGCATAGCCAGGGAGACTAATTTTGAGAAATACTTTAAAAATTCTACTGAAAACCCATCTAAACCAGGAGCTTTTCCAGGATTCATTGAGAGGATTTCCATTATCATACCTCTTTAATCCCTCCACCTTTCTCTAAGCCTAAGGGCAGCTTCAGAATGAGAGCCCGAATATTACGAACGACATTCATTTCTCGCATGTGTTGGATCTTCTCGTCGAGCTGCAACAACTTCTCAGGAATATCGCAAACTCGCAATGCCTTCGCATCTTCTGCCTTTCTAGCTGTCCAAGCATAGGCCTTCTCCATATATGCATTAGCTATCTGGTGCTCATTACCAAAATGTTCTCCAAGCAATTGTCTTGCCAATGGGTAGCCCTCACTGGCAGGCATATTATGACAGCTTCTCACAAGCTACTTAGCATGTCCAACTGTGTAATATTCCAGAAATTGTAAACCATCTTCATCATCGGTAGTTTTCCTTTCCACTCCTTTCTCAAACTGGTCTATGAAAGTCTCATATCGCAAGGGATCACCATCGAACTTAACAATTTCCATTTGCGGTAACGTGGAAAAGATATTATGTTGAGCGAAGAGACTCGTTAATTCTCATTTGATTCCAGTCCAATTCATAGAATTCATTGGCAGGTCCCTGGTTGAGCACAGATTAGATATTATACAGGCCTCTGTGAAGTGTCCTGTCCTTGTGTAACCTTCGTCACGAGCACCATGTCTAGTTGTTTGTCCCTCTCTGGGTGCAAATGATTGATAGGCAGGCACCTGCCCATGTTGGCCAGCTTCAGCCTGTATAACTGGCCTCTGATAAGCATGCTGAATTGGTGGTTTGTTACGAGCCTCATCAGGAAGCCCATAAATTTGTAGCTTCGGCCTAACATCCTGTTGTTGAGGTAAAGCTTTGTCGGCCCGCCACTGTTTCAGTGGGTGCTCAAATCCGTGAGAGGGACTGAGGGACTCTTCCTCAGAGATACTTTCCAGCTGTGACTCAAACTTCGATTTTCCAGTATCTCTGCCGTACTCTTGGCATTTGCCAATTTTTTGGCTCTTACAGCTGTTCTTTTTGTCTACTCAACTGCCTTTCTCATATGTAAATATTTTCTGCTTGACAATATCTTTCCTATAACATGGTGCCCAGAACTGAACACAATATTCTGAATGCGGTCTCACCACCATCTTATACAACTGCAACATGACCTCCCAACTTCTAAACTCAATACTCTGGCTCATGAGGGCCAAAGTTCCAAAAGCCTTTTTGACCACATTATCTACCTGCGACTCAACCTTCAAGGAACCACGCACCTGTATTCCTGGATCCCTCTGCACTACAACACTGCCCAGAGGCCTAGCAGTTACTGTGTATGCCCTGTCCTTGTACAACGTCCAAAAATGCAACACCTCACACCTTTCTGTATTAAATTCCATCAACCATTCCTCCACCAACCTTGTCAATTGATCCAGATCCCGCTGCAATCTTTCTCATCCATCTTCCCTATCTGAAAAACCACTAACTTTTGTATCATCAGCAAAGTTGCTCATCTTGCCCTGTATGTTCTTAGTTAGCAGTTATGATCCAGTCAGTGTGGCTGTATAAACCACACTGTCAACTCAACACATCGCACACCTCTGACAGCTCATATAATGTACCCAGCACCATGAAGTGCAAAGTCTTCAATTCAATTCCTTGTAAATCTTGCCTCTCATACCTCAAACCCAGAATCTCTTGTTTGTGATCCCCTATCCAAGGTAAAGACTGTGCATTCTTCCCATCTGTGCCTCTCATGATTTTAAGCACCTTTAACCATCATCCCTTAGCCTCCTCTCATCCAAGGCAGAAGTCGTAATCTTCCATTATAGCTCGGCCCATAAGAACATGTGGCAATGTCCTGCTATAACTACTGACGTTGATACACATGTGAAGAAACGTGGAGAAATTGGATCGAGGTTCATAGTCCACGCAACAGAGAAACAAGCCCGCAAATTATCCATGGTTATACTATCCAATTACTAAATGCACCTTACTAACAATTCATCTGCAGAGTATTATGTACTCACACTCTCTCTTTCAAACCAGGTGATATTTAGTTTCGACTTCGCGTGGAGACTGACGTTGAGAATGGACCCATGGGTGAAGGGTCAAAGGACCAACAATTGATGGGATTCTGCACTCTGTGCTGTTGAATTTATTGAGACACTAAATTGTAGGATTATGTAATGTAGGTCTTGACACGGCAGATGTTGACAGAATTACACAGCTGTTTTTGGATAATTACTTGAGGACTAAGTTCCAAATATATCTGAAGCTGCAATATCCTTTACCCCAGAAAATAGTGATGCTCATCTTGTAAGTACAAAACAGGGTTCAGCCGAATTGAATCGTGAACAATGTAATGTTCTCTGTAAGGCCCTGCTGTGACTAGCACAATGAATACACGTCCGACATCTTGTAAGTAACATTTAATCTGAACAACCAATGGAAACTTCTCGAAGGTCACCTGACCTCAGTCAAGAGGCACAGGCACATTTGCCAGCTTCAGCTTTTGGCCTCAAGGGCCGCTGGCATTTACATTACATATACATCACATCTCCCCCTTCAAAACTAATAAGGTTGAACCTTTAATCAATTTAATGTGGATAAAGTACCATAAATAACACAGTGCTCTTCATACTACAAAACTATAAAATAATTGCCCAACAATTTTACATAACAAGTCGAGTTGGGGGTTTTGACATTCGGCCCACTTCTCGTGCAAGTCGTATTTCCAACTCGTTCTGTGTCGTATTTCTGTTGTGTGTGAGTGTGGCTTGGCTCGCTTTGAGCCGAGTCCCCCACCACAGAACCTTGTGATAGTTCTCTTGAGTCTGGGAGACTAGCTCCTTCTGGGAGAGGGGTTCCTCCTTGTGGGAGAGTGTTTACACTTGTCTGCTGCGTGTTGCCAGGGCGTGGCTCAGCTGCTTCGTGCGCGGGTCGTATGTCCTTCCTGTTTCTGCGGAACTCAGTACCGCTCGGTGTAGAGATGACGTAGCTCCGAGGGGACAGGTTTTCTCTTGCAATACGGCCACGTTGCCACTCGGTTGGGTTTGGCATGAAAGCATACCTGTTGTTGTTGTTCCAGGCACGGCAGCTTGCCTTCTCATTGAAGTATGCTGCCTGTTTTCTTGCCGGACGGCCAGTTGTGGTCCCATGGGCGGGGCATGATGAGGCAGTAAGAGTGATAGAGGTGGTGGCAATCTGCTTGTTAACAGTCTACTGTTCAGTAACTGTGAGGGGGCATAGCCGCCTGTCCCATCAAGTGGGGTGTTGCGGTATTCGAGGATGGCGTACAATCGGGTCACGGCCGCTGCGTTTGGCTTTCCTCATGATACTTTTTATATTTGCACACAGCTCTCTATCTGCCCGTTGCTCTGTGGATATATGGGACTTGAGGTGACATGGGCAAATTCCCAGTCATCCTGGAACCTACAAAACTCAGCACAGACAAATTGTCTCGCATTGTCTATCATCACCAAGTCAGGAATGCCATTCCGGGCAAACAGGCCCTTCATCTCACGTATCACCGAATGTGACGTTGTGTCTGTCAGTTGCGCTATTTCTGGGTACTTGGAGTAATAGTCCACTACAAGCAAATGGTCAACTCCATCCAGATGGAAGATGTCTGTGCCGACCTTAGACTAAGGTCTGCTGGGGATGAAGTGTGGGTTGGAGCGGCTCGCTTGCTTGTGCTTTCCTGGTCACCTGGCATATCGAGCAAGTTCCCACTGTGTCCTCAATCTGTGGCGTTCATTCCTGGCCACGCAAATAAATTGCGGGTTCGTTGTTAAGTTTCCCTACTGCCAGATGTGATTCATGTAGCGCGTTCAGCATCTGCCTCCGCATGGCTTTGAGGACTACGATTCGGTTTTTCCCTCAAGATTCATCAACTTCAACCAGCTCGCCATGGTATGTATGAAACGGAGTCAAGTCCGAGGGCAGATCACGCCTGTTACTAGGGAAACCCTTTCTTATATACTCGCACAACAGTGTTAGGGTCCGATCTTTTTTTGTTTCAGCTTTGAACAGCGCAAGGCGCTCATCTGACATGTGTCGGATGGCTTCTACAGCATGTCTCACGTTCGGCACTGAGGTGTACTCTTCCGCAGGCGTGTTTGCACTAGGCAGCCGGCTAAGATCACGGGGACAAACATTTCCAGTCCCGGCTTCCACCATATTTCCAGGTTACCGTAGCAGGTGCAGTCGCATGCGCTGTAGTCTGGGGCTTAGTTTGTGTAGCGACTTGGCGAGCAAGCCTACTAATGGTTTGTGGTCAGTAAAGTTTACTGTGCGTTGACCGACAATGAAGTCATGAAACTTTCTGCATGCGTACAATATGGAACACAGCTCCTTCTCTATAGTTGCATAGTTGCGCTCGGCCACGTTCACACGTCGTGATGCGTATGCAACAGGTCACTCGTCTTGCATCAGGACCGCTCCAAATCCGCTGTTGAAAGCATCTGGCCATTGGCCATTAGGCTTGTTAACCACAGTCATTGAATTCACCCAATCCGTCGGTTCGCTCACGGGCTTTATGACTCCTGCGCTCTAATTCAGCTTTGACCTTATCCCTGATCTTATAGGGGATAGTGCAGGGCGGGTTTTGCTTAGGTTGCACGTTCTCTTGCAGCGCTATGTTGTACTCGTGTCTTTTTCACTTTCCCAGCCCTTGGAAAATCTCGAGGTTTTCCTCAATGATCCTTGCAGTGTATGATGGGCTCACACTCACGCCATCAACCGCCTCCTTTAGCACAAGAAGCCCTAACTTTTCACACATTAGTTTCACAAATATGGGTTTCACATTACCCCTCACTATTTGAAAGACAACCCTGTGTTCTTCCTTACCTACTTTTGCCTGCCCCGCAGGCTTCATTGTATGTCCAGAGTATGACCTCAGTGTCATGTTCGTGTTCAGTAACGCAAGACCAGTCTTTCGTGATGCGTATGCAACAGGTCTCTCGTCTTGCATCAGGACCGCTCCAAATCCACTGTTGGAAGCATCTGTGGCAATTGAAAGGGGCGCGTTCACATCGTACAGTTTGAGTACGGGTGGCGAAGTGAGAAGACATTTCAGCTGGTCTACTGCCTGTCTGTGCTTCTGTTCAAAAATGCCATGCTACTCTCCCTTTTCTGTTAGCTGATTAAGCGATCAAGGTGATCTCCGAGAGGTTCGGAATGAACTTGGCTATGTATGTCACCATCCCCAAGAACGTTTGCACTTCAGCCTTGTTTGTCGGGCATGGCATTTGTAGCATGCTGCTGACACGAGATGGGCTTGGTAACACTCCTGCTTGCGAGATGACGTGTCCCACATATTCAATCTCATTTGAGCGCATTACCGACTTTCGGGGATTGAGCTTTACGCCAGATTCTTTCACCCGTTCGAGTAGAGCTTTCACCCTTGTGTCATGTTGTGTTGCATTCACATCCCAAATGACAATGTCGTCGACAACTATCTCCACCCCTTCTAAATCGCCAAACTCTTCCTGCATCGCCCGCTGCCAAATCTCACTTGTGGATGAGATTCCAAATGGAAGCACGAGGTATCAGTATCTCCCAAAGGGAGTATTAAATGTGGTCAGATGCGAGCTGTCATCGCTCAGTGGAAACTGCCAGTACCCACTTGTAGCGTCAAATTTCGAGAACCATTCGGCATGCGTGCTGCAATGTTCTCTGACGTCAGCATCGGGAAATGCTCCCTACGCATTGAAGTCACGTGGTCAAGGCATATGCGGACTTCGCCATTAGGCTTGTTAACCACAGTCATTGAATTCACCCAATCCGTCGGTTCGCTCACGGGCTTTATGACTCGTGCGCTCTAATTCGGCTTTGACCTTATCCTGATCTTATTGGGGATAGTGCGGGGTGGGTTTTGCTTAAGTTGCACGTTCTCTTGCAGCGCTATGTTGTACTCGTGTCTTTTTCACTTTCCCAGCCCTTGGAAAATCTCGAAGTTTTCCTCAATGATCCTTGCAGTGTATGATGGGCTCACACTCACGCCATCAACCGCCTCCTTTAGCACAAGAAGCCCTAACTTTTCACACATTAGTTTCACAAATATGGGTTTCACATTAACCCTCACTATTTGAAAGACAACCCTGTGTTCTTCCTTACCTACTTTTGCCTGCCCCACAGGCTTCATTGTATGTCCAGAGTATCACCTCAGTGTCACGTTCATGTTCAGTAAGGCAAGACCAGTCTTTCTGAACAAGTGGTCTGGCAGGATGTCGACTTGAGCGTCAGAGTCAAGTTTGAACTCAATGTCCACATTGTTGATGCTGCACATCTGTCCCCATTCACGCGTCGACTCAAACACAGCGTCCGTCACGGCCTCAATGTAGAAGACATCAACGTCGTCATCCACTGGCTCAGGCAGCGGTGAAGTGTTCATCTGGAACTCGATGTCGTGGACGTCACGGCTCCAGTCCCCGGCCTTTTGTCTGATTAGCCGATCATGTTGTCGGGGACATGGGCGGTTGTTGGACGCTCTATTTACCGGGCAGTCGGAGGATCTGGAAAGATGTCCATTCTCTCCGCAGGTATAACATCATATGTACTGAGCAGGGCAGTAGTTCCCTTTATACCCGTGGGTGCATGACCGGCAGAAAGTGTCTTTACCAGAATCACAGATTTCTGTCTGTGGTTGTCTGGGTCGTGAATCCCTGCCTCGTCCCCATGGCCGACTGGCGCTGTCCCGTTTCACATAATCAACTGTCTCTTCAGTGTCGATGGCGGTTGGGGAAATCTGCTTCATGTGTTAAGCTGATGCTTCAGCTATCAGACACATGACACTACATTCTTCCATTGTAGTAGTTTTTCCCGGAGCGGCTGGCTGGTGATGCCGCAGACAATTCTGTCTCGCAGCAACGAGTCATGGATAATGCCAAACTCGCAATCAGTAGCTAAAGCCTTCACTGCAGTCAGGTAGCTGGAGAAGGTCTCACCTCGCCGCTGATTACACGTATTAAAGATGGTGGCCGATTAGGAAAAGGGGAGATGCAACGAGACCTGGGTGTCATGGTACACCAGTCATTGAAAGTAGGAATGCAGGTGCAGCAGGCAGTGAAGAAAGCAAATGGTATGTTAGCATTCACAGCAAAAGGATTTGAGTATAAGAGCAGGGAGGTTCTACTGCAGTTGTACAAGGTATTGGTGAGACCACACCTGGAGTATTGCGTACAGTTTTGGTCTCCTAATCTGAGGAAAGACATTCTTGCCATAGAGGGAGTACAGAGAAGGTTCACCAGACTGATTCCTGGGATGATAGGACTTTCATATGAAGAAAGACTGGATAGACTTGGCTTGTACACGCTAGAATTTAGAAGATTGAGGGGGGATCTTATAGAAACTTATAACATTCTTAAGGGGTTGGACAGGCTAGATGCAGGAAGATTATTCCCGATGTTGGGGAAGTCCAGAACTAGGGGTCACAGTTTAAGGATAAGAGGGAAGTCTTTTAGGACTGAGATGAGAAAATCATTTTTTACACAGTGGTGAATCTGTGGAATTCTCTGCCACAGAAGGTAGTTGAGGCCAGTTCATTGGCTATATTTAAGAGGGAGTTAGATGTGGCCCTTGTGGCTAAAGGGATCAGGGGGTATGGAGAGAAGGCAGGTGCAGGATACTGAGTTGGATAATCAGCCATGATCATATCGAATGGTGGTGCAGGCTCGAAGGGCCGAATGGCCTATTCCTGCACCTATTTTCTATGTTTCTATGTTTCTATATATCTTGAGAGAGTTAAGTTCTTTTTAGGTCCACAGTATGTCTGAAACTTATTCTTCAGCGGTTGTATTTTGTCAGTTTCCTCCTGGGCAAACTCAAAGGTCTCATAAATCTCCTGAGCTGCCGGCCCGGCTATGTGGAGGAATGTTGCACAGCGAATCTTATCTGGTTTATTCGTTAGTACTGTTGACGTCTCGTACAGCTGGAATTCCCTTATCCAGTCATAATTCTTGGCCAAGTTTCCTTGCATGGAGAGTGGGCCCGGAGGCTTGAGTCCTGCCATTCTTTTCTTTAGTTTTTTTAAACTTTGACACCATGTAATGTTCTCTGTAAGGCCCTGTTGTGACTGACACAATGAATACACGTCCGACATCTTGTAAGTAAGACTTAATCTGAACAACCAATGGAAACTTCTCGATGGTCACCTGACCTCAGTCATGAGGTACAGGCACATTTGCCAGCTTCAGCTTTTGGCCTCAAGGGGCGCTGGCATTTATATTCCATATACATCACAAACAATATCGAAATGAAGACAAATGTGTAGGAAGGAACTGCAGATGGTGATTTACACCGAAGATAGAGGCAGAATGCTGGAATAAGCCCTGTCCCACTCTGCGAGTTCACCCAAGAGCTCTCCCAAGTTATGAAAAAAATCAAAACCCGTGATAAGCACGTAGAATGAACGTAGCGGGTACGTCAGAGCTCGGGTCGTCTCTTAGCGCTAACGGCAGGTACTCTGGAACGTGGTAACTCGTGAATATTTTTCAACATGTTTGTGATATTTATTGAGATAGAAAGATAGAACTGAGTTTGGACAAGATATTACCTGGCAACATTCTGTTTGTCTGATAGATATTGTGAAATGGAACTCAGAAATTATGGGAGAATTACATAAAACTACAATTCAAAGGTAATGAATATATAGAGTATTCTTATTTCCATCATGAACATACAATAGTGATATAGAACACCAGGTCCTACCACGGTAAACTCACGAGCTACTACGGTATGACTACGTGTTAAAAAGTATCAATTTTTTACATCCCGAGTATATTTTACTCGTGGACATTTTCAACATGTTGAAAAATCTTCACGGGTTACTAGGTTTCCCGAGTACCTGCCGTTAGCGCTAAGAGACGTCCTGAGCTCAGACGTACCCGCTACGTTCATTCTACGTGCTTACCACGAGTTTTGATTTTGTTTAAACTCGGGAGAGCTCGCAGGAGTGAGACAGGGCTTTCACTCAGTCGAACAGAGATGATCTCTGGGTAGATGGAATCGGTGACCTTTAGGGTCGAGACCCTTCTTCAGACTCTGAGTCATGGGAGAGGGAGTCACGGAGATAAGGACATTTTAGTTGTGAAAACGAGACCTCCGAATGTTTGGGGATCAAGCAAAATGTAGAACATATCATTGTTAGCTAGAAGGTGGCTATCACCCGGACACAGATAACATTTAAATAAGGGGACAGTCAGACTGGTCGGAAAACTAGGAAGGAGGAGTGATGGTGAGAGAGGGAAAGCAAATGTTAGTTGAAGTTAGAGTTAATATTCATACCGCTGGGATTTAAGCTGTCCAAGCGAATATGTAGTGCTGTTCCTCCAATTTGATCTGCTCCTCACTCTGGCAGTGGCCCAGGACAAAAATGTCAGTATGGGAATGAAAGAGGGGTTAAAGTGCTTAGCAAACGGGATGTCAGGTAAGTTTAAGCGGACTGAGCGGAGATATTCAGCAAAACGATCGTCGAGCATGTGTTTGGTCTCGCCGTGAGACTAATGCGGCCACGTATGGAAATGAATGAGTCCTAGTTCAGTTGGCTAATTATGATATTGAATGTAGAAACATACTGGAGCTTGTCATTGTGGGTTTGGCTGTGTGTGCCACTGCATGAGAGGGTAAGGTGTGGCTGTTATCTCCAAGGCCAGGACCAATGGATATTATCCCAACTCTGCCACTGGATCATCGACATTATATACCACAAACAGTGAGAGAAGGTGACAGCACCTTCTCCAAAATAACTCTCAACTCCGGAGCCCGACAAGGATGCATCCTCAGTCCAATACTATACCCCCATTACACTCATGGCCGTGCGGTCAAATTCGGCTGTAAGACCATTGACAATTTGCAGACCACACTCCAATAACGGACAATAACGACACGGACCACAATAAGGAGATGGAGAACTTAGTGACATGGTATCAGGACACAAACATTTCCTTCAATGTCAGCAAGGCGGAGGAGTTGGCTTTTGACTTCAGGACATTTGGTGGAGTTGATGCTGCAATCTACATCAATGGTAAGGACATGACAATTGTTGAGAGCTTGTTTCATGACGTTATTGCAGCTCCTAAACTGTGGAACAGCATTCCTCTTCTCATCAGAACTGCCCCCTCCATCGACTCATTTAAGTCGAGACTTAAAACTAATCTTTACTCTCAAGCCTTTCTTGACGTCCACTGAGTGAGGGCTATATTATGTATGTATGTATTATGTATGTATGTATTATGGATGGATGTACTTAATCTATGAACCACTGCTTTAACTTTAGTACCTCCAACAATGTAAAGCACTTTGGCGAATGACAGTTGTTATTAAATGTGCTATAGAAATAAAAAGTGACTTGACTTGACTTGACTTATTCTTACAAACAATATATCGTGGTGCAATCAATTTGATACAACATCCTAGAAGGCACAGCAACACATCTACTTCAGGGGGAGACTGGGAACATTTGGCCTCTCCCCGGTGACGCTAACAAACATCTAGAGATTGACCGGAGGAAGCATATTGTCTGTTGCATCGCTGCTTGAGTTGGGAACAGCTCTTCCAAGACCAAAAGAAAGTGCAGAGTTGGGGACATACCCCAGCTCATTGCGCAAACAAAACTTCCTTGCGTTGACACAATCTACACATCACAGTGCCTCGGCAAGGCCACCAGCATAATCGCGGATTATCCCGTCTCATTCCGATCACGTCCCTTTCTCCGCTCTCCAATCAGTCGAGATGAAGTTTGAAACTGTTGTGGATGCAGCACAGAGATGTAGTATAGAAAGCATATCGTGTGTATGCTATCCAATCCCCAAATCCGACCCGCCGGCCCTTATTCTGCTAAATATGATGCCCTGGCATGACCTCTTTTAAGGTAAGCCATACTTACTCCTGGGGCAAAGACAGAATTCGAGACGTATCGCTCTCATCAAATGGCTCTCAAAGACGAACAATTTTACAGATCACCCATTCTGTGCAGTTGATAAGAACGACAATCAACTTATTGACCCAGACATCGAGACTTCTGCCAGCCCTTTGCAGGATATAGTTTGAGAGAATTACAGCCCGCATATGGATGATTACGATAGGATAATCTTTCTGAATAATAATTCGCCTGAGAGTGACTTGATAGGGTATCTATCTATCTATCTATCTATCTATCTATCTATCTATCTATCTATCTATCTATCTATCTATCTATCTATCTATCTATCTATCTATCTATCTATCTATCTATCTATCTACCTATCTATCTATCTATCTATCTATCTATCTATCTATCTATCTATCTATCTATCTATCTATCTATCTATCTATCTATCTATCTATCTATCTATCTATCTATCTATCTATCTACCTACCTACCTACCTACCTACCTACCTACCTACCTACCTATCTACCTACCTACCTACCTACCTACCTACCTACCTACCTACCTACCTACCTACCTACATATCTATCTATCTATCTATCTATCTATCTATCTATCTATCTATCTATCTATCTATCTATCTATCTATCTATCTATCTATCTCTGTGGGTGCCGTCCGCCGTCCGTCCGGCTGCCTTTCTGCCTTTTGATTCGTTCCATCGTGTGATGTCACAATGCCCAATGCTCAGATATGTCCAATCGGAATGGAACCATTTACATATGCCTTTGCAGGAGCCCCAGGCCCTCCCCCCACCCCCGCAGCCTGTGTCGAAGCGCGTCGTCACGTATGTGGGAATATTGAAAGAGGATTAGGGGTGAAAGGGAATGGGGAACAGATGGACTGTCCCTACCTCTCCCCCTTCCACTCTCCCTCCCCACTATTTCCCCTCTCTCCCCCCATCCCTCTCCCCCTCCCTCCACACTCTTATCCTTCCCTCCCCTACCCCATCCCCCCCCCCCTGCCCCACACCTCTCTCCCCCTCCCCATCCCTCTCTCCCCCTCCCCATCACTCTCTCCCCCTCTCCATCTCCCTCTCCTCACCCCTCTCCATCTCCCTCTCCTCACCCCTCTCCCTCTCCCTCTCCTCCCCCTCCTCCTCCCACCCCCATCCCTCTCTCCCCCACCCCCATTCCCTCTCCCCCCTTCCCTCGCTCCCCCACCCCCTCCGCCCACCCCACCTTTCGTCCCCCACCCACTTCCCTCTCTCCCCCACCCCCTTCCCCTTCCCCCTCCTCACTCTTCCCCCTCCATCCACATTCTTCCCCCTACCCCATCTCCCTGCTCGCCTCCCTCCCTTCTCCCCCACAACTCTCTCCCCCTCCCCTATCACTCCCCACTCTTTCCCCCATCTCCCCCCACCCTCTCCCCCTCCCTCCACACTCTTCCCCCTCCCTCCACATTCTTCTTCCTCCCTCCCCTACCCTCTCCCTCCTCCTCTCCCTCCCCATCCCTCCCCCTCCCCTACCCCTCTCCCCCCCTCTCCAACTCCCTCTCCTCCCCCTCCTCCTCCCATCCTATCCCTCCCTCCCCACCCCCCTTCCCTCTCTACTCTACCCCCTTCCCTCTCCCCCCGCCCCCTTCCCCCTACCACTCCCCATCTTCCACCACTCCCCCTACCCCTCCCTCCCCAGTTCCACTTCTCCCCCTTACCCCACCCCTCTCCTTCTCCGTCCATCACCCCTCTCTCTCCCCCTCTCCCTCCCCTCTCCCCCCACCCCTTCTCCTACCCCTCTGTTCCTCTTCCACCACCACCCCTACCCCGCTCACCGTCCCTCTCTCCCCACTCTTCCACTTCTCCCGCCCTTCCCCTCCCACTCTCTCTCCCCACTTTTCCCCTCTCTCCCCCTTCCCTCCACAATCTTCTCCCTCCCTCCCCTCTCCCATCTCCCTCCTCCCCTCCCTCCCCCATTCCTCCCCCCATCCCCACACCACTCTCCCCCTACACCATCCCTCTCTCCTCCCCTCCCCTCCCCCACCCCTCTCTTCTCCCCCTCTCCATCTCCCTCTCCTCACCCCTCTCTCTCCACCCCTCCTCCCACCCCCATTCCTCTCTCCTCCACTCCCCTTCTCCCTCCCTACTCTTCCCCCTCCCTCCACACTCTTCCCCCTTTCTCCCCTACCCCATCTTCCTCCTCCTCTTCGTCCCCCTCCCCCACACCTCTCTCCCCCTCCCCTCCCTCTTCCCCTCCCCCACCCCTCTCTCCTCCCCCCTCTCCATCTCCCTTGCCAAAGACATTCTTGCCATAGAGGGAGTACAGAGAAGGTTAACCAGACTTATTCCTGGGATGTCAGGACTTTCATATGAAGAAAGACTGGATAGACTGGGTTTGTACTCGCTAGAATTTAGAAGATTGAGGGGGGATCTTATAGAATCTTATGTTTCTATGTTTCCCTCTCATCACCCCTCTCCCTCTTCCACCCATCCCTCTCTCCTCCACCCCCTTCACTCTCTATTCCACCCCCTTCCCACTCCCCCGCCCCTTCCCCCTACCCCTCTGTCCCTCTTCCACCACTCTCCCTACCCCTCCCTCCCCACTCTTCCACTTCTCTCCCTCACCCTACCCCTCTCCCTCCCCCATCCCTCTCTCTCCCTCTCCCTTCCCCCTCCCTCCCCTCTCTCCCCCACCCCTTCCCCCTACCCCTCTGACCCTCCACACTCTTCCATCTCTCCCCCCTCCCACTATCCCTCCCCACTCTTTCCCCCCTCTCCCCCCATCCTCTCCCCCTCCCTCCACACTCTTCCCCTCCCTCCACACTCTTCTACATCCCTCCCCTACCCTCCCTCCTCCTGTCCCTCCCCATCCCCCCCCACATCTCTCTCCCCTCCCCATCCCTCTCTCCTCCCTCTCTCCCTCTCTTCACCACTCTCCTCCCCCTCCCATCCCTCTCTCTCCCACTCACCTTCCCTCTCCCCCACCTCTCTACCCCATCTCTCTCCTCCCCTCCCCTCCGCCCCTCCCCCACACCTCTGCCCCTCCCCCATCCCTCTCCCCTCCCCTCCCCCACCCCCCTCTGCTCTCCCTCTCCTCACCCCTCTCACCCCCCTCCTCCTCCCACCCCCATCCCTTTCTTCCCCCACCCCCATTCCCTCTCTCTCCCACCCCTTCCCATCTCTCCCCGCCCCTCTTTCCTCCCACTCACCCTTCTCCCCTCCTCCTCCCACGCCATCCCTCTCTCCCCCACCCCCTTCCCTCTCTACCCCACCCCTTACCTCTCTTCCCCGCCCCCTTCCCCTACCCCTCTGTACCTCTTCCACCACTCCCCCTTACCCCACCCCTCTCCATCTCCCTGCCCCACCCCTCACTCTCCCCTTCCCTCCCCTTTCTCCCCCCACCCCTTCCCCCTACCCATTTGTCCCTCTTCCATCACTCCCCCCTACCCCTCTCCTCCTCCCTCCCCACTCTCCCACTTCTTTCACCCTTCCTCCTCCACTCTCCCTCCCCATTCTTTCCACTCTCTCCCCCCACCCCTCTCCCCCTCGCTCCCTCCTCCCCTACCTCCCCATCCCCCCCTCCTCCACATCTCTCTCCCCATCCCCCTCTCTCACCCCCTACCCCGCTCTCCTTTCCCTCCCAAATCTGTCCCGTTTCCTCGTCCTCCTCCTCTCCCCTCTTCTCACCCCCCTCTCCCCACCTGTGTGTTTGGGGGGTGGTTAATGTGAGTGTGATGCCGCAGCAGCCCCCCCCCCCCCCCCGCAAACGCCGTTGGGGAAACAGACCCAACGGGTCTGCACTTGGTCTAGTTATAGATTAAAAGTCTGTGGCTGCCGCCGTCCGGCTGCCTGTCTGCCTTTTGATTCGTTCCATCGTGTGATGTCACAATGCCCAATGCTCGCAGGTGTCCAATCGGAATGGAACCATTTACATATGCCTTTGCTCCAGCCCCAGCCCCAGCCCCTGGTGAACGTTCCATCGTGTGATGTAACAATGCCCAATGCCCAAAGACATTCTTGCCATAGAGGGGGTACAGAGAAGGTTAACCAGACTGATTCCTGGGATGTCAGGACTTTCATATGAAGAACGACTGGATAGACTCGGTTGGTACTCGCTAGAATTTAGAAGATTGAGGGGGGATCTTATAGAATCTTATGTTTCTATGTTTCCCTCACCACACCCCTCTCCCTCTCCCACCCATCCCTCTCTCCCCACCCCCATTCACTCTCTAGCCCACCCCTTCCCTCAACACTCGCCCCCTTCCCCCTACCCCTCTGTCCCTCTTCCACCACTCCCCCTACCCTCCCTCCCCACTCTACCACTTCTCTCCCCCCTTCCCCCTCCACTCTCCCTCACCACTCTTTCCCCTCTCTCCATCCACCCCTCTCCCCCTACCTCCCTCCTCCCCTCCCTCCCCACCCCCCCTCCCCCACATCTCTCTCCCCATCCCCCTCTCTCACCCCCTACCCCGCTCTCCTTTCCCTCCCAAATCTGTCCCGTTTCCTCCTCCTCCTCTCCCCTCCCTCCCCTCTTCTCACCCCCGCTCCCCCCATCTGTGTGTTTGGGGAGTGGTTAATGTGAATGTGATGCCGCGGGCCCACCCCCCCCCCCCCCCCCCCCCGCAAACGCCGTTGGGGAAACAGACCCAACGGGTCTGCACTTGGTCTAGTTATATATAAAAGTAATATGTAACATGTAGATGCCATATATTCTCGCAGATACAGCTGAATCTACTATCTAGCCTAGAAAACAAGAATAAACATTTATGAAATACAAACAGGGTTGGGGGAAGATATTTGGCAAATAGGTAAACGAAAACGAGTATGACCTGGGTGGAAATGAATATGAACCCAAGCAGAGTTTGTAATTATGATATTGGATTCCAAACTGACTTGAGCTTGGCATTGTGCGTGTGAATGTGTGTACCCGTGCCTGCAGGGTGATGGGTGGTTGTTTTCTACAAACCACGGGATCTCAGAATCTGCTCCCCCTTTGTCTCTGCTTCCAAAGCTCTGGTGCCCACGGACCTCAGTCAGTGAGGATAGGAGACAGCATCTCCTTGATAATAACTCTCCACATTGGTGCCCTGCAAGGATGCGTTCTCAGTCCCCTACTATACTCCATGTACACTCCCAACTGCACGGACAAACTCGGCTCTAATTACATGTACAGGGTTGCCCACATCACTTCTGTTGTGGGTCAAATCAGGTATAACTACGATATTGAGTACAAGGGGGAGGTGGAGAACTATGATTCATGGTGCCTGGACAATAATCTCTCTCTCAATGTCATCAAGACTAAGGGGCTTATTACTGACTTCAGGAAGCATGATGCAGCACATGCACAATCAGCATCATTGGTGCAGAAATGGAAATGGCTGACAGCTTCCCCATGGTGTTGACACTATCAACGGTCTTTCGTGGATCAAGCATATAGATGCAACATTCCAGAAGGCGCACTCACCCCTTTATATCCTGAGGAGACAGAGAATATTCGGCATGTCTCCAGTGAATCTTCCAAACTTCGGCAGATGCACCAAGGACAGCAAAATGTAATGTTCCATCGCAGCTGGTTTTCAGAAAAGCTCAGCCTAGGAACGCCTGCAATTGCAGACATTTGTAGATGTAGCCCAGTCCATCACACAGACCAGATTTCTCACCACTGATTATATCTACACTTTACGCTGCCTCGGAAAAGCAGCCAATATAATCAGACCTGTTTCACCTCGACCATTCCTTCTTCTCTCTGCTCCAGTCGGCAGAAAGTGCACACGCGTGAAAGCACACACCGCCAGTAGAGTCTTCACCTCCGTTATCGGGCTTCTTAATGGTCAATCTATCAGCTATTATGCTGTTTAATTCACATTTCCCAAGTGAGGACATCGGGCCTTTCTCTGGAGCTGATACGCTACATTGCTGAAATTGTATTCTGCACTCTGAATCTGCTCCTTTGCTCTATGTGTTATACGTAAGCGAACTGATTAAAGCAATGCACGGAATACCTGTTCTGCCTGGATAACATGCAAAACACCGTTTTTTTCCACTGTACCTCGGTACATAAAACAATAATAATCCTAATCCTAAACCTGTATCTGAAACCTAATGTGTCTCGCATCTTAATTGTTTACAACTCCGCCAAGTCAGTGGTTGGTCTCAAAGGTTAGAGAAGAATTGCATCATCTGTCGCTCTAGCTGTGCACTTCACAACAGTGAAATAACAATTTCTGCATCTGCTTGAATGAACCTTTTGTGTTTTTACAAAGCTCGAATTCGACAACTGTGATTCCCGTTTCTTTAGACAAAGATAGACGGGAATGTTGCAATGCGGTTTGCGCAGATGTTGTTCATTCTTACAAATTATTTCAAACCCTAAATCAGGGTTTGATGAAAATAAAGACCGATATTCAATCAATCAATCTTCAATCTTCAATCAGTTTTATTAGTCACTTGCACATAAAGTGCAATGAAATGAATTTGCCAGCAGCGGTACAATGAAAAAGAACACACAAAAACACACTAAAAATTTAACACAAACATCCACCACAGCATTCATCACTGTGGTGGAAGGCATAACATTTGGCCAGTTCTCCTCCATTTCCCCCGTGGTCGGGATCTCCACCCTCCGCAGTCGCCGCTGCGGGCGTCCAGATGAGTAGACAAGGTAAAGTCCAGGTAAGTCCTGAATCGGTGCCTCCCCACCGGAGACCGCAGCTTCAGGTTGGTGTAGGCCACAGGCTGGCGGTCGAAGATCTAAAGTCCCCGCTGCGCCGCAGCCAGAAGCACCGCAGACCGCAGGGCCGGCGGTCGGAGCTCCTCACCAGGGGTCCCCGGCGAGGGACCCCGCTCCGGATAATAAGTCCCCGCCGCGCCCGCGGTAGAAGTTGGTCGGCGATCGGAGCTCTTCCCCTCCCGGGTCCCCAACGAGGGATCCCAGGCCCAGGACGCCGCGCCGGCTGAAGCTTTGCAGACCACAGCCTCAGTCTGCCACGGGCCAGCGATCGCAGTGCTCCCCTCCGGTGAGGGCTCGCCCGCTCCGCGACGAGGGTCCTAGCTGCGCCCGCAGCTGAAGCCACGGGTGCGTCTCCGGGAAAGGCTGCACCGATCCTCGATGTTTGCCCACGGGGGAGGCGACATGGAAAAAGTCACCTCTTCGTGGATCATGGCTGATCATCCCTAATCAGTATCCGGTTCCTGCCTTCTCCCCATATCCCCTGATTCCGCTATTTTTAAGAGCCCTATCTAGCTCTCTCTTGAAAGCATCCAGAGAACCGGCCTCCACCAAGGCAGAGCATTCCACAGACTCACCACTCTCTGTGAGAAAAAGTGTTTCCTCGTCTCCATTCTAAATGGCTTACTCCTTATTCTTAAACTGTAGCCCCTGGTTCTGGACTCCCCCAACATCGGGAACATGTTTCCTGCCTCTAGCGTGTCCAAACCCTTTACAATCTTATATGTTTCAATGAGATACCCTCTCATCCTTCTAACCTCCAGAGTGTACAAGCCCAGCCGCTCCATTCTCTTAGCATATGACAGTCCCGCCATCCCGGCAATTAACCTTGTAAACCTACGCTGCACTTCCTCAATAGCAAGAATGTCCTTCCTCAAATTAGGGGACCAAAACTGTACATAATACTCCAGGTGTGATCTCACTGGGGCTCTGTATAACTGCAGAAGGACCTCTTTGCCCCTATATTCGATTCCTCTTGTTATAAAGGCGCCATTCACTTTCTTCACTACCTGCATGCTTACTTTCATAGACTAATGTACAAGGACTCCCAGATCCCGTTGTACTTCCCCTTTTCCCAACTTGATGCCATTTATATAGTAATCTGCCTTCCTATTTTTGCTACCAAAGTGGATAACCTCACATTTATCCGCAATAAACATCATCTGCCATGCCCACTCCCCCAACCTGTCCAAGTCACCATGCACTCGCATAGCATCCTCCTCACAGTTCACAATGCCACCCAGCTTTGTGTCATCTGTAAATTTGCTAATGTTACTTTGAAACCCTTCATCCAAATCCACCTCCAGTTTAAATTCCATTTGGAATATTTTGGAGGACCAAGAAACCAAGAAATCATTGATGTATATTGTAAATAGCTGCTGTCCCAGCACTGAGCCTTGCGGTACCCCACTAGTCACTGCCCGCCATTCTGAAAGGGACCCGTTAATCCCTACTCTTTGTTTCCTGTCTGCCAACCACTTCTCTATCCATGTCAGCACTCTACCCCCAATACCATGTGCCATAATTTTGCCCACTAATCTCCTATGTGGGACCTTATCAAATGCTTTCTGAAAGGCCAGGTACACTACATCCACTGGCTCTCCCATGTCCATTTTCCTAGTTACATCTTCAAAAATTTCGAGAAGATTAGTCAAGCATGATTTCCCCGTCGTAAATCCATGCTGACTCGGACCGATCCTGTTACTGCTACCCAAATGTTCGGCTATCTCATCTTTTATAATTGACTCCAGCATCTTCCCCACCACCGATGTCAGGCTAACTGGTCTATAATTCCCTGTTTTCTCTCTCCCGCATTTCTTAAAAAGTGGGATAACATTAGCTACCCTCCAATCCACAGGAACTGATCCTGAGTCAATAGAACATTGGAACATTATCACCAATGCATCCACGATTTCTAGGGCCACTTCCTTAAGTACCCTGGGATACAGACCATCAGGCCATGGGAATTTATCAGCCTTCAGTCCCATCAGTCTATCCAACACCACTTCCTGCCTAATTTGGATTTACTTCAGTTCCTCCGTCACCCCAGATACTCTGGCCACTACTATATCAGGAAGATTGTTTGTGTCCTCCTTAGTAGATCCAAAGTACCTGTTCAACTCATCTACCATTTCCTTGTTCCCCATAATAAATTCACCTTTTTCGGTCTTCAAGGGTCCAACTTTGGCCTTAACTATTTTTTTTCTCTTCACATACCTAAAGAAGCTTTTACTATCTTGCTTTATATTCTTGGCCACCTTACCTTTGTACCACATTTTTCTCCCCGTATTGCCTTTTTGGTTATCTTCTGTTGTTCTTTAAACATTACCCAATCCTCTTGCCTCCCGCTCATCTTTGCTACGCTGTACTTCTTTGCTTTAATTTTTATACTGTCCCTGACGTCCCTTGTCAGGCATGGTCGTCCCTTTCTCCCCTTGGAATCTTTCTTCCTCCAAAGAATGAACTGATTCTGCACATTCTGTATTATTCCTCGAAACACCTGCCATTGTTGTTCCACTGCCATCCCAGTGTATCTTTCCAGTCAACTTTGTCCAGCTCCTCCCTCATGGCCCCATAGTCCCCTTTGTTCAACTGTAACACTGAGACCCCCGATCTACCCTTCTCCCTCTCCAGTTGTAGATTAAACCTGACCATGTTATGGTCACTGCCTCCTAATGGCTCATTAACCTCGAGGTCCTTTATCAAATCCGGTTCATTACATAACACTAAATCCAGAATTGCCTTCTCCCTGGTAGGCTCCAATACTAGCTGTTCTAAGAATCCATCATGAAGGCACTCTGCAAAGTCCCTTTCTTGGGGTCCAGTACCAACCTGATTTTCCCAGTCGACCTAGTTGAAATCTCCCATAACAACCACAGCATTGCTTTTGCTACATGCCGATTTTAACTCCTGATTCAACTTGCGCCCTATGTCCAGGCTACTGTTTGGGGGCCTGTAGATTCGTCCCATTAGGGTATTTTTACCCTCACCTGGGAGTGGAGCTCACGGTTCATCTACGGTTTCGGTTTGGGGATTATACGTATGGTATTCTTTGGTACACAGTGTCCATGTGTGTATTAACCAGCGTCTACAGTTCTGTTTATGTGCTGTGTTGTTCCCTGCTCCCTTTGTTCTGCAGCTCGCTGTATAACTGCTTGGCTGGTGTGACCCCAGGTGTACTCCACGCCCGCCCCAACTCTCTGGCTGAGGCGGCGGTTGCCAATAGACACGGGGAGCGGTGGCAGGTTGCTGGGAGGTCGATGCGGTTTTCCTTTGTGTGGAAATCAGGCTGCGGTGTTGTTTACCTGCTGCTACAAGTCCCGCCCAAAGCAGCGATTACCATTGAAACTGCGGCAGACTGATCCCCAGTCCGGAGCGGTGACAATTTGTCCGCGGCTTCATTGACCAGTGTGTGGGCAGTGAGCGTGTGTGGAGATGCCCCACTGGATAAACTTGTGTGCGTTGTATCGCTGTTCCACACAGAGGACTGAGTCTCTTTGTTCCCCCATCTGAGGCCGACGTCTGGACGCCGGGGACTCGGGCTACAAGGCGTCAATGTCGATCCCTCTCTCGCTCGTTTTCTCTTGGACAGAGCTCACTGCGATTTCCCTGAAGTCTTGAAGGTTCAAATTCACCATTTTTACTGGAGATTGAACAATGGTTCCCTTGCCTCGGCTGATGGACCCTTGGTGGGTTGAATGTCATAGACTCGGGTAACAGGAGAAACCGGGAATCCCCATCACTCTCCCGAGACAACTGCTCGGAATCTCAACTTTAGTCGGACACCTGAAGCAGAAATGAATTTGTTTGAGGTAAGGGTTTGAACGGGGAAAAAAGGCGGGTAGTTGGAGTTTGGATGCAGGAACAGCAGATGAGCAAATGTTTTATTTTGTGTAGGAAGAAACTGTAGATGCTGCATTAAACCGAAGAGGGGCACATAAAGCTGGAGTAATTCAGAGGGTCATGCAACATCTCTGGGGAAATCAATGGGTGACGTTCGGGCCGATACACTATTTCAGATGGCATCTCGGGGCGAGTACTTAAGTCCTGTGCTACGCAGCTAGCTCCGGTGCTCATTACAATATTCAACCTCTCCCTGGACAAGTCCGTGGTCCCTGCCTGCTTCAAAAAATCCATCATTGTACCAGTATCAAAAAATGCCTCCCCGGCCTGCCTGAATTACTACCGTCCGGTGGCCCTCACCTCGGTAGTCATGAAAAGCTTTGAGAGGCTGGTGAAGAAACACATCTGCGCCTTCCTCCCATGCAACATGGACCCGTTACAGTTCGCTTACCGTCCACGGTCTCCCAGGTTTTGCACACCTCTCTCTCTCATCTTGACAGCCAGAAGGGGGGCTACGTGAGGATGCTGTTCATAGACTTCAGTTCAGCCTTCAACACGATAGTCCCCACCAGACTGGCCGGGAAGCTACTGGAATTGGGGGTCAACACCTCCCTGTGTGACTGGGTCCTGGACTTTCTCACCGCCAGGCCCCAGGTAGTCAAGATGGGAGGAAATACATCAAAGTCCCTCACCCTGAGCACAGGATTGCCCCAGGGTTGTGTCCTCAGCCCCCTATTGTACTCCCTGTACACACATGACTGTGTGGCTAGGTTCAGCTCCAACTCAATAATTAAGTATGCTGATGACACTGTGGATAACAGCCTCCTCTTGAACATCTAAAAAACGAAGGAGCTGATCGTGGACTTTAGGAGGGCACATCATCCGAGGACGTACACACCATTGAGGATAAATGGGGATCCTGTGGATAGGGTGAGCTGTTTTAAATACCTGGGAGTCCACATCTCTGAGGATATGAAATGGACAGCACACGCCTCAGCACTCGTGAGTAAGGCAAGGCAGCGCCTTTACCACCTCAGGCAATTGAGGAAATTCAGAGTGTCTCCGAGGATCCTCCAGTGCTTCTAAGCAGCGGCTGTGGAAAGCATCTTGTCCGGAAATATTACTGCCTGGTTTGGGAATTGCTCTGCCCAGGACAAGAAGGCTCTGCAGAGAGTAGTGCGTTCGGCCGAACGCACTATGGGAACTTCACTCGCCCCCCTGCATGAACTATACATCAGGAGGTGCAACTCCAGGGCCAATAAAATCATGGGAGACTCCTTCCACCCCTGCAATGGACTGTTCCAGCTGCTATGGTCAGGCAAACGCCTCCGTTGCCATGCTGTGAGAATGGAGAGGTTGAGAAGGAGTTTCTTCCCAGAGGCCATTCGGACTTTAAACTCCTATCTCACCAGGGACTAACTTTACTGAACGTTTTTCCTTCCAATATTTAATATGTAAAAGAATATGTGTGTGTTTATGATTGTGTTTATAGTTTGTTTGGTTGTTTGTTTGTTTGTCTTTTTGCACAAAGTCCGTGAGCATTGCCACTTTCATTTCACTGCACATCTCGTATGTGTATGTGACGAATAAACTTGACTTGACTTGACTTGAGATTGAGTCAGGGGGAGAGTGGAACTAGAGATAAGGATGGTACTAGGAAAAACAATTGGAAAATATGGAAAACGGCGATAAATAGATAAATAACTTCTCCTCTCTCTTTCCCCCCTTCCCCCTCTCCTCTCTCTCCACCTCCCCTACCCCTCTTTCCCCTATCCTCTCCCCCTCACCCCCTTCACCCCAATTCCCTCCCGCTTCCCCTCTCTCCCCCCACTCGCCCTTTTCCCCTTCTATCCCCCCACTACCCCCCTCTTCCGCGACTCCTTCCCGCCCTCACTCTCACCCCCCTTCACCCCCCCCCCCCAATACGTTCCTTCCCCCCGCCCCCCCTATTCCCCCCTCCCCCACCCATTCCACCTCTTCCTCTCCCTCCCCATCACCCACTACCTCCCCCCACCCCTCTTTTCCCCTTTCTCCCCCACCTTCTTCCCCCCTCCACTCACATCTACCCCCCTCTCCCCTCTTCCCTCTCTCTTCCCTCTCTCTGACCTTTCTCTTATCCTCCCTCTTCCTCCCCCTCACCCCCTACCCCCCCCGCTCCCCCCTTTTCTCCCTCTTCCCCCCACTCCTTCCCCCTATTCCCACCTCTCCATCTCACTTCCCCTCCTCCTACCCCTCCCTTTCCCCCCTCTTCCTGCCTCTCCCCCCCTCTTTCCCACCCCCTCTTCCCCCTCCCTCCCTTTCCCCCCTCAAACCCCCTCCCCACCTCTGCCCAATCTCTGCCCCCCTCTTCCCGCCCCACTTGCCCCCCTCTTCTCCCTCTCCCCCCACTACCCACCTCCCCCCTTTTCCCACATCTCCATCTTTCTCCCCCTCCTGACTCCCTCTCCCCCAACTCTTCCCCCCTCTGCCTCCTCACTCCCCCCTCTTCCCTCTCTCTTCCCCCCAATCTTTTCCACCCTCACCCCGTCTTCCCCCTCTAAGCCCCTCTTCCCCCCACTCTCCCCCCACTACCCACCTCTCACCCTCTTTCCACCTCTCCCTCTATTCCCCCTCATCCTACCCCCTCCCCATCTTCCACCTCTTCCCCCTCTTTCCCGCTCTCCACCCAGAGGGGGTAGTGGGAGAGAGAGGGGGAAGAGGGGGAAGAGAGATGGAGAAGGGGAAGAGGGTGGAGTGGAGAGGAAGAGGGGGTAGGGGAATAAGAGGGCAGAGAGGTGGGTAAGGGGCAAGAGGGGGGTAGATGGAGAATAGGTGGAAGAAGCCTCCTCTCTGCCCTCTTATTCCCCCTACCCCCTCTTCCTCTCCACTCCACCCTCTTCCCCTTCTCCACCTCTCTTCCCACTCTACCCCCTCCTTCCCCCCTCTTCTCCCTCTCTCTACCACTACCCCCTCTGCCCCTTCTCCCTCCTCTTTCCCTCTTCCCCAACCCCTCTGCCCCACATTCTTCCCCCGCTCTTCCCCACCTCTTCCTCCCCCACCCCCATCTTCCCCCTCTTTTCAACCACCCCCTCTCCCCCCTCCCCTACCACCCTCTTCTTCACCCTCATCTTCCCCATCTTCCCCCCTTACCCCCCTTTTAACCCCCTCTTCCTCCCCCTCAACCCTCCCACCTTGTCCCCCACTTATCCCCCACTAGCCTCCTCCTCTTTCCCCTTTTCTTCCACCCTCTCCATCTCTTCCCACCCTCCCTCCCGCTCTGCCCCCTCTCTCCCCTACTACCCCCTCTGCCCCCTCTCCTCCCCATCTTCCCCCTCACATCCACCCCCTCATCCACCTCCTCTTCTCCCCCCCTCTTCCCCCCCCCACTCTCCCCCCCTCCCTTCCTGCCCCCTCCCTTTCCCTCCCCTCTTCTCCCCATCTCCACCTCCCCCTCTTCCCACCACCCTCTCTTCCACTCCTTCCCCTCCTTCTCTCCCCCCTCTCCCCCACATCTTCCTCCCTCTTTTCGCCCCTCTTTCCCCCTCTCCTCACCGCCTCTCCCCCACTCTATACAACCCTCTATCCCCCCCTCCATCCCCATTTCCCCCTCTCACTCCCCCTCTTCCCCCCCCCCCCCCTCTGACTCTCTGGCATAGAAAATAGGTGCAGGAGTAAGCCATTCGGCCCATCGAGCCTGCACCGCCATTCAATATGATCATGGCTGATCATCCAACTCAGTATCCTGTACCTGCCTTCTCTCCATACCCCCTGATCCCTTTAGCCACAAGGGCCACAACTAACTCCCTCTTAAATATAGCCAATTAACTGCCCTCAACTACCTTCTGCGGCAGAGAATTCCACAGATTCACCACTCTCTGTGTGAAAAATGTTTTTCTCATCTCGGTCCTAAAAGACTTCCCCCTTATCCTTAAACTGTGACCTCTTGTTCTGGATTTCCCGAAAATCGGGAACAATCTTCCTGCATCTAGCCTGTTTAACCCATTAAGAATTTTGTAAGTTTCTATAAGATTCCCCCTCAATCTTCTAAATTCTAGCGAGTTCAAGTCAAGGCTATCCAGTCTTTCTTCATATGAAAGTCCTGACATCCCAGGAATCAGTCTGGTGAACCTTCTCTGTACTCCCTCTATGGCAAGAATGTCTTTCCTCAGATTAGGAGACCGAAACTGTACGCAATACTCCAGGTGTGGTCTCACCAATACCCTGTACAACTGCAGTAGAACCTCCCAGCTCCTATACTCAAATCCTTTTGCTAAGAATGCTAACATACCATTCACTTTCTTCACTGCCTGCTGCACCGGCATGCCTACTTTCAATGACTGGTGTACCATGACACCCAGGTCTCGTTGCATCTCCCCTTTTTCTAATCTGCCACCATTCAGATAATAGTCTACTTTCCTGTTTTTGCCACCAAAGTGGATAACCTCACATTTATCCACATTATACTGCATCTGCCATGCATTTGCACACTCACCCAACCTATCCAAGTCGCCTTGCAGCCTCCTAGCATCCTCCTCACAGCTAACACTGACCCCCAGCTTCGTGTCATCCGCAAACTTGGAGAAGTTGCATTCAATTCCCTAATCCAATTCATTAATATATATTGTAAATAGCTGGGGTCCCAGCACTGAGCCTTGCGGTACCCCACTAGTCACTGCCTGCCATTCTGAAAAGGACCCGTTTACTCCTACTCTTTGCTTCCTGTCTGCCAGCCAGTTCTTTATCCACATCAATACTGAACCCCCAATACCGTGTGCTTTAAGTTTGCATACTAATCACTTATGTGGGACCTTGTCGAAAGCCTTCTGAAAGTCCAGATATAACACATCCACTGGTTCTACCTTATCCACTCAACTAGTTACATACTTGAAAAATTCTATAAGATTCGTCAGACATGATTTACCTTTCATAAATCCATGCTGTCTTTGTCAAATTATTTCACCACTTTCCAAATGCGCTGCTGTCCCATCTTTCATAACTGACTCTAACTTTCCCCACTACCGATGTTGGACTAAATGGTCTGTAATTCCCCGTTTTTTCTCTCTCCCTCCCTTTTTAAAAAGTGGGGTTACATTAGCTACCCTCCAATCCTCAGGAACTACTCCAGAATCTAAAGAGATTTTAAAAATTATCACTAATGCATCCACTATTTCTGGGGCTACTTCCTTAAGTACTCTGGGATGCAGCCTATCTGGCCCTGGGGATTTATCGGCCTTTAATCCATTCAATTTACCTAACACCACTTCCCGGCCAACCTGGATTTCACTCAGTTCCTCCATCTCATTTGACCCCCGGTCCCCTGCTATTTCCGGAAGATTATTTATGTTGTCCTTAGTGAAGACAGAACCAAAGTAGTTATTCAATTGGTCTGCCATGTCCTTGTTCCCCATGATCAATTTCATAATCTATTTCCCTTTCCTAATCATGCCCTTTGTCCTCCTCTGCTGGACGCTGAATTTCTCCCAGTCCTCTGGTAGGATGCTTTTTCTGGCTAATTTGTATGCTTCATCTTTTGTTTTGACACTATCCCTGATTTCCCTTGTTATCCACGGATGCACTACCTTTCCGGATTTATTCTTTTGCCAAACTGGGATGAACAATTGTTGTAGTTCACCCATGCAGTCTTTAAATGCCTTCCATTGCATATCCATCATCAACCCTTTAAGAAACAATTGCCAGTCTATCTTGGCCAATTCACGTCTCATACCCTCAAAGTTACCTTTCTTTAAATTCAGAACCCTTGTTTCTGAATTAACAATGTCACTCGAAGGTACACAAAAATGCTGGAGAAACTCAGCGGGTGCAGCAGAATCTATGGAGCAAAGGGCTGAGGGAGAGATAGGAAGTGGAGGAGACAGCAAGGGCTAACAAAATTGGGAGTATTCAATGTTCATGCCCCCAGGATGCAGACTCCTCCATATGAGGTGCTGTTCCTCCAATTTCCAGTGGTGCTCACTCTGGCCATGGAGGAGACCCAGGACAGAGTGGTCGGATATGTAATGGGAGGGGGAGTTGAAGTGCTGAGCCACCGGGAGATCAGGTTGGTTAAGGCGGACCGAGCGGAGGTGTTGGGCGAAACGATCGGCAAGCATCTGCTTGGTCTCACCGAAGTAGATCAGCTGACATCTAGAGCGGCGGATGCAATAGATGAGGTTGGAGGAGATGCAGGTGAACCTTTGTCGCACCTGCAACGACTGCTTGGGTCCTTGAATGGAGTCGAGGGGGGAGGTAAAGCGACATGTGTAGCATCTCTTGCGGTTGCAAGGGAAAGTGCCCGGGGAGGGGAGGGGGTAGTATGGGAGGGAAGGGAAGAATTGACAAGGGTGTTACGGAGGGACCGGTCTTTGCGGAAGGCAGACAGGGGGGAGATGGGAAGATGTGGCGAGTGGTGGGGTCACGTTGGAAGTGGCGAAACTGACGGAGGATTACTTGTTGTATGTGACGGCTAGTGGGGTGAAAGGTGAGGACTACGGGGACTCTGCCAAAATGTCACTCTCCATCCTAATGAAGAACTCAACCATATTATTTTCACTCTTGCCCAAGGGGCCACGCACAACAAGACTACTAACTAACCCTTCCTCATTACTCAATACCCGGTCTAGAATAGCCTGTTCTCTCGTTGGTTCCTCTACATGTTGGTTTAGAAAACTATCCCGCATACCTCAAGAAATCCTCTTCCTCAGCACCCCTGCCAATTTGATTCACCCAATCTATATGTAGATTGAAGTCACCCATTATAACTGTTTTACCTTTGTTGCATGCATTTCTAATTTCCTGTTTGATGCCATCCCCAACTCCACTACTACTGTTAGGTTGCATGTACACAACTCCCACTAGCGTTTTCTGCCCCTTAGTGTTTCGCAGCTCTACGCATATCGAATCCACATCGTCCAAGCTAATGTCCTTCCTTTCTATTGCGTTAATCTCCTCTCTAACCAGCAACGCTACCCCACCTCCTTTTCCTTTCTGACTATCCCTCCTGAATATTGAATATCCCTGGATGTTCAGCTCCCAGCCTTGGTCACTCTGGAGCAATGTCTCCGTGATCCCAACTATATCATATTCATTAATAACTAACTGCATATTCAACTCAGCCACCTTATTACGAATGCTCCTTGCATTGAGACACAAAGCCTTCAGACTTGTTTTTACAACACTCTTACCCCTTATACAATTATGTTGAAAAGTGTCCGCTTTTGGTTTTTGCCCTGGATTTGTCTGCCTGCCACTTTTACTTTTCACCTTGCTACCTATTGCTTCTACCCTCATTTTACCCCCCTCTGTCTCTCTGCTCACACATTTGAGAAACCCACCACTTCTTATTCTCTGTTTATTATCTTTTTCTTCTTTCTCCCCTACATGTTGGGTCTGAGTGCTTCCCTTCTCTGCCTCCTGCCTCACACACTGTCTACTTGCTTTCTCTATTTGAGTCTCTCCCCCCAACCGTTCTAGTTTAAAGTCTCCCCAGTAGCCTTTGCAAATCTCCCCGCCAGTATATTGGTCCCCCTCGGGTTCAAGTGCAACCCGTCCTTTTTGTATAGATCACACCTTCCCCAAAAGACGTCCAAATGATCCAGAAACTTGAATCCTTGCCCTCTGCACCAGTCCCTCAGCCACGCATTTATCCTCCACCTCGCTCCATTCCTACTCTCACTGTCGCGTGGCACAGGCAGTAATCCTGAGATTGTTACCTTTGTGGTCCTTCTCCTTAACTCTCTTCCTAGCTCCCTAAATTCTCCTTTCAGGACCTCTTCTCTTTTTCTACCTATGTCATTGGTACCTATATATACCACAACCTCAGGCTCCTCTCCCTCCCATTTCAGGATATCTTGGACACGTTCAGACACACCCCAGACCCTGGGACCAGGGAGGCAAACTTCCATCCGGATTTCCTGAGTGCATCCACAGAATCGCTTATCTGACCCCCTAACTATAGATTCCCCTATTACTATTTCGCTCCTCTTCTTTTCCCTACCCTTCTGAGCAACAGACCTCTTCTGGAAGCTCGTTCCATACACCTACCACACTTTGTGTAAAAAAGTTACCCCTCTGATTCCTATTAAATCTTTTCCACTTCACCTAGAGCCTATGTCCTCTGGTCCTCGATTCCGCTACTCTGGGCAAAAGACTATCCTCGTAATTTGTTTCTGGTCCCTTTCAAGCTTGGCAATAACTTTCCTGTAACACTGATACATTTCCCCGGTGTGTCAATCCATTAATATTACCCCCACTTTTGACACTCCATCAGTACTTCCCCATAGGGTGTCGCTACATCGTAGTGCAACGTAGGTTTACAAAGTTAATTCCTGAGATGGCGGGAATATCATATGCTGAGAGAATGGAGCAGCTGGGCTTGTACACTCTGGAGTTTAGAAGGATGAGAGAATATCTCATTGAAACATATAAGATTATTAAGGGTTTGGACACGCTAGAGGCAGGAAACATGTTCCCGATGTTGGGGGAGTCCAGAACCAGGAGCCACGGTTTAAGAATAAGGGGTAAGCCATTTAGAACGGAGACGAGGAAACACTTTTTCTCACAGAGAGTGGTGAGTCTGTGCAATTCTCTGCCTCAGAGGGCGATGGAGGCAGGTTCTCTGGATGCTTTCAAGAGCGAGCTAGATAGGGCTCTTAAAAATAGCGGTCAGGGGATATGGGGAGAAGGCAGGAATGGGGTACTGATTGGGGATGATCAGCCATGTTCAAATTGAATGGCGGTGCTGGCTCGAAGGGCCGAATGGCCTCCTCCTGCACCTATTGTCTATTGTCTACATCAGTACCTCCCCACAGTATGTCACTTCATCAGTACTACCCCACAATACATTAGTACATCTGTACTACTCCAGTGACACCCTATCAGTACATCCCTAGTGTGTTACACCATCAGAACTACCCCACAGGGTATCACTCCATGAGTACCCTACAGAGTGTGTCGGAAAGAACTGCAGATACTGGTTGAAATTGAAGCTAGACACAAAATGCTGGAGTCACTCAGCGGGACAGGCAGCATTTCTGCAGCGCAGGAATGGGTGATGATTCGGGTTGAGATCCTTCTTCAGACTGATGTCGGGAGTGGGCGGTACACAGATAGAATGTGGTTGGAGCCAGTAAGACTGTTAGGAGAACTTGGGAGTTGGGGGGGGGGGTGAAGGAAAGCAAGTGCTACAGCACATAATGCTCCGATATTTTTGCCACCACCAACGGATCCCACTACTAGCCACATCTTCCCATGTCCATCCCTATCTGTTTTCCACAGAGACCGCATCCCTCCGCCACTCCCTGGTCAATTCGTCCCTTCCCTCCCAAACGAACCCCTCCCCAGCTACTTTCCCCAGCAACCGCAGGAGATGCAACACCTGTCCCTAGACATTCCCTCCTCGACTCTGTCTACAGACTTTTCAGTTGAGGCAGAGGTTCACTTGAACTTCCCCCAACCACACCTACTGTTCCAGATGTGGACTCCTGTATATCGGCGAGACCGAGTGCAGGCTCGGCGATCGTTTTGCTCAACACCTCTGCTCAGTCCGCCTAAACCTACCTGATCTCCCGGTTGCTAAACACTTTAACTCCCCCTCCCATTCCCACACAGACCTTTCTGTCCTGGGCCGCCTCCATTGTCACAGTGAGGCCCAGCACGAATTAGAGGATCACCTCATATTTCGCTTGAGTAGCTTGCACCCCAGTGGTATGAACATTGACTTCTCTAACTTCAAATAACCCTTGCTTTCCCTCTTATTCCATGCACTCTCTCTTCCCAGTTTTCCCACCAGTCGCACTGTCTCTGACTACATTATATCTCTATCCCACCCCCTCTCCTGACTTCAGGCTGAAGAAGGGTCTCGAACCAAAACGTCACCCATTCCTTCTCTCCAGAGATGCTGCCTGTCCCGCTGAGTTACTCCAGCATTTTGTGCTTATTTACATAGAAACATAGAAAATAAGTGCAGGAGTAGGCCATTCGGCCCTTTGAGCCTGCACCGCCATTCAATATGAACATGGCTGATGTATACTAATCTCTATGTGGGACCTTGTCGAAAGCATTCTGAAAGTCCAGATATAACACATCCACTGGTTCTCCCTTATCCACTCTACCAGTTACATCCTCGAAAAATTCTATAAGATTCGTCAGACATGATTTGCCTTTCATAAATCCATGCTGACTATGTCCCACTACCGATATTAGACTAACTGGTCTGTAATTCCCCGTTTTCTCTCTCCCTCCCTTCTTAAAAAGTGGGGTTACATTAGCTACCCTCCAATCCTCAGGAACTACTCCAGAATCTAAATAGTTTTGAAAAATTATCACTAATGCATCCACTATTTTTGGGGCTACTTCCTTAAGTACTCTGGAATGCAGCCTATCTGGCCCTGGGGATGTATTGGCCTTTAATCCATTCATTTACCTGACACCACTTCCTGGCTAACCTGGATTTCACTCAGTTCCTCCATCTCATTTGACCCCCGGTCCCCTGCTATTTCCGGAAGATTATTGATGTTGTCCTTATTGAAGACAGAACCAAAGTAGTTATTCAATTGGTCTGCCATGTCCTTGTTCCCTATGATCAATTCACTTGTTTCTGACTGCAAGGGACCTACATTTGTTTTAATTAATGTTTTTCTCTTCACATATCTATAAAAACATTTGCAGTCAGTTTTCATGTTCCCTGCCAGTTTTCTTTCGTAATCTATTTTCCATTTCCTAATTAAGCCCTTTGTCCTCCTCTGCTGGACTCTGGATTTCTCCTAGTCCTCTGGTAGACGGCTTTTTCTGGCTAATTTGTATGTTTCATCTTTTGTTTTGATACTATCCCTGATTTTCATTGTTATCCACGGATGCACTACCTTCCCTGATTTATTCTTTTGCGAAACTGGGATGAACAATTGTTGTAGTTCATCCATGCAGTCTTTAAATGCCTTCCATTGCATATCCACCATCAACCTTTTGAGAATCAATTGCCAGTCTATCTTGGCCAATTCACGCACAACAAGACTGCTAACTAACCCTTCCTCATTACTCAATACCCTGTCTAGAATAGCCTGCTCTCTCGTTGGTTCCTCTACATGTTGGTTTAGAAAACTATCCCGCATACATTCCAAGAAATCCTCTTCCTCAGCACCCCTGCCAATTTGATTCACCCAATCTATATGTAGATTGAAGTCACCCATTATAACTGTTTTACCTTTGTTGCACGCATTTCTAATTTCCTGTTTGATGCCATCCCCAACTCCACTACTACTGTTAGGTGGCCTGTACACAACTCCCACTAGCGTTTTTGGCCCTTAGTGTTTCGGAGCTCTACTCGTATCGATTCCACATCCTCCAAGCTAATGTCCTTCCATTCTACTGCGTTAATCTCCTCTCTAACCAGCAACGCTACCCCACCTCCTTTTCCTTTCCGTCTATCCCTCCTGAATATTGAATATCCCTGGATGTTCAGCTTCCAGCCTTGGTCACCCTGGAGCCATGTCTCCGTGATCCCAACTATATCGTAGTTATTAATAGCTATCTGCACTTTCAACTCATCCACCTTATTACGAATGCTCTTTGCATTGAGGCACAAAGCCTTAAGGCTTGTTTTTACAACACTCTTACCCCTTATACAATTATGGTGAAAAGTGGCCCTTTTTGATTTTAGCCCTGGATTTGTCTGCCTGCCACTTTTACTTTTCACATTGCTACCTATTGCTTCTAACCTTTTACACCCCTCTGTCTCTCTGCTCACACATTTAAGAACCCCACCACCTCTTATTCTCTGTTTATTATATTTTTCTTCATTCCCCCCTACATGTTGGGTCTGAGTGCTTCCCTTCTCTGCCTCCTCCCGCACACACTGTTGAATAGGTGCTTCGGATCTGTCTTCACTAAGGAAGACACAAACAATCTCCCAGATGTACTGGAGGACATAGAATCTAAAGGGGTGGAGGAACTGAAAGAAATTTTCATTAGGCGAGAAATAGTATTGGGTAGGCTAATGGGACGGAAACATAGAAAATAGGTGCAGGAATAGGTCATTCGGCCCATCGAGCCTGCACCACCATTCAATATGATCATGGCTGATCATCCAACTCAGTATCCCGTACCTGCCTTCTCTCCATACCCCCTGATCCCTTTAGCCACAAGGGCAACATCTAACTCCCTCTTAAATATAGCCAATGAACTGGCCTTCTGTGCAGAGAATTCCACAGATTCACCACTCGCTGTGTGAACAATGTTTTTCTCATCTCGGTCCTAAAAGACTTCCCCCTTATCCTTAAACTGTGACCCCTTGTTCTGGACTTCCCCAACATCGGGAACAATTATCCTGCATCTAGCCTGTCCAACCCCTTAAAAATGTTGTATGTTTCTATAAGATCCCCCCTCAATCTCCTAAATTCTTGCGAGTACAAGCCGAGCTTATCCAGTCTTTCTTCATATGAAAGTCCTGACATCCCAGTAATCAGTCTGGTGAACCTTCTCTGTACTCCCTCTATGGCAAGAATGTCTTTCCTCAGATTTAGAGACCAAAACTGTACGCAATACTCCAGGTGTGGTCTCACCAAGACCCTGTACAACTGCAGTAGAACCTCCCTGCTCCTATACTCATATCCTTTTGCTATGAATGCTGACATACCATTCGCTTTCTTCACTGCCTGCTGCACCTGCATGCCCACTTTCAATGACTGGTGTACCATGACACCCAGATCTCATTGCATCTCCCCTTTTCCTAATCGGCCACCATTTAAATAAGTCTATTATGATTTACATTTGATTAGTTTATTATGATACATGATTTACCTTTCATAAATCCATGCTGACTTTGTCCAATGATTTCACCACTTTCCAAATGTGCTGCTATCCCATCTTTAATAACTGACTAGCAGTTTCCCCACTACCGATGTTAGACTAACTGTTCTGTATTCCTTGTTTTCTCTCTCCCTCCCTTTTTAAAAAGTGGTGTTACATTAGCTACCCTCAGGAATTATTCCAGAATCTAAAGAGTTTTGAAAAATTATCACTAATGCATCCACTATTTCTGGTGCTACTTCCTTAAGTACTCTGGGATGCAGACTATCTGGCCCTGGGGATTTATCGGCCTTTAATCCATTCAATTTACCTAACACCACTTCCCGGCTAAACTGGATTTCACTCAGTTCCTCCATCTCATTTGACCCCCGGTCCCCTGCTATTTCCAGCAGATTATTTATGTCTTCCTTAGTGAAGACAGAACCAAAGTAGTTATTCAATTGGTCTGCCATGTCCTTGTTCCCCATGATCAATTCACCTGTTTCTGACTACAAGGGACCTACATTTGTTTTAATTAATCTTTTTCTCTGCACATATCTATAAAAAACCTTTGCAGTCAGTTTTTATGTTCCAGTGTGCCAGTTTTCTTTCATAATCTGTTTTCCCTTTCCTAATTAATCCCTTTGTCCTCTGCTGGACACTGGGTTTATCCCAGTCCTCTGGTAGGCTGTTTTTTTCTGGCTAATTTGTATGCTTCATCTTTTGTTTTGATACTATCCCTGATTTCCCTTGTTATCCACGGATGCACTACCTTCCCAGATTTATTATTTTGCCAAACTGGGATGAACAATTGTTGTAGTTCATCCATGCAGTCTTTAAATGCCTTCCATTGCATAGCCACCGTCAACCCTTTAAGAATCAATTGCCAGGATGATAAATCCCCTGGGCCTGATGGTCTGCATCCCAGGGTCCTCCGGGAGGTGGATCTAGAAATAGTGAACGCATTGGTGACCATTTTACAAAGTTCATAAAATTCAGGGTCAGTTCCTGTGGATTGGAGGATAGAAATCAAATTATACCGCTTGGCTGTAAGCCGCCCAAGCGAATATAACATATAACAATTACAGCACGGAAATAGGCCATCTCGGCCCTACAAGTCCATGCCGAACAACTTTTTTCCCTTAGTCCCACCTGCCTGCACTCATACCATAACCCTCCATTCCCTTCTCATCCATATGCCTATCCAATTTATTTTTAAATGATACCAACGAACCTGCCTCCACCACTTCCACTGGAAGCTCATTCCACATCGCTACCACTCTCTGAGTAAAGAAGTTCCCCCTCATGTTACCCCTAAACTTCTGTCCCTTAATTCTGAAGTCATGTCCTCTTGTTTGAATCTTCCCTATTCTCAAAGGAAAAAGCTTGTCCACATCAACTCTGTCTATCCCTCTCATCATTTTAAAGATAGCTAATGTAATCCCACTTTTCCAGAAAGGAGTGTGAGAGAAAACGGGATATTACAGACCAGTTAGCCTGACTTCAGTGGTGGGAAACATGCTGGAGTCAATTATCGAAGAGGTAATAATGTGGCATTTGGATAGCAGTAAAAGGATTAGTCCAAGTCAACATGGATTTATGAAAGGGAAATCATGCTTGACTAATCTTCTGGAATGTTTTGAGGATGTGACAAGTAAAATGGATGAAGGGTTACCAGTGGATGTAGCGTATCTAGACTTTCAGAAAGCCTTTGATAAGGTCCCGCATGAGAGACTGCTGACTAAAATTGGAGCACATGGTATTGGGGGTAGTGTGTTGACATGGATAGAAAATTGGTTGGCACTGTAGGAGTGAACGGGTCCTTTTCAGAATGACAGGCAGTGGCGAGTGGAGTGTCGCATGACTTAGTGTTGGGGCCGCAACTGTTTACCATATATATTAATGAATTGGAAGAGGGAATTAGGAGCAAACCTAGCAAGTTTGCGGATGACACAAAGCTGGGTGGTGGTGTAAACTGTGAAGAGGATGTTAGGAGGTTGCAGGGTGACCTGGACAGGTTGAGTGAGTGGGCAGATGCGTGGCAGATGCAGTATAATATAGATAAATGTGAAGTTATCCACTTTGGCGGCAAAAACAAGTGGGCAGATTATTATCTCAATGGGGTTAGGTTAGGTAAGGGAGAGGTGCAGCGAGACCTGGGCGTCCTTGTACACCAGTCACTGAAAGTTGGCGTGCAGGTACAGCAGGCTGTGAAGAAAGCTAATGGAATGTTGGCCTTCATAACAAGAGGATTTCAGTATAGGAGCAAAGAGGTTCTTCTGCAGTTCTATAGGGCTCTGGTAAGACCACATCTGGAGTATTATGTACAATTTTGGTCTCCTAATTTGAGGAAGGACATCCTTGTGATTGAGGCAGTGCAGCGTAGTTTCACGAGATTGATCTCTGGGATGGCGGGACTGTCATATGAGGAAAGATTGAAAAGACTAGGCTTGTATTCACTGGAGTTTAGAAGGATGAGGGGGATCTTATAGAAACATATAACATTATAAAAGGACTGGGCAAGCTGGATGCAGGAATAATGTTCCCAATGTTGGGCGAGTCCAGAACCAGGGCCACACTTAGAATAAAGGGGAAGCCATTTAAGACTGAGGTGAGAAAAAACTTTTTCACCCAGAGAGTTGTGATTTTCTGGAATTCCCTGCCACAGAGGGCAGTGGAGGCCAAATCACTGGATGGATTTAAGAGAGAGTTAGGTAGAGCTCTAGGGGCTAGTGGAGTCAAGGGATATGGGGAGAAGGCAGGCACGGGTTATTGATAGGGGACGATCAGCAATGATCACAATGAATGGCGGTGCAGGCTCGAAGGGTCGAATGGCCTCCTCCTGCACCTATTTTCTATGTTTCTATGAGGTTACAGTCAGATGAGCCGCGATCACATTGAGTGGTGAAGCAGAGTGGAGGGGGCATTTTAGTCTGAGGCAGTCCGTTGAACTAATTCCTCAACCTGTGGACAGAGTTATTCCAGTCCAGTCCAGTCCACCTTCAAACTGGGCACCAGAAGCAATGAGAGGGTCCCTAGAATTTTTGATTCCCTTGCTGAGTGAAACGGATTGAAGGAAATCAGATAAACAACACGAGGTGGAGAGTTGGATCTGATGGAGTTTGAAACAATATCCCCTTTGCTGGAACAATGCCGCCGCTCCCAATTTCCACCCCTCATATGGCCACAATTCCCAGTCTTTGAAGTTTCTTAATCAATTCCCTGTATAAATCACGACCCGTCCCAGCGGGGATTTCACTTGGCTGATGTCATCTGTTTGCGAATAATTTCAAAATCTCTATTTTTAACACTGTTGAAACTTTATTGCCGCGGTAGCCACGGCAAATGGTATAAAATCTCCTGGAATGCCCTGCTCCAGCATTTCATTCCACGAGATTCCCGGTAGATCACGGGGACACGTCGCTGGGCGGAGAGAATGTACCCTGAACTACTTCAGCAATATGACAGCGTGGATAAAGTCGTGTACGCGATCATTACTGCCGTTGGAGTCCCTGGTGAGCAGAATAATTCACGTTTTATAACTGCGTGTGTTTTATAACCGGTGTTGACCTGTCAGTGATCATGTTACAAGATTCTCAACTGACGACCGTTGTGCAAGAATATGTGCAGCATACCAATCCTCTCTGTGAAATAATTTAGAATTAACGATGTGATTTTTCTTATTTTCAGATAGCTGAAACGAACCCTCTTTTTCTCTCACTGCCGGGAGCCACTAGAATATTGTTCTTGCCTTCAATGGGACCTTGCCAAGAGTTGTCCCAGTGCTCAGGACAGGCAGCTCTCCGGGACGGTGTGACTGAGAGGTGTTGACATTGTGAAGTTCACTGTGTCTGAGTTATTGATCAGAGTGAACACCCGCTCCTGTGGACATTGTGTCTCACTGTGGAGTCTGTCACAGTCAGATTCCACCGCCTGTTGGTCAATAATTGGATCGATCTCCTGAACCAGTGGCCGCGGATCTACCGGCGTGTGTGTGTGTGTTGTTACCGAACTGAACTCACTGTGTGGAATGAATCCATTAACGGAGCCACCCTGATGGATTCTAAGTTGTCCCTACCTTCCCTTTGAAACCCTCCTCGTCCCCATCAAATGTCGAGTTCCCAGAGCTCTGGTCAAATGCAGCCGGTCACGACTAAGTCTGTGAAACCGGCCCCGTCAGAGACTTTGAGCAGCAGGGTTAACCACAGAAAGGACCATTCCGCCTCTAGGGGGTCACTGGGTCATAGGGCTTGACGCACGGAGCCACTCAATCCATCTGGAGGACATCCGTAACTTCCAGTATATGTTATTAATGCAAGAAACGCGTACTTTCCTACCTGTTAAAAACCGCCAAAATTTTGAATTTTTGCGCTGTAAAAATTGGTGAAGTCGGGGTAAGTGTGAGAGACATGTACCCAACTTCAGAATTCCAAAAGTGAAGCGAAATGAAGGTAAAGAGAAGTGAGAGCTGAAGGGACAACAACAGCTAAAGTGTTTGGCGAACATTGGCCGTGCAGATATCGGAATTGAAAATATTGGGAATTATCGCGTTTGCTCACTGCATTTCATCAACTAAGGCATTATTTGTGGTTTTTCTTGATTCCTTTGGTATCTAAAAAGTCTCAGAAGTGATCAATCCGGCTGTAAATTTTGCTTCAGAGGCAATTTATTTTTGTATGTAAAAACACACGAGAACCATGGGCGATTTAAAAAATTTACAGCCAGATATATCACTTCTGAAACTTTTTAGATGCCAAAGGAATCAAGAAAAAACACAAATAATGCCTTAGTTGATGACATGCAGTGAGCAAACGGCCAATGTTCGCCAAGCACTCTGGCTGTTGTTGTCCCTTCAGTTCTCACTTCTATCTACCCTCATTTCTCCTCACTTTTGGAATTCTGAAGTAGGCTAAATGTCTCTCACGCTTATCCAGATTTCCATAATTATTTACAGCGCAAAAATTCACAATTTCGGCGGGTTTTAACGGGCCCGCTACGCTGGAAACAATGGTAAGTGCCTACCTGCAGTTCATCGCATGTACTCCACTTGGAGTAGCGTGGCAACAGTAAGGGTCATGGGTCGTGACCCAACTGCCGGTTCCCTCCCCTGCCCTTTCGCCCCGCCCGCCCGTCACCTTATCTCTTCTCCCCTGAAGCAGGCAGGTCGGGCACAGTCGGAGCCGGCTCTGACATTGTTAAATTTGCAGCAGCCGCGCACCGACTCCAACACTCCTGATCTTGAGCTGAAAGTCGAGCCAATGTCCGTTCTCTTGTCTTTCCACAGTGAATTTAGTGGCGATTGTGATCCTGTCCCGGGGAAAGTGCGGCCTCTCCACCTGCACCACTCGCTACCTGGTGGCCATGGCAGCGGCTGATCTACTGACTGTCATCACCGCGGTCATTTTGTTTCAGCTCCGATATCATTACTTTTATTGGACTTTCCTGACCATCACCCCTGCGTGCAGTGTTATCGAAGTACTGATGTCTGTATCTACAGACTGTTCTGTCTGGTTCACCATCACTTTCACCTTTGATCGCTTTGTCGCCATTTGCTGCCAGAAGCTGAAAACTAAATATTGCACCGGGAAAACTGCGGCTGTGGTTCTGGCAACAGTCGGCGTTGTGTTCTGTCTGAAAAACATTCCCCGCTACTTCTCAAATGAACCCGTGTCTATCGTCGACAATGTCCCGTGGCAATGCATCCCGATTGACAGTTATTACACAGACCCGGGGTGGGTGGCATATGACTGGATCGACACGGTTTTAACTCCGCTCCTCCCTTTCGCTGTAATCCTGCTGCTCAACGCTCTGACAGTCAGCCACATTTTAGTGGCCAGTCGGGTCCGTAAGAGGCTGAGGGATGAGAGCAAGGGGGAGAATCGCAGTGACTCGGAGATGGAGAACAGGAGGAGGTCGATAGTTTTACTATTCGCCATCTCCGGCAGCTTCATCCTCCTGTGGATGACGATGGTTGTAAACTTCATCTATTATCAGGTCACAGAAATAGGAAATTATATGAATACTTCTCAATATATCTTTCAAAGAGCCGGGACTTTGCTGAAGAATTTCAACTGTTGCACCAACACATTTATTTACGCGGCGACGCAGTCCAAGTTCAGGGAGGAGGTGAAGAGCGCGGTGAAATATCCGCTCACCCCAATGCTTCGGCTCATTAATAAATCCCCGCCCTGAGCGCATCCCAGAGGCGGCCGCAGTGCTTCCGCTCCGGGCTCCGGCTCCTGACATTCACCGCCGGAACTTCCAGCTGTCAGTCCAGGGCGGACAGCACCCGTGGTCAGGATCAAAGCCGGATGGGCAAGTTGGGCCGAAGGGCCTGTGTCGGGCTGAGGGGAGAGATGGGAACCGGCCTGACGACCGCGAGAGAATCCCGGGGAATGGCGGGATTGTGGAGGTGAAGGAAACAGGGGAAGTTTAAAAACTCTTCTTCAGAGTTTGACAAAACAGCAGCCTGCCCGTCTCTGTCACCCCTCCCCTCCGGCCCCTGCACCCCTGTCCCCGTCTCTGTCACCCCTCCCCTCCGGCCCCTGTCCCCGTCTCTGTCACCCCTCCCCTCCGGCCCCTGCACCCCTGTCCCCGTCTCTGTCACCCCTCCCCTCCGGCCCCTGCACCCCTGTCCCCGTCTCTGTCACCCCTCCCCTCCGGCCCCTGCACCCCTGTCCCCGTCTCTGTCACCCCTCCCCTCCGGCCCCTGCACCCCTGTCCCCGTCTCTGTCAATCAGGCCCCTGCACCCCTGTCCCCGTCTCTGTCACCCCTCCCCTCCGGCCCCTGTCCCCGTCTCTGTCACCCCTCCCCTCCGGCCCCTGCACCCCTGTCCCCGTCTCTGTCACCCCTCCCCTCCGGCCCCTGCACCCCTGTCCCCGTCTCTGTCACCCTCTGATCTTTTGTTTCGGTGAGAGCGCAGGAGAATCATAATCATACTTTATTCACCAAGTTTGTTTTGCAACATATGAGGAATTTGATTTGCCGTACACTCACACTAATAACTCCCTCACCCCCCCTCTCCCCCCCCCCCCATCCCCCTCTATCTCCCCCTCTATATCTCCCCCACTCTCTATCCCCCTCCCTCTCTCTCGCTCTCCCCCCCCCCCCCCTCTATCTCCCCCCCCCCCACCCCCTACCTCCTTACTCCTAATACCAGGATTTCAGAATAGGGAGAAGGGAGTGGTGTTTGTTAATGGTGTGTATGTGTGTACCTTTGGTGTGTACCTGTGTTAATGGTGTGTGTGTGTCCCTGTGACTCCACTCTCAGGGTAGTGTGTACCTGCGCTCCCAGATCCATCTGCTGTACCACACGCCCTCTCTATCCACCCAATCATAGTCAGAGTCACATCCATGTGCATGTCCAAGTGTTGTGATAGCCCCAGCCACAACTACCTCCTCCGGCAGCCCGTTCCATGCTCCCACCACCATCTGTGTGGAAACGTTACCACTCAGGTTCCTATTAAACCAATGTCCTCCCGTTCCCCTACTCTGGGCAAGAGACTGTGTGCATCTCCCCCATCTATTCCCCTTGTGATTTTGTACACCTCAAACAAATCAGACATCATGGGAATGTGGAGGATTCACTGTGGTGGATGTTTATGTTAAAATGTATTTTGTGTGTTTTCTTGCTTTTATTAGTATGAATGTATGGCAAATCAAATTCCTCAAATGTTGCAAAACATACTTGGCGAATAAAGTATGATAATGATCCTCCTGCGCTCCAAGGAATAGAGTCTGAATTTGTTCCAACCCCTCCCTCTCGCTCAGGCCCCTTGAGTCCCGGCAACATCCTCGTAAATCTTCTCAGCGCCGTTTCCAGTTTGACGACATCTTTCCAATTACACACATATATAGAGTATATATATTACATACATCTAGACAGGGAGAGCGAACGAGAGAGAGGGAGGGGGAGAGAGGGAAAGAGAGTCATAGCGAGCCCACCGAGTCTGTACCAACAAGCGATCGGCAGTTTAGTTTAGAGACACTGTGCAGTAACTAAATTAATGTTTGATAACCCTCTCCCCCTCTCTCTCTGCCCCTCTCTCTCTCTCCCTCTACCCCTATCTCTCGCCCCTCTTTCTCTCGCTCCCTGTCTCTCCACCCTCTCTCTCCTCTCCCCCTCACTCACTCTCCCCTCACTCTCTCTTTCCCCACTCTCACTCTCCCCTCTCTCATCCCCCCCTCTCTCATGCCCTCCTCTCTCCCTCCCCCTCTCTCCCTCTCCCCCTTTTTCTCTCGCAACCCTCTCTCTGATCTGAAACACCACCACCAATCTCATGGGGAATCTGGATAAGGGTGAATGGTAATTTTTCTTGAATATGCGTCCATTTTCTCACCCTCCGCTGGGAATAGGAGGCAAAAGTCAGGCACCTTGAAACAGGCCCCAAACTCTCGCCCTCCTCATCCTGCTTCATTTTATCCCTTTTTACGTAGAAACATAGAACATAGGTGCAGGAGGAGGCCATTTGGCTGTTCGAGCCAGCATAGAAACATAGATAATAGGTGCAGGAGGAGGCCATTCGGCCCTTCGAGCCAGCACCACCATTCATTGTGATCATGGCTGATCGTCCCTATCAATAACCTGTGCCTGCCTTCTCCCCATATTCCTTGACTCCACTAGCCCCTAGAGCTCTATCCAACTCTCTCTTAAATCCATCCGGTGACTTGGCCTCCAATGCCAACTGTGGCATAAATTCACAACTCTCTGGGTGAAAACGTTTTTTCTCACCTCAGTCTTAAATGACCTTCCCTTTATTCTCAGCCTGTGGTCCCTGGTTTTGGACTCGCCCAAAATTGGGAACATTTATCCTCCATCTAGCAGTCCAGACCAACCATGGACTGTTTGCCCTCCTCCCATCAGGGAGACGGTACAGGAGCCTCAGGTCTCGTACCAGCAGGATGAGGAACAGCTTCTACAATTATACCATCACATTGCTGAACTCGGAGTCCCGCCGATAGATTTCTCTGGTCCCTCCGTCCCCATTGTTTAATTATTCTGTATTTTTGATTATTCTGTATCTTCTTTTTTTTAAATTTCTATATGCACTACTACTACGGACTGACGCAAAACTGCATTTCGTAGTACCCATACTCAGTATTTGTGCAATGACATTAAAGTTGAATTGAATTGAATTGAATTTTATAATTTTATATGTTTCTATAAGATCCCCCTCATCCTTCCAAACTCTAGTTAATACAAGCCTAGTCTTTTCAATCTTTCCTCATTTGACAGTCCCGCCATCCCAGGGATCAATCTTGTGAACCTACGCTGCACTGTCTCAATCACAAGGATGTCCTTCCTTAAATTAGGAGACCAAAACTGTACACAATGCTCCAGATGTGGTTTTACCAGAGCCCTATACAACTGCAGAAGAACCTCTTTACTCCTATACTGAAATCCTCTTGTTATGAAGGCCAACATTCCATTAGATTTCTTCACTGCCTGCTGTACCTGCACGCCGACTTTCAGTGACCAGTGTACAAGGACACCCAGGTCTCGCTGCACCTCCCCCTTACCTAACCTAACCCCATTGAGATAATAATCTGCCCCCTTGTTTTTGCCGCCAAAGTGGATAACCTCACATTTATCTATATTATACTGCATCTGCCACGCATCTGCCCACTCACTCAACCTGTCCAGGTCACAGGACAACTTCAGAGATACAACACGAAAACAAGCCCTTCGGTCCACTGAGTCCATGCCGACCGGCGATCGCCCATTCACACACTAGTTTAGTTTAGAGAACCAGCGCAGAAACGAAACATATATTTGATTTCTCCCTTCCCTCTCCCCCCTCTATCTCGCTCCACCTCTCTCTCCCCTTTATCTCTACGCCCTCTCTTTTCCCCTTTCTCTCTCCCCCTTCCCGCTCTCCCCCAAATCCCCCTCCCCTTCTCTCACCCTCTCCCCCCTCTCTCTGCCCTCTCTCTCCCCTATCTCTGACCCCTCTCTCCTCCTCTCTCTCATTCCTGCTCTCTCCACCTCTCCTTCCCCTTCTCTCTCTCTCCCCTATCTCCGCGCCCTCTCTCTCTCCACCTCTCTCTCCCCCTCTCACTCCCCTCTGTCCGCCTATTTGTCCCGCTCTCTCTCCCTCCTCTCTCTATCCTCTCTCTCTCCATCTCCCTCTCCCCTCTCCCCCTCCCTCCTCACTCCCCCATCTCTCCCCTCCTCTCTCACTCTCCCCTTGCCTCTCTCTCACTCTCTCACCCCCTCAACCTCCCCACCCCCTCTTTCACCCCCGATCCCATCCCTCTCCCCCCTTTCTCCCTCTCTCTCCACACTCCTTCACTTTCTCCCCACTCTCTCGCCCCTCGCTCTCACCCCTCCTTCTCCCCGCCTCTGTCTCTCCCCTCTCTGGTGCAGTGCAGTGACCGAGGGGGGATGTGGCAGGGGTGTGCCCCCATTCCACGGTGGGGAGCTTTTGCATTTTTCAGCTTGAAATTGTGCAATCTGATGCATACTGTAGCAAGTCTTTTAACTTACACTTGAATGCAACATTTATGCTTTAAATTGGATTTGCTATGAATAAGGTTAGGCTAAATTACATTCCTAATTACATTCCACAGTAGAGCCAGGCTCTGATCAACAGATGCAGCACATTAATGACTTTAGTATATTCATGTATTGAAATCAGATTATAATTCATGCTGTTATGCATATATAAATATATATATATATATATAGAGAGAGACAAATAGAAACAAGGCAAGAGGAGTCAGACTTCCATCACTGCTCTGCACAAATAAATTAATCAACCTTACCTTTTGACTATAGAAACAAGATGAAAATAATGCCACATATTTAACCAAGTATATGGTTCAATTAAATTAAGATATATATGCCTTGCAGCACAACAGACCCAGATATGATCCTGACTATGGGTGCTGTCTGTACAGAATTTGTACATTCTCCTTAAGGGGCTGTTGCAGTCTGTCCCAGCCTTGAAAAGCTGTTGCAGGCTGTCCCAGCCTGGTAAAAACCTGGATGGAGTGGATTTGGAGAGGATGTTTCCACTAGTGGGAGAGTCTAGGACCAGTGGCCACAGCCTCGGAATTAAAAGACATTCCTTTAGGAAGGAGATGAGCAAGAATTTCTTAAGTCAGAGGGTGGTGAACTGTTGCCACAGGCAGCTGTGGAGGTCAAGTCAATGGACATTTTTCAGGAGGAGATTGATAGATTCTTGATTGATACGGGTGTCAGAGGTAATGGGGAGAAGGGAGGAGAATGTGTTTGAGAGGGAAAGATAGGTAGAGCCATAGAGTGTGGAAACAGGCCCTTCGGCCCAGCATGTCCCATCTGCACTAGTCCCACCTGCCCACATTTGATCCATATCCCTCCGAACCTGTCCTATCCATGTACCTGTCTAACTGTGTCTTAAATGTTGCGATAGTCCCCGCCTCAACTACCTCCTCTGGCAGCTTGTTCCATACACCTACCACACTTTGTGTGAAAAACATACCCCTCAGATTCCTATTAAATATTTTGCCGTTCACCTTAAACTTATGTCCTCTGCTCCTCGACTCACCTACTCTGGGCAAAAGACTCAATTATAATTATTCAGATCATGATTTTATACACCTCTATTAGATCATCCCTCATCCTCCTGTGTTCCATGAAATAGTCCCGGCCTACTCAACCTCTCCCTATAGCTCTGGCCCTCAAGTGCTGGCAACATCCTCGTAAATCTTCACTGTACCCTTTCCAGTTTGATGACATCTTTCCTAGAACATGGTGCCCAGAACTGAATACAATACTCTGAATGCGGCCCTCACCACCTTCTTATGCAACTACAACATGACCTCCCAACCTCCATACCTAGCCTGGCCCACTGAGTTACTCCAGCACGCTGTGAAACGTCACAGAACAGGGCAAGATTAGCAAGTTTGCTGATGATACAGATGTGAGTGGTTTTGCATATAGTTAAGATGGTTGTGAAAGATTGCAGCAGGATCTGGATCAATTAGCCAGGTGGGCAGAGGAATGGTTGATGGTTGCATGGTTCCTTGAAGGTCATGTCGCAGGTATATCAGGTGGTCAAAATGTATTTTGGCACTTTGGCCTTCATCAGTCAGAGTATTGAGTATAGAAGTTGTGAGGTCATGTTGCAGTTGTATAAGACGTTGGTGAGACCGCATTTCGAAAATTGTGCTCAGTTCTGGGTACCATGTTACAGGAAAGATGTCAAATTGAAAAGAGTACAGAGATCCCCATCCTGGATCAGTCCAATCAGGGTTGTGTCATCCGCAAACTTGAGAAGCTTGACAGAGGTGCCTGTGGAGGTGCAGTCATTGGTGTGGCGAGAGTAGAGGAGAGGGGAGAGTACGCATCTTGCGGTGCTCCTATGCTGAGCGTTTGAGGGTCCAAGATATACTTTCCCATCTCACATGCTGCTTCCTGTCAGTCAGAAAGCTGGTGATCCACCGACAGGGGTTCAGGCACAGTCAACTCAGAAAGTTTGGAGCGTAGTAGCTCTGGCACAATGGTGTTGAATGCAGAGCTAAAATCAACAAACAAAATCCTCGCATAGGTCCCCTGGCAGTCTAGGTGCTGGAGGATGAAGTGTAGGCCCAGATTGACTGCATCATCCACAGATCTATTGGCCCAATATGCAAAATGCAGAGGGTCCAGCAGAGGGATTGTGATATTTTTCAGCTTGGCCAGCACAAGCCTTTCAACGGTCTCCATGACTACAGAGGTCAGTGCGACAAGCCTGTAGTCTTTAAGACCGGTAATCCTTACCTCTTTGGGTACAGGGACAATAGTGGAGACTTTGAAGCAGGCAGGGACAGTACATCTTTGCAGGTACTGGTTAAAATGAGTAATTGGGTGTGAACTGTTGGTGGGGGTGGGAAAGGGTCCACTCCTTTCATTACTGGTGTCTTGCCTTAAGTAGGAGTGAAGTGGTGAATGGGAAGGAGAGGGTGCAGGGTCCATTCTTTGCAGACTGGGGTCTGGCTGTGTTTGTTGGGGAGGGGGTACCAGGGTTATGATTCTGATTTTCAAACCTGCAGTAAAACTCATTCAGGTAGTTCGTCAGCTGACGATTGTCCAAAGAGCGGGGGGCTTTCCTCTTATAGCATGCCCTTCCAAACTGAAGAAGAGTCTCTAGTTGAGAACTTGCTCCTCAACTTCTCAGAGTACCTTTCCTTGGCAGATCCGATTCCTCTTCTCAGCTCTTTATCGATTAGGCTATCTTTTAACTCTTTAACGATTAGGCTATCGGCTTGACGCATATTTGCCCCCCCCCCCTCCGATCTCGAAATGGAAATGTTACATCTGCATATAACATCTGCATCTGGGTTTCAACAACTAAGTTACAGAGAAAGGTTGAATAAGTTAGGACTTTGTCTCTGGAGCGCAGAAGGTTAAGGGGGGACATGATAGAGGTCTTTAAAATGATGAGAGGGATAGACAGCGTTGATGTGGATCAGCTTTTCCCTTTCAGAAAAGGGAAGATTCAAACAAGAGGACATGACTTCAGAATTAAGGGACAGAAGTTTAGGGGTAACATGAGGGGGAACTTCTTTACTCAGAGAGTGGTAGCGGTGTGGAATGAGCTTCCAGTGGAAGTGGTGGAGGCAGGTTCGTTGGTATCATTTAAAAATAAATTGGATAGGCATATGGATGAGAAGGGAATGGAGGGTTATGGTATGAGTGCAGGCAGGTGGGACTAAGGGAAAAAAGTTGTTCGGCACGGACTTGTAGGGCCGAGATGGCCTGTTTCCGTGCTGTAATTGTTATATGGTTATATGGTTATATAATGATCCCATTAAAATGTATATTTATGTCACAAACTATGGAATTCATATTTTTTAGTATTATTATCAAGGAAAAGAAAGCAGTTCCAATTGTTTGACATTATTTGATATTGTTTAAAATTATTCATATGGAGGAGAAAATATAATAGCTCTAAAACCTACCTTAATATTGCAATCTAACTAAAGATAATCCCCTTTCCCTTTTCCCTCCCCATCTCTCTCTCCTCTCCTTTCCCCTCTCTCTCTCTCCCTCCCACATCCCCCCCCTATTTCTGGCGGGGGGGGGGAAGAAGGTGAAGGTGGCGTGGGCCCAGCGGGGGTAGCTTGGGCCCACTGGGGGTCAGCGGTGGTGGCGTGGGCCCAGTGGGGGGTCAGCGTGGGTGGTGTGGGCCCAGCAGGGGTGGTTTGGGCCCAGTGGGGGTGGCTTGGACCCAGCGGGGGTGGCGTGGGCCCAGCGGTGGTGTTGTGGGCCTAGCGGGGGTGGTTTAGGCCCAGTGGGGGTGGTTTGTGCCCAGCGGGGGTGGCTTGGGCCCAGCGGGGGTGGCGTGAGCTCAGTGGGGGTGTTGTGGGCCTAGCGGGGGTGGCTTAGGCCCAGTGGGGGTGGCTTGTGCCCAGCGGGGGTGGCTTGGGCCCAGCGGGGGTTGCGTGAGCTCAGCGGGGGTGGCTTGGGCCCAGCGGGGGTTGCGTGAGCTCAGCGGGGGTGGCTTGGGCCCAGTGGGGGTGGCGTGCGCCCAGCGGGGGTGGTGTGGGCCCAGCGGGGGTGGCGTGGGCCCAGCGGGGGTGGTGTGGGCCCAGCGGGGGTGGCGTGGGCCCAGCGGGGGTGGCGTGGGCCCAGCGGGGGTGGCGTGGGGGGAAGATAGCTTGGGTCCGGTGGCGGGGGGAGGCGAGGGGTGCGGGCCCCGCCGCAGCAGCATCTGGTGTTGGGGTTACAGCCGCTGGGTTCAGATTCAGCCACTCCCGATTCTGATTTTTCTCATTTTTTCTGAAAATACTTTTTTAAATTTCCCTCGGGATTTTTTCTGAGTCTGGGGGGGGTAAAAGGGGGGTGCGGTCGAACCCAACGCACCCCCACCCCCTTTGGACGACCATGCACCTATCACACCTGCACGGGAATGTGTCGTTGACTTTAGACTCTAAACTACTTTTTTCCCCAATTCATCCCGCGGGCCCGGATTGGACCCATTCGCGGGCCGCTAGTTTGACAGCCCTGCTTTAAACCAATGCCCTTGAATCACATATCCTGGGAAAAAGGCTCTGCATTCACCTTATATATTCCCCTCGTGGTTTTTACTCACCTCTAGAACAATTGTTGCTTTATTTTGAATTTCCAGCAGCTGCAGCTTTTGCTTCCATGAATGTCAAATGGAACCATTAGATTTGCTGTTACATTGCCATTTGAAATGGTGTGCGATGGGCTGAAGAAAATCAAATTGCCCGGTCTTTACGGGAAACCCGCCGACAGAAAACTATTCTCATTGATCAGTGTGGAGGAGATCTGGAAGCCTTGGGCCAATTGAATTGTTCGTGATTTATTTATTTATTTATTAAAAACATATATATTTTTTGAACGTGAGAAATTCTGTGATCAGCGTGAGAGCGTGAGAATTTCGTTAAATGCGCGAGAGTTGGTAGCCCTGCTCTCACTCTCCCCTCTCTCTCCCCCTCTCATTCCCTTCCTCCATTCCCCTCTCTCTCTAGCTCTCCCGTGTCTCTCCCCCACACTCTCTCCCTCTCTCACCACTATCCATCTCTCCCTCCTTTCTCTCTCTCCCCTCTCTTCTCTCTTCCCTCTCTCTCTTCCCCCTCTCTGTGATCTACAACACCAGTGTAGATGTTGACCATCATGGTGACTGTTTGTGGGGGGTGGGGGGGGGGGTGGTGATTTTTCGTGGATACGTGGGGGGGGGGGGGGGGGGGAGAAGGAGGGGGAAATAACCACTTTCTCGCCCACGGCTGGGCACAGGAGGTAAATGTTGGCCATCTTGAAACTAGCACCCCTCTCTCTCTCCCCCTCTTACTCACCTTTATCCCTCGTCCCTCACATCCCTCTCTCCCGCTCTCCCCCTCTCTACCCTCTCTCTCTCTGCCTTCTCTCTCTCTCCACTTATCTTCCCCTCTCTCTCCCTGCCCCTCTCTCTCCCCTATTCTCTCACCACTCCCCCCCTCTGTTTCCCTCTCTCCCCCTCTGCCATCCTCTCTCGCTCCGCCCTCCATCTCTCCCCCTCTCTCTCTATATTCTCTCTCTCTGCCCCACTCTATCTCTCCACCCTCATTCCCCCTCCCGTCTCTCTCTCTCTCTCTCTCTCTCTCTCTCCCCTACTCTCCCCCGTCACTCCCCTGTTTCGCTCATACCCTCTATGGCCTCTCCCCTTTCTATCACCCTCTCTCTCTCCCCCCTTTCCTCCTCCCCTCTCTCTTTGTCTCTCTCTCTCTCTCTATCTCTTTCTCTCTCAACTTTCCTTCCCTCTTTCTCTCTCCCTGTGTGTGTGTGTGTGTCTCTCTCTCTCTCTACTCATCTCTCACCCCATCACTCTCCCCCCTTCTCTCTCTCCCGGTCACTCCACCGTCTCTCTCCCTTCTCTCTGCACTCTCTCCCTCCCCTTCTCTCTCCCCCCCTCTCTCTCCCTCCTCTCTCCCCTATCTCTCACCTCTCTTTCACCCCCTCTCACTCACCACTTCTCTCCCCACCATCTCGCTCTCTCCCCTCTCTCCATTTCTCTCTCTCCCCTCTCTCTTTCCCTCCCTCTCTCCCCCTCTACCTCTATCTTTATTATGGGGAACAAGGAAATGGCAGATGAGTTTAACAGGTATTTTGGATCTGTCTTCACTAAGGAGGACACAAACAATCTTCATGCTGTACTAGTGGCCCGAGGATCTGGGGCGACGGAGGAACTGAAGGAAATCCACATTAGGCAGGAAATGGTGTTGGATTGACTGATGGGACTGAAGGCTGATAAATCCCCAGGGCCTGATGGTCTGCATCCCAGGGTACTTAAGGAAGTGGCTCTAGAAATCGTGGACGCATTGGTAATAATTTTCCAATGTTCTATAGACTCAAGATCAGTTCCTGTGGATTGGAGGGTAGCTAAAGTTATCCCACTTTTTAAGAAAGGTGGGAGAGAGAAAACAGGGAATTATAAAGCAGTTAGCCTTACATCGGTGGTGGGGAAGATGCTGGATTCAATTATAAAAGATGAAATAGCGGCACATTTGGATAGCAGTAACAGGATCGGTCCGAGTAAGCATGGATTTACGAAGGGGAAATCATGCTTGACTAATCTTCTGGAATTTTTTGAAGATGTAACTAGGAAAATGGACAAGGGAGAGCCAGTGGATGTAGTGTGCCTGGACTTTCAAAAAGCATTTGATAAGGTCCCGCATAGAAAATTAGTGGGCAAAATTAGGGCACATGGTATTGGGGGTAGAGGGCTGACATGGATGGAAAAGTGGTTGACAGACAGGAAACAAAGAGTAGGGATTAACGGGTCCCTTTCAGAATGGCAGGCAGTGACTAGTGGGGTACCGCAAGGCTCGGTGCTGGGACTGCAGCTATTTACAAAATACATCAATGATTTAGAGGAAGGGATTCAAAGTAACATTAGCAAATTTGCAGATGACACAAAGCTGGGTGGCAGTGTGAACTGTGAGGAGGATGCTATGAGAATGCAGGGTGACTTGGACAGGTTGGGGGAGTGGGCAGATGCATGGCAGATGAAGTTTGATGCGGATAAATTTGAGGTTATCCGCTTTGGTAGCAAAAACAGGAAGGCAGATTACTATCTAAATGGCGTCAAGTTGGGAAGAGTGGAAGTACAACGGGATCTGGGGATCCTTGTTCATCAGTCTATGAAAGTAAGCATGCAGGTACAGCAGGAAGTGAAGAACGTGAAAGGCATGTTGGCCTTTATTACAAGAGGAATTGAATATAGGAGCAACGAGGTTCTTCTGCATTTGTACAGGGTCCTAGTGAGACCACACCTGGAGTATTGTGTGCAGTTTTGGTCGCCTAATTTGAGGAAGGACATTCTTGCTATTGAGGGAGTGCAGCGTAGGTTTACAAGGTTAATTCCCGGGATGGCGGGACTGTCATATGCTGAGAGAATAGAGCAGCTGGGTTTGTACACTCTGGAGTTAAGAAGGATGAAAGGATATCTCATTGAAACATATAAGATATTTAATGGCTTGGACACACTAGTGGCAGGAAACATGTTCCCGATGTTGGGGGAGTCCAGAACCAGGGGCCACAGTTTAAAAATAAGCAGTAAGCTATTTAGAACGGAGACGAGGAAACACTTTTTCTCACAAAGAGTGGTGAGTCTGTGGAATTCTCTGCCTCAGAGGGCGGTGGAGGCAGGTTCTCTGGATGCTTTCAAGAGAGAGCTAGATAGGGCTCTTAAAAATAGCAGAGTCAGGGGATATGAGGAGAAGGCTGGAATGGGGTACTGATTGGGGATGATCAGCTATGATCACATTGAATGGCGGTGCTGGCTCAAAGGGCCAAATGGCCTCCTCCTGCACCTATTGTCTATTGTCTATCGCTCTCCCCCTCTGTCTCTCCACCCTCAATCTCTCCCCCTCTCTCTCTCTCCCCCACTCTCTCCCCACTCTCCCCTCTCTCGCTCACCTCCTCTCTCCCCTCTCCCCTCTTTCTCTCCGTCCTCGCCTCTCTCTCTCTCCTCTCCTCCCCACTCTCTCCCTCTCTCTACCCTGTCTCCCCACCATCGCTCTGCCACCTCCGCCCTCCATCACCCCCTCCTTTCTCTCCTCCCGCCTCTACATCCTCTCTCTCACTTCTCTCTCTCCGCTCCTGCTCTGCACTATCTCTCTCTCCAACTCTTATCTCGCTCTCTCACTCTCCCCATCTCTCTTTCCTCCCCCTCTCTCCCCCTCTCTCCTTTCCTCTTCTCTCTCCCCCCATCCCCCTCTCTGGCAAACCCCCCCTCTCCCCTCTCTCTCTCTTCTCCTCTCTCTCTAACCCCTCCACTCTCCTCTCTGCCTCTCTCCCTTTCTCCTCTCTCTCTAACCCCCTCCCTCTCTCCCATCTCTCCTCTCTCCCTCCCCTCTCTCGGATCTGAAACACCAGCACCACTCCAGTGTAGATGTTGACAATCATGGTGACTCTGTATAAGGGGGCAATGGTGATTTTCGGTGCAAATGGGGCAATGAACCTCCACAGTCGCCTCTGCGGGCGGCCAGATGTACAGGCCCTCTCGTCTGGAAGGTAAGTCCCGAATCGGTGCTTCCCCACCGGAGACGGCGGCCTCAAGGTGATGTAGGCCTCAGGCCGGCGGTCGGAGCTCTTCTCCAGGGATCCCCGGCGAGGGATCCCGCTCCGGATGTTAAGTCCATGCCGTGCCCGCGGCTAGAAGCTCCACAGAAGCTTCAGGCTGTCCTCGGGCCAGCGATCGGAGCCACACTGCGGGCCCAACTCCGGGAAAGGCCGCACCAATCCTTGGTGTTAGGCTGCGAGGGAGGAGACTCTGTGGAGGAGGCTACCGAAAGCGGTTCCCCCCTTTCCCCCCTCACCGCCCCCACACAAGACGCACTAAGAGACATTAAAACGCACATTTGGACACACTAAACAAATCAAAAAAAGTAGAAATGCCGAACACGCTGCAAGGCCATTTTGTCGCCCTCCACTGGTAACAGGAGGCAAAAGTCAGCTATCTTGAAATATGCCCTCCTCTCTCTGCTTCACATTTTCCCTTTTCATTTCATTTCTCTCTCTCTCACCCTCTCTCTCACATCCATCTCCATCTCCCCCCATCTTTCCCCCTCTCTCCACTCCCCCCTTCTCTCAAGATTCAAGAGAGTTTATTGTCATGTGTCCCAGATAGAACAATGAAAATCTTGCTTTGCTGCAGCACAACAGAATATTGTGGGCATAAATACAGAACAGATCATTGTGTCCATATACCATAGAATAGATATATACAGTATATATACACATAAATAAGCAGTTTGTTTGATGTTGTGTTTAAAAGTCTGATGGCTGTGGGGAAGTAGCTGTTCCTGAACCTGGATGTTGCAGTCTTCAGGCTCCTGTACCTTCTACCTGATGGCAGCAGAGAGGTAAGTGTGTGGCCAGGATGGTGTGGGCTCTTGATGATGCTGGCAGCCTTTTTTTTGGAGGAAATAAAATACAGTCCATCTGACGTATTGCATTACATTTCCCTCCATTTTGTTTTTATATATAACTAGACCAAGTGCAGACCCGTTGGGTCTGTTTCCCCAACGGCGTTTGCTGGGGGGGGGGGGGGGGGGGGTTAGAAGAGGGGGGTGGAGGAGGAGGAAACGGGATAGATTTGGGAGGGAAAGGAGAGCGGGGTAGGGGTGTGAGATGGGGAGAGAGATGTGGGAGAGGGGGGGATGGGGAGGGAGGGGAGGAGGGAGGGAGAGGGAGAGGGGTGGGGGGAGAGGGGAAAGAGTGGGGAGGGAGAGTGGAGGGGAAGGGGGAGAGAAGTGGAAGAGTGGGGAGGGAGGAGGAGAGGGGTAGTGGGAGTGATGGAAGAGGGACAGAGGGATAGGGGGAAGGGGGTGGGTGGAGAGAGGGAAGGAGGGTGGGGGAGATAGGGATGGGAGAGGGGTGAGGAGAGGGGGAGGAGAGAGTGGGCGAGAAGTGGAAGAGTGGGGAGGGAGGGAGGGGTAGAGGGGTAGCGGGAGTGGTAGAAGAGGGACGGGTGAGTGGTGGAAGAGGGACAGAGGGGTAGGGGAAGGGGTGGGGGAGAGAGGGGAAGGGAGCGGGAGAGAGAGGGGTGGGGAGGGAGAGGCGTCGGGTAAGGGGATTGAAGTGGAAGAGTGGTGAGGGAGGGGTAGGGGAAGTGGTAAAAGAGGGCCAGAGGGGTAGGGGTAAGGGGGTGGTGGTTGGGAGGGAAGGGGGGTGGGGGAGAGAGGGATGGGTGGGAGAGGGAGAGGGGTGATGAGAGGGAAACATTGAAACATAGAAATTAAGTGCAGGAGTAGGCCATTCGGCCCTTCTAGCCTGCACCACCATTCAATATGATCATGGCTGATCATCCAACTCAGTATCCTGTACCTGCCTTCTCTCCATACCCCCTGATCCCTTTAACCACAGGAGCCACATCTAACTCCCTCTTAAATACAGCCAATGAACTGACCTCAACTACCTTCTGTGGCAGAGAATTCCAGAGATTCACCACTCTCAGTGCGAAAAATGTTTTTCTCATCTCTGTCCTAAAGGAATTCCCCCTTATCCTTAAACTGTGACCCCTTGTTCTGGTCTTCCCCAACATCCGGAACAATCTTCCTGCATCTAGCCTGTCCAACCCCTTAAGAATGTTATACGCTTCTATAAGATACCCCCTCAATCTTCTAAAATTTAGCGAGTACGAGGCGAGTCTATCCAGTCTTTCTTCATGTGAAAATCCTGACATTCCAGGAATCAGTCTGGTGAACCTTCTCTGTACTCCCTCTATGGCAACAATGTATTTGAGCATTGGGCATTGTGACATCACACGATGGAACGTTCACGATGGGCTGGGGCTCCTGCATAGGCATATGTAAATGGATCCATTCCGATTGGACATATGTGAACATTGGGCATTGTGACATCACACGATGGAACGTTCAGCAGGGGCTGGGGCTGGTGCTGATTCTATGGGTGAGAAGCCAGTTTATTTTTGAAATATTGGGGGGGGGGGGAAGGATTTGATTAAAAACGTGCACTTAAACACGACGAAATGTAATGAGGTGCGGATACTTAGAAAGAAAAGTGAAATCTCTACCGAAATGGAAAAGACGTCGGCGATTCTGCGTCTGGTTTCGGAGTTGCAGGGAATCAAAGGAAGAAATGCGGCCGGAAGCCGTACATGTAAATGGATCCATTCCGATTGGACGTCTGCGAGCGTCGTGCATTGCGATTGGACGTCTGCGAGCATCGGGCATTGTGACATCGCACGGCGGGAACGAATCGAAAGGCAGAAAGGCAGCCGGACGGATGTCGGACAGATGGGGCGAGAGTTTTATATAATAACTAGACCAAGTGCAGACCCGTTGGGTCTGCTCCCCCAATGGTGTGATCCCCCAAGCCAATATTCCACCATGCACCCGCCTCCTCCAATGGAACTGAAGCCGTTCTCAAATGTAAGATTCCAGCACTCCCCTGCCTCCCTCAGCAGTGGATTTAAAAAAAATCCAATTGCACCTCCCCTGCCTGCTGCAGCAGTGAAAAGTTCAGAGTGTTCCTGTCTTGCAACTTTGTTTCGAAGTATGTTGGAAGCTGAAATGGCTGCTTGTATGGGTGAGAAGCCAGTTTATTTGTGAAATACTGGGGGGTGGGGGGGGGGGGGGGGGGGGGGGGGGGGGAGAAGGATGTGATTAAAAACGTGTACTTAAACACGACGAAATGTAATGAGGAGCGGATACTTAGAAAGAAAAGCGAAATCTCTACCGAAATGGAAAAGATGTCGGAGATTGAGCGTCTGGATCCGGCGTGGCAAGGAATCAAAGGAAGAAATGCAGCCGGCAGCCGTACATGTAAATGGATCCATTCCGATTGGACATCTGCGAGCATCGGCCATTCCGATTGGACATCTGCAAGTATCGGGCACGAATCAAAAGGCAGAAAGGCAGCCGGACGGCAGCCGGACGGATGGCACGAGAGTTTTATAGATATAATATATAGAAAGATAGATAGATAGATAGAGATAGATAGATAGATAGAGATAGATAGATAGATAGATAGATAGATAGATAGATAGATAGATAGATAGATAGATAGATAGATAGATAGATAGATAGATAGATAGATAGATAGATAGATAGAGATAGATAGATAGAGATAGATAGATAGATAGATAGATAGAGATAGATAGATAGAGATAGATAGATAGAGATAGATAGATAGATAGATAGATAGAGATAGATAGATAGATAGATAGATAGATAGAGATAGATAGATAGATAGAGATAGATAGACAGATAGAGATAGATAGATAGATAGATAGATAGATAGATAGATAGATAGATAGATAGATAGATAGATAGATAGATAGATAGATAGATAGATAGATAGATAGATAGATAGATAGATAGATAGATAGAGATAGATAGAGATAGATAGATAGAGATAGATAGATAGATAGATAGATAGATAGATAGATAGATAGATAGATAGATAGATAGATAGATAGATAGATAGATAGATAGATAGATAGATAGATAGATAGATAGATAGAGATAGATAGATAGAGATAGATAGATAGAGATAGATAGATAGAGATAGATAGATAGAGATAGATAGATAGAGATAGATAGATAGATAGAGATAGATAGATAGATAGAGATAGATAGATAGAGAGAGATAGATAGAGATAGATAGAGATAGATAGATAGATAGATAGATAGATAGATAGATAGATAGATAGATAGATAGATAGATAGATAGATAGATAGATAGATAGATAGAGATAGATAGAGATAGATAGATAGAGATAGATAGATAGATAGATAGATAGATAGATAGATAGATAGATAGATAGATAGATAGATAGATAGATAGATAGATAGATAGATAGATAGATAGATAGATAGATAGATAGATAGATAGATAGATAGATAGATAGATAGATAGATAGATAACAAAATAACCCTAACCCACCCTCCCTAAACACCCCTTGGCAGCTAATGTGTTCACAATACAAACATATCACAACATCAAATGCACATTTTAACAATAATAAAGTAACAAAACAGAATAAAGGCGGCTCCCCACTTACTGTCAAGTGCCCTCAGTCAATAGGTAGTTCCTTTAGACCCTCAAAGTATGATAAAAAAGGGTTCCCATTTCAAATAAAACTTTTTCACAGACCCCCTCAATCTTTTCTAGCCTTAAAAAAAACATCCCGTCTTCCAGCCAAGCAGCAGCAGATGGAGGAGTGGTAGATTTCCAGACCAGCAAGATTTTACTACGGGCCAAAAGTGATGTAAATGTAATGATATCAGACTGGGTTGTATTTAAACCCTAGGTTTTATCTGCTACACCAATAGCTACAAGCGGTCAAGGTCTCACTGTCATCCCATGGACTTCCCTGATGGTTTTAAAAACCACTGCCCAGTAGTTACCAAGTTTGGGGCAAGACCAGAATGCATGAGCTAGATTGGCTGGAGAGAAGGAGCACCTGTCACAGCCAGCATCTGTCCCCGGATATATGTCAGCAAGCCTGGCTTTGCTTAAATGAACCCTGTGTAAAACGTTGAACTGTATGAGCCCCAATCTAGCACATGATGACGAGGAATGGACTCTTTTCAGTGCTTCTGTCCAGCATTCCTCAGACAGATCTATACCAAGGTCATCCTCCCACCTAGCTTTCACTTTGTTCAGGTTTTGATCTCCTAAAGACATCAGTTGAGAATATACTACAGAGATCAGTCCTTTATTTGCAAAGGTAAGAGTGAGTTTATCCAACACTGTGACAGGCGGGAGATCAGGAAAAGAGGGAAATGTTTTCATGGCAAAGTGACGGACCTGAAGATATTTAAAGAAATGATTATGTGGGATGCCATATTTTTTGTGTAGGTTATCAAAACGATCAAATATGTTGTTGGTGTATAAATCCAAAGGTTGAGTCGAGTGTGGGGGGGGGGGGGGGGGGGGGGGGGGAGGGGGGGGGGGGGGATAAATGGTTATTGTGAATGGGACCCGGAACTGAATCTGATGTAAACTTATAATGGCAGCGAAATTGATTAAAAATGTTGATGGTGGATAGTACAACAGGGTTGGATGTAAATCGACAGGGTTTCAATGGCAGGGAGGAGTATACTAAAGCTGGAAGAGACAAGGAGTAACATGACTGTGACTCAAGCAGACACCAGTCTGTATCTGGTCGGTGGAGCCATAATAATATCTTTTGGATATTGGATGCCCAGTAATAATGAATAAAGCTAGGAAGGCCCAGTCCACCTACTTCACGACCAAAGATCTTATAGCAGAGCAAGATGGCCTACTCCTACGCAAAACACGTAGTATGGTCATGGGCTGATTCATGGGTGATTATAGGACCCATTTTAGCAACCAGCCTCCGCCATCTTGCTCCGCCATCTTGCTTTGCCATCTTGCTTCCGGCCAAAGATCGGATCTTTGCTTCCGCCTCCGCTCCCGTATCTTCGCAAGTCTTTGACTTGGGCGGGGACAAGGGGTGCGTGGCCGGGGCAGCGGGGCAGTGGGGAGAAGGGGTGCGCAGTCCGGGGCAGCGGGGAGAAGGGGTGTGCGGCCCGGGGAGAGGGGGTGCGTGGCCCGGGGCAGCGGGGAGAGAGGAGGAGAGTAGTGCAAGTGGGGTAGTGGTGGTGCAGGAGGGTTGGGTAGGGCCGGTGGAGGGAGAGAGCAAAGATCTTGTAGCGGAGCTCCGCTTTGGGAGAGAGGTGGGGTAGGGGCCGGGGTGTAGAGAACATGGGGAGAGATGTGGGGTTGGGGGTTGGTGGGTTAAGGGACTACAACATAGGAGGGGGGGGGGAGACATTGTAGTGTGGGGGGAGGCGAGGGAGTGCTGGGGGGGGGGGGAGAGACAGTTGAGGGGTGGGATGGGGCCTAGTGTGTGTGAAGTTGCGGGGAGGTTTACAATGTTTATTATTTAATGTCCCTTGTCTAGTCTGAAATAAAGTTCATCATTGGATATAAAAATCAGAAGAAATATAATTGTGTGTGTTATATGATTATATACATTTATATCACATTCATGTATGTGTGTTTATAAACATTTTATTCTTTAACAAGAATTAACAGAAGTATGAACTAACATAATTATGAATCTAACCCTATATCATGCACAAAAACTGTTCCCCCGCAATGTTGATTACCCTGCGAGTCGGGTCGAGTCGGTTCCGGTTACTACAAAAAACAACTCAAACACTGCTTGTGAACCATTTAAAATGAAATGATTTAAAAAACATAAAAAAAGACAATTACCAGAGTCAAATTTTATTCTTGACAAGAATTAACAGAATTATGAACTGACAGAATTATGAATCTAACCCTATATCACACACACAAACTGTTCCCCCGCAACGTTGATTACCCTGCGAGTCGGGTCGGGTCAGGTAGGCTCCGGTTACCAAAATGGACGGGGAAAATGCCCAGGATCCCCTCCGTAGCATACTACACGTCAGCCCATTGCATTTCGCAGGAATAGCCCATCTTGCTCTGCTATAGAATCTTTGTTCACGACCTCTTTGGAGAGTGCACTTATTGACCCTTGGAACCTTGTTACCTGATATAAAGGAGGTTATAGATTGGTTAACTGAGTTAAAAAATGACTTGGATAGGAAAACCAGCAAACATTGGAACAAGTAAAGAAATCTGGGAAGTACAGTCATCTTCACCGACTACACTCTCCCAGCCATAATGAGAGATAGACTACGCCATCTATCAAAGTCAGCCTTCATTTGTCTAACTTGAGGCGTATAGTTAGCTGCAAACAGGGATGTGAAAGAGAGGGGAATGTGTATTCCTAGATATACAAAACCTTCTTGAGATAAGGGAAAGGGCAGGGATTCCTGTCGGATCTGTAGGGCTAGGTTGATGGGAAAGCATTCGCTTTTTTGGAGGTTTAGTTTATAGCCAGAGAAAGTTCCAAAGTGATCTAACAAGGACACAATTGCAGGGCCACTGGCTGTAGGGTCGCTCACATAAAGAAGGAGGTTGTCGGCATATAGAGACACATGATGTTCCCTGGTCCTCTCCTAATGCCCTAGAATAATGTGGTTGATCTAAGTGCAATAGAGAGAAGCTCAAAACGAAGCGGAGACAAAGGGCAGCCTTGACGAGTGCCGCGTGTTAATGGAAAATAATCAGATCGCAAATAATTTGTCTGTAAACATGCTAAGGGTGAATGATATAATAGATTAACACAGGCTACAAATTTTTTGCCGAATCCAAATCTCTCCAAGACTCTGAACAAATATGGCCACTCCACTCGATCGAATGCCTTCTCCGCGTCCAAAGAGATACCAACCTCTGGGCGCGGAGAAGCACTGGGCGAATAGACCACATTGGCCAGTCGGCGGATATTAGAAAAGGAATGATGATTTTTAATGAAACCTGTTTGAACTTCTGAGATTATTTTGGGAAATTGGCATTCTAAACGGCAAGCCAGCGCCTTCGCCAAAATGTTTACATCTACATTCAAAAGTGAGATGGGGCGGTATGATCCACATTGAGTCGGATCATTGTCTTTTTTAAGAAGAGTGAAATAAATGCCTGTGAAAGGGTGGGGGGTAATGAACCTTTTCCCAAAGATTCTTGAAACATTTCTAAAAGAACTGGTGTAAGCTTATCCTTAAATTTCTTATAAAATTCTAATGGGGATTCCATTAGAATTTTAATGGGAATTCCCTAAAGGGGAATTCTGAGGTGTAAAGAGAAGAATAAAAGGCTGTGAAAGTATTGTTGATTTCTTTTGGATTGCTTGTTATGTCTTGGTGTATGTCTCTTATCTGAGGAATAAGCCGTGACACGGATTGACGCTTCAGTTGGTGAGCCATAAGCCTGCTCGCCTTATCACCGTATTCATAATAAAGACCACGAGTCCTGAGGATTAGTTGTTCTGTTTGATTAGTAGATAGAAGATTGAATTTTGTTTGTAAATCAACACGGCTTTTATATAATTGGGTGGTGGGTGCTTCAGAATATTGCCTATCCAGTGCCAAGATGGATTGTAACAGGGTTTGCATTTCCTTTTTGCGTTCTTTATTGGCGTATGAAGTATAAGATATGATTTGACCTCTCAAGTAGGCTTTTAAAGTTTCCCAAATTAAAGAGCAGGATACGGACTTGCTTTTATTAATCTCGAGGAATGTGTCTGTTAGCCAATACAAAACTGCAAAAATTTTCAGGAAAGCCTAGGTCCAGTATCACAGGCGAGTGATCTGATATTACTATAGCAGTATATTCAATTTTCTTAACACTAGGAATGAAGGGGCTGTCTATAAAAAAATAGTCTATTCTGGAAAAAGAACGGTGAACATGAGAAAAAAAAGAGAATTGTCGAGCAGTTGGGTTCAGGAGTCTCCAGTGGTCCACATAACCATTTTGTTGCATAAACAGTGAGAAGGTCTTTGCCATACAAGAAGGTGTCCCCTTAGAACTAGACCTATCAAGCAGTGGATCAATAGCACAGTTCAGGTCTCCCGAAAGAATTAGCTGGTGCGTATTCAGATCGGGTATTAATGACAAAAACTTATTTGCAAAGTGAACATCATCCGAATTAGGGGCATAAACATTCACTAAAATGACAGCTTTTTGAAAAAGACACCCGGAAGCTATAATAAACCGGCCATTAGGGTCACTGACTACGTCGGACGGTGTAAACTGTATTCTTTTGTTGATTAATATTGCCACACCCCTGGACCTGCTATTAAATCTGGAGTGAAAGATCTGACTAACCCACATTTTACACAGTCTATTATGATCTTGCAGTCTTAAGTGAATTTCTTGTAAAAGTAGTATATCTGTTTTAAGTTGTTTTAGATGAGAAAATGTTTTAGCTCTTTTAACATTAGGACCATTAAGCCCCTTAACATTCCAAGATATAAAGCCCCCAGGATAGCCTCCATCAATATCACCATTAGCCATATTTCAAAATATACATTTCAAAAATACAATCAGGGTCGGCCATCCAAAACCATGCGAAGGTTGCATGTGAGAGCCCACAATGGGAAAAAAGAGAAGAGAAAAAAAAAAGTTGAGTTCATTTGTAACAATCAAAGAATAAGCTGCCATTACCATAAAACCTTTCCCTCATCCCCTTACAATAAAAAAAAAAGCATTTAACCCACAAAAACCTAGAACTTCTTCCCCAACTGAGGATGATCGCAGGCATTACAAAACAAAAAACTTAATAGAAACATAGAAACAAAAAAGAGGTGCAAGAGGAGGCCATTCGGCTCTTCGAGCCAGCACCGCCATTCGTTGTGATCATGGCTGATCGGCCCCTATCAATAACATGTGCCTGCCTTCTCCCCATATCCCTTGATTCAACTAGCCCCTAGAGCTCTATCTAACTCTCTCTTAAATCCATCCAGTGATTTGGCCTCCACTGCCCTCTATGGCAGGGAATTCCATAAATTCACAATTCTCTGGGTGAAAAAGTTTTTTCTCACCTCAGTCTTAAATGACCTCCCCTTTATTCTAAGACTGTGGCCCCTGGTTCTCGACTCGCCCAACATTGGGAACATTTTTCCTGCATTTAGCTTGTCCAGTCCTTTTATAATTTTACATGTTTCTATAAGATATCCCCTCATCCTTCTAAACTACAGTGAATACAAGCCTATTCTTTTCAATCTTTCCCCATATGACCAGAAAGCTGGTGATCCACCGACAGAGGGGTTCAGTCACAGTCAACTCAGAAAGTTTGGAGCGTAGTAGCTCTGGCACAATGATGTTGAATGCAGAGCTAAAATCAACAAACAAAATCCTCGCATAGGTCCCCTGGCGGTCTAGGTGCTGGAGGATGAAGTGCAGGCCCAGGTTGACTGCGTCATCCACAGATCTATTGGCCCAATACGCAAAATGCAGAGGGTCCAGCAGAGGGATTGTGATATTTTTCAGCTTGGCCAGCACAAGCCTTTCAACGGTCTTCATGACTACAGAGGTCAGTGCGGCAAACCTGTAGTCATTAAGACCATTAATCCTTACCTTTTTAGGTACAGGGACAATAGTGGAGACTTTGAAGCAGGCAGGGACAGTACATCTTTGCAGGGACTGGTTAAAAATGAGTAATTGGGTGTGAAGTGGTGATTGGAGTGGGGTGGGTGTAGAAGGGCCCAGTCTTTGCAGACTGAGGTCAGGCTGTGAGTGGGTGTGAGATGTTGGTTGGGGTGGGAAAGGGTCCACTCTTTTCATACTGGAGTCTTGCCTTAGGTAGGTGTGAAGTGGTGAATGGGAAGGAGAGGGTGCAGGGTCCATTTTTTGCAGACTTGGGTCTGGCTGTGTTTGTTGGGGAAGGGTTAGCACAGTTACGTTTCTGATTTTCAAACCTGCAGTAAAACTCATTCAGGTAGTTCGTCAGCTGACGATTGTCCAAAGAGCGGGGGGCTTTCCTCTTATAGCTGGTGATTTCTTGCATGCCCTTCCAAACTGAAGAAGAGTCACTAGCTGAGAACTTGCTCCTCAACTTCTCAGAGTACCTTTCCTTGGCAGCTCTGATTCCTCTTCTCAGCTCGTTATCAGTTAGGCTATCTTTTAACTCTTTAACGATTAGGCTAACGGCTTGACGCATATTTGCCCCCACCCCCCCATCTCGAAATGGAAATGTCACATCTGTATATAATGATGCCATTAAAATGTATATTTATGTCTCAAACTATGGAATTCATATTTTTCAGTATTGTTATCAAGAAAGCAGTTCCAATTGTTTGATATTATTTGATATTGTTTAATATTATTCATATGGAGGAGAAAATATAATAGCTCTAAAGCCTAACTTAATTTTTCAATCTCACTAAAGATACTTCCCTTTTCCCTCTCACCTCCCCATCTCTCTCTCCCCTCCCTTCCCCTCTCTCTCTCTCTCTCTCCCCCCTCTCACATACTCCCCTCTTTCTGGCGGGTGGGGGGGCGAAGATGAAGGTGGTGCGGGCCCAGCGGGGGCTCAGCGGGCGGGGGGGATGAAGGTGGCGTGGGGTCAGCGAGGGAGGCGTGGGCCCAGCGGGGGTGGCGTGGGCCAAGCGGGAGTCAGTGGGGGTGGCCTGGGCCCAGCGGGAGTCAGCGGGGGTGGCGTGGGCCCAGCGGCATTCAGTGGGGGTGGCGTGGCCGAAAGATGGCTTGGGCCCTGGCGGTGGGGGAGGCGAGGGGAGCGGGCCCCACCACAGTGGTGTCTGGTGTTGGGGTTACAGTCGCTGGGTTCAGATTCAGCCACACCTGCTCGGCGACGGGAAAACGGAGAACTGGCCGTTTCCAAAGTGGAAACGCTGTTTTTTTTTTTTTCCCCGATTAAAAAAAAATAGTTTTTGGATTTTCTCTTACTCGGGGGAGGGGGGGGGGGAGCCATGTAATCACTGCTTTCTCCGCCCCTTCCCAGCTCTCCCTCAGCCCACTGTCCCCGCCTCTTCCTTTCTTATTCCCACCCCCCACACCCATCCACAGTCATCAGTCTGAAGAAGGGTCTCGACCCGAAACATCGACTATTTCCTCCCCTCCATAGATGCTGCCTCACCTGCTGAGTTTCTCCAGCATTTTTGTCTACCCATTCACACAAGTTCTGTTATCCCTTTTTCCTCACCCACTCCCTACACATTGGGGGCAATTTTACAGAGACAAGTTAAGCTACAAAGCCAATCCGTCTTTGGGATGTGGGAGGAAACCCACACGCTTGCAGGAAGAATGTGCAAATTCAACACAGACAGTGCCCGAGGACAGGATCGAACACAGATCTCTGGCGTGTGAGGCAGCAAGTCTACCAGCTGTGCCACTATATTTTGTTTTCCAACACACAAAAAATTATACGTTGATAACTTTGGTTACTAAAAAAATGAAAATATCCATTTTCAGTCTTAAATCTCCAAGTGACGCTATGTCTCCCTTTACAGCTACTGTATGTTTTAATTAAGTTCAAGACTATGGGGCAGTACATTGGCTATAAAGTTGCTGCCTAAAAGTGCGAGAGACTTTTTGATCCTGAATATGGGTGCTGTCTGTATGGAGTTTGCTCCTTTTCCCTTTGATCGCATGGGTTTTCTCGGATGCTCTTCCACATTACAAAAGTGTGCAGGAACCTATTTCAGACCCAACCCAAAACGTAATATTTTCCTTTTGTCCAGAGATTCTGTCTGACCTGTTGAGTTACTCCAGCCTTTTGTGTCTAACTTCAGTTTAAACCAGTATCTGCAGTACACACATGATACTATACCTTTGAACTTTATTAATCCCAGGAGGGAAATTGTGTGTGTGTGTGTGGGGTCTATATATTACACACACACACACACACACACACACACACACACACACATACATATTGTGGCGCCAGCTGATACACAGACCACTTATGGTCGAACCTTCGTCAGTAGCTACGAAGATCCCTCCGTTCAACAGGTAGCTGAGCTCGAGACAAGACCCTCACTCAGCTACAGCTGCAATGACAATTATGTTAGTGGACCAAACTTACATGGAACAACTGAATAAAAACTACTGTTTGAACCTGCCTTTTTCTGACCACGTTTGGTGCCGCTACATTGGTGACCACGACTATCCAAATTGAAATTTGGATTTCTCCCAACGCTCGCAGCCTCGGGGGACCTGATGTCTGCAGCCGACTGCACAGCCCTGCAGAACGACGCTGCCGCCAACCCGGCCCTACCCTAAGGTATGCCGCAGGCCGCCCAGGTCAAGGGACGCGGTCCAGGCGCTGGCTGCCTGTCCAGCCCAGCAGCGGGGTCTTGAATCGCTAGTTAAGGCCACCAGGCGGAGGGCAAAATGGCCGCCGCAGCCTTCAGAAACAAGTGGCCGCCCGACTACAAAAATGGCCGCCACAGCCAGCTGGAAGAGAAGCTTGACCTTCCCTGACCGCCGTCCACATCGCCATCTTCTGGCCGGATGCTGTCCCTGCAGCCTGACCACCGGCAACAGCGCCACATTCAGGTCGGAGGCTGTCACTGCAACCTCTAGTTTTCCAGCAGAGCTTCCCATCCTGCACCATGGACACTGGACTTACCTATCAAATTTGAACTTACCTATCACTTTGCACGTGATTGCTCACTGTAGTTTGTTTTGTTTCTTTGCACTTTGTTTACACTGTATCACCATGTCGGGTTTAGCAATCAGTTTATTTTATTTTTTCTTCATTGTTGCCGATGTCTCCCAGCCGTTGCTGGGGGCCGTATTTTTCAGGACACGATCCCCTAGCTGGTCGATGAGATGTGACTGGGTCTCTTCCATCTGGTGGCTTTTGTATCGGTCTCCTTGCACCCCTCGGCATAGGGCCGGGATGGCCCACAGCCGGAGCGTCGACTGCGCCCGCGGGCCCCTTTTCCCCGACCCACGCCAGGGGTGTCCCCGACCCACATGCAGGAGCCGCCCTCGGCCATTCTATTCCTTCGCCTAGTTCTGGGGTGGGTCATGTGGCGTCAGCTGATACACAGACCACTTATGGTCGAACCCTCGTCAGTAGCTACAAAGGCTGTCACGTGATGAGGGCTTGGTGGAGTGTCCTGCTACATAAGCTTATCTCACCTTGAGATCCCCCCCGTTCAACAGGTAGCTGAGCTCGAGACAACACCCTCACTCAGCTACAGCAGCAATGACAATTATGTTAGTGGAACAACAACTGAATACAAACAACTGTTTGAACCTGCCTGACGTCTGGCCTTTTCCTGACCACGTTTGACCACAATATATTTATATAGTTATATATTCATATATAAATATATTCCGTTTTGTTTTCTCGTTTATAACATTGTTTACAGAGTACTGTGTTTACATGTTCTGTTGAGCTGCTGCAAGTAAGGTTGTCATTGTTCTAACTGGGACGTGAGAGAATAAAACACTCTTGACTCTTGACTTACTCTGCTAATGTGTGGGATAGAACTAGTGGGCAGTCACGGTGGCACAGCGGTAGAGTTGCTGCTTTACACCAAAATGCAGCGCCAGACACCCGGGTTCGATCCAGACTACGGATGCTGTCTGTATGGAGTTTGTACCTTCTCCCCGTGATCTGCGTGAGTTTTCTCCGAGATCTTCTGTTTCCTCCAAAGACGTGCAGGTTTGTAGGTTACTTGGCTTGATAAAAATGTAAAATTGTCCAAGTTGGCGATATGCAGAGTACTGTCCTGCTGACTACAAAATTCAGAAGGTTCAGAAGGTAGTGTACGGGTGATCGGTGGCCAGCGTGGGCCGAAGGGCCTGTTTCCATGCTGTATCTTTAAATTAAACTAAAAACACTAAAACCAGAGGGAGTCTAAAGAAGGGTCTCTACCCGAAACGTCACCCAATTTCTTCTATCCAGTTGCTGGCTGCTCCATGGAGTTCCCCCGCACAATTAAAGCATGGAATAGTCTTCACCCTACCATAGTTACCCAACCAGATGCAACTAAATTTAAGGTACCTCTTTTTTCCCCAATAACTCTTATTTCCTTAATAGGCTGTGGGCCGAGGAGCTTTATTCCGGTGTTTCGTGACCCAAGTCTCCAAACTACATGAAATTTTCACATATTGTGTAAAAAAATTATATAAATTGAAACTCGTCATGAACAAGACTTGCACATTTTTATTAAATTAGAGAAAAACCGGAAATATTTTGGGTATTTTTAGTCCAATCAAGGCACGTTTAACATTGAGTTGTCTGCCAGTTGGCCAATCACGCTCTTTGTTTCAGGCTAGCACACAACATAGCTGAGAGGGCTTCACTGATGCCTGTATTACTGGAGATTCCGATGAAGGTTCTTTGTCGTGGAAACTTGCAGCAGGGTAATTGAATTTAGTGAGAAAAGCATTAAGAAGTCTGAAAAATGGGCAGCTAGGTGGATAGAAGTGGAAGAAAGTCTTGAAAGCAAAGTCCCTGCTGAGGTGCTGCTTTGTGAAACTTTGTGAATCAACGAACTGAAAGGTAAGATCTAAAGTTTGAATTTATGAAAATTAATCTGTATGGACTTTAATTAATTTAATTGCACCCTTTATAATGTGAATAAATGAGATTTGGTGGCTGTACATTCACTCATTCACTCACTCACTCACTCACTCATTCCTTCATTCGACTAAAGAGGAATCCGCACAGACCACCACTCCCCAGCCTCTTTGTCTCCAACGCCAGGTCTCTTAACAACAAGATGGACGAACTAAGACTCTGTTTATCATCACAATCAGCTATCCAGGATAGTTGTGTTCTGATAATCAGTGAGACCTGGCTCCATCCTGGAATACCTGATGCTGCTATCGAGCTAGCGGGCCGGGCTACTCACCGCAGTGACAGAACCGAAGCCTCAGGTAAACAATGCGGGGGGGGGGGGGCTGGTTGTTTTTACGAACAACAACTGGACTACGGATGCTACTGTTACTGAGAGACATTGCTCACCAGACCTAGAAATAATGATAGTTAAATGCAGACCCTACCATCTCCCAAGAGAGTTTTCTGTGGTTTTTATTACAGCCGTGTACTTAGCTCAGGAGGCTAAAGCTAATGTAGCACTGGGCTGGCTACCTGCTAAATGCGATCAACAAACAACAGAACTCACATCCTGATGGGGTTTTTATTGTGGCTGGTGACTTTAATCACACTAACTTAAAGAAAGTACTGCCACGGCTTGTGCAACATGTTAAATGCCCAACTCAAAAGGGGAAAACACACTAGACTGTGTTTATACTAACATTCCTAAAGGTTACAGAGCCTTACCCCTCCCCCCCCCTTGGACAGTCAGACCACCAGTCATTGTTGTTAATCCCAGCCTACCCATCCCACCCATCAGTAGAAAGCAGAAACCCACTACCAGGATCATTAAAACTTGGCCAGAGGATGCAACCTTACAACTGCAGGACTGCTTTCAGAGCACAGACTGGAGTCTATTTTATAACCAGGACCTAGAAGAGTACGCTGCAGCAGTACTCTTCTACATCAGATGTTGTGTGGAATGTGTCACCATCAACAAGTGCATCCGTGTCTTTCCGAACAGGAAACCATGGATGACTACGGAGGTCCAGCGTCTTCTGAAGGAGCGGGACTTGGCCCACAAATCTGGCAACAAAGAACTGTACAGCGCTGCCAGACACAACCTTAAGCGGGGCATTAAATCAGCTAAAATGTCCTACAAGGAGAAGATCGAGGACCATTTCACCTCCAGGGATACAGCACGCATGTGGCAGGGAATACATCACCTAACAAACCTCAGGGGTAGCAGGGACCCACCGACAGCTGCAAATACATCGCTGGCAGAGGAGCTCAACCACTTTTTTGCCCGTTTCGAGAGAGGTCCGAATGAAAGAACCTCTCTCCAACTGGACCCTGCTGACCAGCCACTTACCCTCCAGTTAGAGGAGGTAAAGCGGGCCCTGAGAACTGTTAATGCTAGTAAGGCTGCTGGCCCGGAAGAGATCCCAGGCAGGGTGCTCCGGGACTGTGCTCTCCAGCTCGCTGGGGTATTCACAGACATTTTTAACCTTTCCTTAGCACACCCCTCCGTGCCAGCGTGCCTGAAAACCACCACTATCATCCCGGTGCCCAAGCAGAAAAACATCAACTCCCTCAATGACTACAGGCCCGTTGCTCTTACATCTGTAGTCTCCAAGTGCTTTGAAATGCTGGTCCTAGGTCACCTTAAATGATCTCTCCCCCCCTCACTCGACCCACACCAGTATGCATATAGGGCTAATAGATCTACAGAGGATGCCATAAACACTGTCCTCCATGCTGCACTACAACACCTAGAGGAGAAGGGGTCAAATGTCAGGATGCTTTTTTTTTTTTTTTTAATTTTTTTATTAGAAGTACGGTAAATTACAATAACACACAATACATATATCTTAATACATTTTTTGTACCGCTTCATTTTTTTATTTTTTTTAAAGCTTTAAGAAAAAGATAGAAGTAAGGAAAGTAAAGAAGGTGCGCAAGAGTTGTGAAGTGCAGGAGAGTGTTGGGAAAAGAAAGCCCCTTAGAAAAGAAGTTAGAGAAGGAAGTAAAGTAAGAAAGTAGACCCTAGAAAAGAAAGAAAAAGAAAGTAAGGACAATCGCTCTATTATAACATTAAACTCCGCAGAAAGACTACCAACCAAGTCTGTTTTTGTTGTTTTATCTCCCAATGCCAGGTCCTGATACCATTTATTTATTTATTTATTTTTAAAATTACTATTGCACCTCATGCTTGTAATAGGTCCATAAACGTAGACCACGTCTTTTGGAATTGGTTTGCTTTATCTGCTAAGAGGAATCTCATCTCTTCCAGATGTAATGTTTCAAACATATTTGATATCCACATTTTTATTGTTGGTGTGGGCGCATTTTTCCAGAATTTAAGTATGAGCTTTTTTCCCATTATTAGCCCGTAATTGAGTAAATTCTTCTGATACACGTTTAATTCAGGGATACCTTCCGATATCCCAAAAATGATCCATTCTGGTTTTGGTACCAGTTTTATTTTAATTAATTTTGAAAAAATATCAAATATTCCATGCCAGAATTTTTGTACAAAAAACAAAAGAGTGCGCTATGGTAGCTTCTTGACACAGACATTTATCACAGATTGGTGAAACATTAGGAAAGATTTTATTTAATTTAGTTTTTGAATAGTATAGTCTATGTAATGTTTTGAATTGGATAAGCGTATGTCGTACATTGATCGAGCATTTATGCACCTGTAGTAAATGTTTATCCCAGCTCTCTTTTGAAATTTTTATAGCTAATTCTTGTTCCCAGTCTCTTCTAATTCCATCTGTTGTGGGTATTTCTATGTTTAAAATGATATTATATAAGTACGATATTAGATTAGCTGATTCCGCCTTTGTCTTCATTGCTTCATCCAGTAAGTCGGAAGGCATATTATGATAGTCTTTTGTGTATTTTTTCAAATAATCACAAATTTGAAGATATTTAAAATATTGGTTATTTTTCAAATTATATTTCAGTTGTAGTTGTTGAAATGATAGTAATTTTCCCACTTCATACAGATCCTAGAGCGTTTTGATTCCCATTCTTTCCCAATGTATAAATGATTTGTCTATGATTGATGGTTTAAACGATGGGTTATTGGCTATTGGTATTGAGAGAGATAGGTTTCTTAATTTTAGATTCTGTTTTATTTGTTTCCATGTTCTAATTGTGCTATGTATAATTGGGTTTTTATTATAATTTTTATTATTCAGATTTATTGGTGAGAGGATAATCGCTCCTATATTACTCGGGGAGCAATCCCCTTTTTCCATTACAATCCAGTCCGCCTGCTGGGCAGAATTGTCCAGCAGGTGAATCATATTTTTAATATTTACTGCCCAATTATAATACATAAAGTTAGGGAGCGCTAGACCCCCCCACTCTTTTCGTTTATTAAGGTGTGTTCTTTGTATTCTATGGGGTTTATAATCCCATATGAAATTTGTAATGTCTGAGTCCAATTTTTTGAAAAACTTTTTTGGGAGATATATAGGTATTGATTGAAATAGGTATAGAATTTGTGGTAAGAAAATCATTTTTATAGCGTTTATTCTGCCTATTAAGGACATCGGAAGTGTTTTCCAGAATTTAATCAAATTATTTAATTTCTTAAGTAGGGGATTATAATTGGCTTTAAACATATCCTGGTAATTTCTAGTAATTTCAATTCCCAAATATTTGAATTTTTCTGTAGCTATTTTAAAGGGGAATTTCCTGAGATGTGTTGAGTCTTTTGGTTTTATCGACATAATTTCACTTTTGTTCCAATTTATTCTATATCCTGAAAAGGATCCAAAGTCCTCAATTAAATTTAATATATTCGGTATACTAATTTGTGGTTTTGTGATGTACAGTAGTACATCATCGGCATATAGGGATATTTTGTTATTTGAATATTTTGTATTATAACCGTAAATATCCAGGTGTGTTCTTATTTTTTCAGCAAGGGGTTCAATTACCAAAGCAAATAACAGCGGAGATAATGAACAACCTTGTCTATTGCCCCAGGATGCTTTTTGTTGATTACAGCTCAGCTTTTAATACAATCATACAATACAAGCTGATCACAAAAATGCTAGACCTTGGCCTCAGCAGTCAGCTGTGTCGGTGGATATTGGACTTTCTCAGTGAACGCCCACAGACGGTGAGACTTGGACCCTACACCTCGACATCCCTGACCCTCAGCACAGGAGCACCGCAGGGCTGTGTGCTCAGTCCGCTCCTCTACGCCCTATACACACATGACTGCTTGCCCCATCACCCCGCAAATAGGATCATAAAATTTGCGGACGATACAACCGTGGTAGGGCTCATCTCAAATGGGAACAAGATCACCTATAGAGAGGAGGTGCACAGACTTTCTGAGTGGTGTGCTCACAACAATCTCTCTCTGAACACTAAAAAAGACAAAGGAGATCATCACTGATTTCAGGTGACATAGAGCGGAGCTCAGGCCACTGGAGATAGGGGGCGAAGAGGTGGAGAGGGAAGAAGGGGGGGGTGGGAGAGAGTGTTAATTTATGTAAATGTGAATCCATGGGTGGGTTTGGGGAGGGAGGGAGTGTAAAAAGTATGAGTATGTGAATGTTTGAAGTTCTTTTAAATGGAGAGACACAGTAATCTCGTTGTATGTGACACATGCGGGCGGGGGGGGGGGGGGGGGGGGGGGGTGTACATAGTGCCGTCCGTAGCGGCCGCTTCCATGAAAACGGAGGAATATATCTATTTGTAATATATATAGGTATAATAATATATTATATGCCTGACCGGCTGAGTTACTCCAGAACTTTGTGTCTAATGTCCACAAATGAATCTTCTTTACTCTGCATGCTCTCCAATGCAGTCATATATTTCTTATAGTGTAGTGCCCAGAACTGCACACAGTGTTTTTTAAATAATATTTCGAGGCCCTAAGCTTCAGCCTATGAAGGCAAACCATAGGTGACTGGGCAATATGAACCCAAGCACCAAGTTGTAAGCATCCCAAGGGGCGCATCCTTCGGGACAGCCCCCACTCTCCCACGGCCACCCCCCGCCTCATCTTCCCCGTGCAGCCACACTGTGACGGGCTGTGGGTCGGGTGGAGGGGAGGTGTGGGACACACTGGTCCCTCCGCCCACCCTGAGTCACTGACTGCGGTGCCCTGCCATCGGACCCCAACCCCCCACACCAGGGTGACTCCCCCCCCCCCCCCCCCGATCCCAACGAACAATTTTATCTCCTTCCACTCCCCCCCCCCCCCCCTGACAACAAGAAGCACATTTTATTTAGTACCGTCTGGTTGCCAGCGAAATGCACACAAACTCCCACACACAAAACACCAGAATCTGTAAACTGTTTTAACGGAAGATGGACACAAAAATACCCTTCTTCAGACCTGAAGACTGAGTCTAAAGAGTCTCGACCCGAAACGCCACCCATTCCATCTCTCCAGAGATGCTGCCTGTCCCACTGTCGCTCCAGCATTTTGTGTCTATCTTTGCTGTCAGTGCCAGTGTTCTCAACCTCCATCGCCGCTCTGCTTAAGTGGGGGGGAGAGAGAATGGGGGGGGAGGGGGAAGAGAGAGGGGGGAAGAGAGAGGGGGAAGAGATAGAAGAGGGGAGAGAAAGAGAGGGGAGAGAGAGAAGAGAGAGGGGGGGAGAGAGGAGGTGAGAGAAAGGGGGAGAGAGAGGGAGGAGGGGAGAGAAAGAGAGAAGGGGTGAGAGAGAAGGGGGAGAGAGAGAAGGAACAGAGATAGCAGAGTGAGAGAGAGAGGAGGAGAGAGAAGGGGAGAGAGATAAGGGAGAGAGAGGGGGAGAGAGAAGGGACGGGGAGAGAGAGAAGGGGGGAGTGAGAGAGAAGGGAGAGAGAGAAGGGGGAGAGAGAGAAGAGGGGAGGGAGAAGGGGGAGACGGGAGCATGGGGGTCATTTTCCCACACAAGCCATAGGTGACTGGGCAATCTGAACCCAAGCACCAAGTTGTAAGCGGCCGAAGGTGTGCATCCCTCGGGACAGCCCCCACTCTCCCACGGCCACCCCCCGCGTGCTGTGGGTCGGGTGGAGCGGAGGTTTGGGACAATGTTCATCCCTCCACAGTGATGTGATGGACGCGGGGGTCTGGACCAATCGCTGACAAGTCCCGCCCCGTCATGTCCGTTATTGGACTTTTCTGTTGAGCGGCAATCGGTCCGTTGGCTTGTAGGCGACGCTGCCTTTCGGGTAGGTGGCGTTTCGACACAGCGGCTATTCGGTCAGTTGCTTTTAGGCAACGCAGCCTTTCGGTTAGTTAGCGTTTTGGCTTTGTTTCCATTCGGTTATTTGGCTTCCACTTCTTTGCTTCGGCTTCTCGTCCATCGGCACCACGTTCGCACACGAAAAATTACAGTGCAGTGTTAGAAATGAATAATTATTTAATTTAACTAAAATTAAAATTAATTAAAAGCAGCGTCAAAGAGAAAAGTCTTCAGCCCTGATTTAAAAGAACTGAGAGTTGGAGCGGACCTGCTTTTTTCAGGAAGTTCGTTCCATATATGTGGTGCATAAAAACTAAATGCTGCTTCTCCATGTTTAGTTCTGATTCTGGGGACAGAAAGCAGATGTGTCCCAGACGACCTCAGATGTCTGGATGGTTCATAATGTAGCAGAAGATCACAAATGTATTTTGGCCTCTAGACCCAACTTCCACCAACATGTCTCCTGCTGCACCAGAGGACCTAACACCCTCGACCACTGCTACACCACCATCAAGAATGCCTATCGTTCTATCCCTCGCCCTCACTTCGGTAAGTCCGACCATACAAGCAGCAATTAAAGAGCGCACCCCCAGAAGTGAGGACAGCACAGAGCTGGTCGGGGGGGGGGGGGGGGGCCAGAAGAACAACTCCAGGACTGTTTGGAGTCTGTAGACTGGGCAATGTTCAAGGACTCGGCAATGGACTTGAACGAATATGCCACAGTCGTTACAGACTTCATAAAGAAATGTGTGGAGGACTGCATCCCTACAAAAACCTTCCGAGTGTTTCCCAATCAGAAACCTTGGATGAACTTTGAGATCCGCACTCTCCTGAAGTCCAGACACAGGGCATTCACCTCCAATGATACAGTGGCCTACATGAAGACCAGATACGACCTTGGTAAGGCCATCAAAAAGGCCAAAAGGGACTTCTGCTCCAAACTGGAGGACGAGACAGATGTTCGGCAGCTGTGGCAGGGTCTGAATGCAATCACCTCCTACAAGGCAAAACCAGGAGGCAGCTCGAATGCCGGTGTAACATCACTCCCTGACGAGCTCAATGCGTTTTACGCACGCTTTGACAGGGAGAATACTGATGTGCCTTCCCGATCCCCCATTCGCTGTGATGGCATTTCAGTCTCAGTCACAGAGGCCAATGTCAGGAAATCCTTCAGAGGGGTGAACCCCCGAAAAGCACCTGGACCTGATGGTATACCCGGCCGTGTTCTAAAAACCTGTGCGGACCAACTGGCGGGAGTTTTTACGGACATTTTCAACCTCTCACTTCTGAGGTCTGAGGTCCCCACCTGCTTTAAAAGGGCATCAATTATACCGGTGCCCAAGAAGAGTAAGGTGACATGCCTCAATGACTATCGACCAGTGGCACTAACGCCAGTGGTGATGAAGTGCTTTGAGAGGTTGATCATGGAGCAAATCAACTCCTACATCGACAAAAACCTGGACCCACTGCAGTTCGCGTACCGCCACAACAGATCAACGGTGGATGCGATCTCGCTGGCCCTCCACTCCGCACTGGACCACTTGGACAACAAAAACTCATATGTCAGGCTGTTATTCATTGATTACAGCTCGGCATTTAACACAATCATCCCCTCCAAACTGGTTACCAAACTCGCAGAACTGGGTCTCTGCGCATCCCTCTGCAACTGGATCCTCGACTTCCTCGTCCACAGTCTGTTCGTATTGGCGGAAATGTGTCAGCCTCAATAACAATCAGCACGGGAGCACCTCAAGGCTGCGTGCTCAGCCCCCTGCTGTACTCACTCTATACCCATGACTGCGTAGCGAACCACAGTGCGAACTCCATCATCAAGTTCGCTGACGACACCACTATTGTGGGGCGTATCACTGATGGGGATGAGTCAGAGTACAGAAGAGAGATCGAGCAACTGTCCATATGGTGCCAGCGCAATAACCTGGCCCTCAACACCAGCAAAACCAAGGGAATGATTGTGGACTTTGGAAGGAGTAGGAGGGGGACCCACAGCCCCATTTATATCAACGGGTCGATGGTTGAAAGGGTCAAGAACTTCAAATTCCTGGGCGTGCACATCTCTGAAGATCTTTCCTGGTCCGAGAACACTAACGCAATTATCAAAAAAGCTCATCAGCGCCTCTACTTCCTGAGAAGATTACGGAGAGTCGGATTGTCAAGGAGAACTCTCTCTAACTTCTACAGGTGCACAGTCGAGAGCATGCTGACCGGTTGCATCATGGCTTGGTTCGGCAATTTGAGCGCCCTGGAGAGGAAAAGACTACAAAAAGTAGTAAACACTGCCCAGTCCATCATCGGCTCTGACCTTCCTTCCATCGAGGGGATTTATCGCAGTCGCTGCCTCAAAAAGGCTGGCAGTATCATCAAAGACCCACACCATCCTGGCCACACACTCATCTCCCTGCTACCTTCGGGTAGAAGGTACAGGAGCCTGAAGACTGCAACAACCAGGTTCAGGAATAGCTACTTCCCCTCAGCCATTAGGCTATTAAACCTGGCTCGGACAAAACTCTGATTATTAGCAACCACTATCTGTTATTTGCACTACCAGTTTATTTATTCATGTGTGTATATATTTATATCATGGTATATGGACACATTTATCTGTTTTGTAGTAAATGCCTACTATTTTCTGTGTGCTTAAGCAAAGCAATAATTTCATTGTCCTATACAGGGACACATGACAATAAACTCACTTGAACTTGAACTTGAACCATTCTAAATTGCTTTTGAAATCAATTATTTGACAGACTGGAAGCCAGTGTAAAGACCTCAAAACTGGAGTGATGTGATCCACTTTCTTGGTTTTAGAGAGGACTCGAACAGCAGCGTTCTGAACCAGCTGCAGCTGTCTAATAGATTTTTTAGGGAGACCTGTGGAGACAGTATTACAGTCAAGTCTACTGAAGATAAATGCATGGAGAAGTTTTTCCAAATCCTGCTGAACCATAAGTCCTTTAACCCTTAATATATTCTTCAGGTGCTAGTAGGCTGACTTAGTAATTGGCTTAAAGTGGCTGTTGAAATTCAGGTCTGAGTCCATGATTACACCAAGAGTTCTGGCTTTGTCCGTGGGTTTTAATATTACCGATTGAAGCTGGGCACTGACTTTTAATTACCTATAGACACAAAGAAGTACCTGTTAATTAAGTATGGTTCAAACCAGTTTAGTACTGTGCCAGAAAGCCCAACCCAGTTTTCCAGTCAGTCTGGTAATATGGTGCGGTCGATCGTGTCAAATGCAGCACTGAGATCCAGTAATACGAAGACTGAAATGTTGCCATATAGATGTCATTGAAGACCTTAACAAGAGCAGTCTCAGTGCCGTGGTGTGGTCGAAAACACAGTTCTTTAGTCCCTCTGTCCTGGGATTTGTCAACATGAATGTTAAAATCACCAACAATAACTACGCAATCAAAGTCAATACAGATTGTGGACAGCAGTTCAGTAAACTCATAAAAAGAAGCTTGCACAGTATTTAGGTGGCCTGTAGATATTTAGGAACAGCCACGTACTCAAAAGAAGTAAAATTTTCATAAGATATCTGGTTGCATTGGAGTGAGTCATTATGACGATTGCACCTTCTTTCTTATGCACTCTAGCCTTACTCATAAAACTGAAGTTGGGAGGGGTTGACACGATATGAACAGCTGCACTGTTATTTTGGTCCAACCAAGTTCCAGTTAAAAACATAAAATCAAGATTGTGCTTAATAATGAAATCGCCGATTGAATAAGATTTTCCTGCTAAAGACCTGACATTTAATAAAGATAGTTTTAGTGTGTTAAAAGCATTATCTGTCCCATTTTTTTGGGGACAGGCTGTGGCTGACGAGGAATGGATGCTAAATGTGATAAATTTGCAGTTTAGTGCTTCTTGGTTCTTAGCGGATTCACCATTCTTTTTCTATTACCTATCAAGACAGAAATTGGCTTGTTCTGAAAAGTGTCATGAGTGTCATTAGTGAGTGGTTGTCCGGAGAGTCTATGTAAAATGGAGAAAGAATTACAGTTTTACAGAAACTTACAGAATTACAGAAACATCAGCAGCTGGGCTGAGAATTTCTGCCAGAGCAGAGGGGGAGGGTGTGTTTGTGGTCTATGGACTGTGACCATAGGTATGTCCACATCATGGCCAGCATGTGGGGACAAATTAATTAGTCAGTCACGTGGGGTCGTATGTACCGCGTGTAATAGATTATTAGACAACTTTCGTGAGCCAAGGGTGTCAGGGTGAATGCCATCTTTCATAAAAAGCACTGGATTTGCCCAGGACAGATTAAAATTGAAATCTGTTTGAGCTGTAATATATCTGCAACCATGTGTGGAAATATAAATTCCTGCTAAAGCTACAACTTCCACCAGTAAAAGTCGGAATTGGTCCTGAGACAAAACTACGTTTCTCTGAGTCCTTCAATGAGTTTAAAATAGAGACAAAATTGTGTTTCAGTTGCTCAGATTGTTCCTGTGATGTGTAATTTGTGCCCACATGGATAATGAAATTTTTCACATTTGGATGTTTATCAAGAAGACTCGGAATCTACGCTAAGACGTCCAAGACTTAAGTTACAGCTAAATTCACCCTCACGTTTTTCATAATGGAGTCACCAATTATTAGCGACATCGGAGGAGGGGGCTAGGGACTCGGGCCAACTGCTGCTGATATTGCCGTTGGATAACCCCTCTTTGTGGGGTGTGGCCGTCTCTTGAGTCCTGCTGGGACCACAACCTGAGAGGCACCACGTGTGGGAGGGGGCCGGACGCCTGCAGGCCTTCGCCAGAGCTACTACACGTGAGAGTCTGAAGCCTGCCCGGTACCGCCACTGAGGCTACAGGTGGGGATGCAGTGGACAGCTCTGGACAGGCAGGGCCAGCGATCAGCACCAGAGCATAATCGGCAGGTGGCGATGCATGCCTGGTCGCAGTTGGTGGATCCAGGAGAGATGAACTCGGAGGAACAGTATGGCTATGCAGTGACGGGAATTCATGCTCATCCAGGATGTTAAATCTATCGCTTAGTCGGAGAGTTGGCGATGGTGGGAGGCGAGAGGGCCGTCTTCCACGTTGCTTTCCTCGATGGACTACAGACCACGGCTCTGATGGACAGGGTGTAGAGCTGGTCATAGCCCTGGGTCTGGCTCTGTGCTGTGTTGTGTCCAGGGGCAAGAGGCTTCGTTCAGCAACAGTAATAGGTCCAGCATGACCTCGGGCCACCAGGGAGTCGAGAAATGTTTTCATCCTCGCGGATTGTGTGCAGGACGGATAATCTGCCTTCCAACTCCACCATTTTCTTACCCAGGCAGACAGCTTTCACATCCAGCTGTAGAGGTGAGTGGGGGCATGATGAAGTGGAGTGATCCGTTGATGTCTGGCTCAGCCTCCACGCCGCTCCCGCTCACTGTCTGGGTCCACGGGTTCACCTTGGGCGACGGAGCCTCAACCAACTCCATCTTGCAGGTGCTGGCGGCCCCGTGGGCTCAGGCCCCGCGCTGGGCCTAGGCTGTGCGGCAAGCCTCCCCTCACTGGCAGGGGCTGGCTTGCTTCTTCTGCAGTTGTATAGGGCTCTGGTGAGACCACATCTGGAGTATTGTGTACACTTTTGGTCTCCTAATTTGAGGAAGGACATCCTTGTGATTGAGGCAGTGCAGCGTAGGTTCACGGGATTGATCCCTGGGATGGCGGGACTGTCATATGAGGAAAGATTGAAAAGACTAGGCTTGTATTCACTGGAGTTTAGAAGGATGAGGGGGAATCTTATAGAAACATATAAAATTATAAAAGGACTGGACAAGCTAGATGCAGGAAAAATGTTCCCAATGTTGGGCGAGTCCAGAACCAGGGGCCACAGTCTTAGAAAAAAGGGGAGGCCATTTAAGACTGAGGTGAGAAAAAACATTTTCACCCAGTGAGTTGTGAATTTGTGGAATTCCCTGCCACAGAGGGCAGTGGAGGCCAAATCACAGGATGGATTTAAGAGAGAGTTAGATAGAGCTCTCGGGGCTAGTGTAATCAAGGGATATGGGGAGAAGGCAGGCACGGGTTATTGATTGGGGACGTTCAGCCATGATCACAATGAATGGGGGTGCTGGCTCGATGGGCCGAATGTCCTCCACCTGCACCTATTTTGTATGTTTCTAAGTCCACTTCGGGCGGCGACGCTGCCATCAGGCCCTGCATGTCTGTGGGCTATGGGGCCAGACCGGCGGCGCGGTGAGGCGGAGGCAGACTCTGCACTAGCTGCACCTGTTGCCGGGAGCAGTGCCGCCTCTTGGTGCGTTGTATCGGCGTGTATTCAGTGGGCCTGCTTGACTCTTACCGTGACTACACCACGCGGCTGCGGCTGCCATTCCCCAGGATCTCCAGGTTGCAGCAGTCGGCCTCGCAGTCAGCCAGGCTAAAGTCCCGTAGCAGGGACTTGGCTCATGGCTGATCATCCACAATCAGTACCACATTCCTGCTTTCTCCCCATAAGCCTTAATTCCGTTAGTCCTAAGAGCTAAATCTAACTCTCGAAAACATCCAGTGAATTGCCCTCCTGTTGCAGAGAATTCCAAAGGTTCACAACTCTGGGTGGAAAAGTGTCTCCTCATCTCTGTCCTAAATGGCCGACCCCGTGTTCTTAAACTGTGTGTAGCCCCTGGTTCTCGACTCGCCCAACATCGGGAACATGTTTCCTGCATCTAGCCTGTCCAATCCTTTAAGAATGTTATATGTTTCTATAAGATTATAGAGATACAGCATGGAACAGTTTGGTTTAGAGATACAGCATAAGTCAGCTTACATTTGCAGGAAAAATGTTCCCAATGTTGGGCGAGTCCAGAACCAGGGGCCACAGTCTTAGAATAAAGGGGAGGTCATTTAAGACTGAGGTGAGAAAAAACTTTTTCACCCACAGTTGTAAATTTATGGAATTCCCTGCCACAGAGGGCAGTGGAGGCCAAATCACTGGATGGATTTAAGAGAGAGTTAGATAGCGCTCTAGGGGCTAGTGGAGTCAAGGGATATGGGGGGAAGGCAGGCACGGGTTATTGATAAGGGACGATCAACCATGATCACAATGAATGGTGGTGCTGGCTCGAAGGGCCGAATGGCCTCCTCCTGCACTTATTTTCTATGTTTCTGTGTGTCTATTAGTTCAGAGATGGGATGCAAGCAGAAGCCTCCAGGTGGTGCATCCCGGGCAATGCTGACGTCAGAAACTGTATCACAGTGACTGACTGAAGTAGCCAATTCTGCAACCACCGACCGTCAACCGTCACTGACCGACCGGAAAGACGTGATATTGAAGATGGCCGGATACGAGGAAGAAGTTCAGAGATTCAGCGTAGAAACTGTTTAGTTTACAGAGTTACTCTAATCCCTTGAACCTACATCCTCGGGTCCTCAATTCCCCTACTCTGGGCAAGAGACTCTGGGCAAGAGACCTGATCTATTCCTCCTGTGATTTTGTACACCTCATCCTCCTGCGCTCCAAGGAATAGAGTTCCAGCCCACCCCAGCCTCTCCCTATAGCTCAGGCCCCTCGAGTCCTGGCAACATCCTCGTAAATCTTCTCTGCACCCTTTCCAGCTCGACAACATCTTCTCTATCACACGGTGCCCAGAACTGAACACAATACTCTAAATATGGTCTCACCAACGTTTTGTACAACTGCAACATGACCTCCAATTTCTATACTCCAACACTTTAACTACCTCTCCCATTCCCACACTGACCTTTCTGTCCTGGGTCTCCTCCACTGTCAGAGTGAGGACCAGCATAACTTGGAGGAACAGCACCTCATATTTCACTTGGGCAGCTTACAGCTCAGCAATTTATTGGGATGCATCACAGCACGGTTCGGGAACAGCCCCATCCAAGACCCGCGAAATATCGCAGAGAGTTGCGGACGCAGACAAACCAAACTCCCTTCCATCACTTCCATCTACACCTAATGCTGCCTCGGAAAGGCCAGCAGCATAATCAAGGAGCAGCCTCACCCCAGTCACTCACTCTTCCCCCCTCTCCCATCTGGCAAGAGGTACAGAAGCGTGAAGATGCACTGATCCAGATTCAAGGACTTCAGAGGAGGTTTACAAGAATGACCCCGGGAATGAGAGTGTTAACCTATGATGGGTCTGTACTCACTAGAGTTTAGAAGAATGACGGGGGACCTTATTGAAGCGTACAGAATTATGAAAGGCCTGGATAGAGTGGGTGTGGGGAGGATCTTTCCACTAGTGGGAGTGTCTCGGATCAGTGGGCACAGTTCAGAATTAAAATTTAGGAAGATGAGGAGGAATTTCTTTGGTCAGGGGTGGTGAATTTGTGGGATTCATAGCCACAGACGGCGGTGGAGGCCTTATCAGCGGGTATTTTTAAGGCAGAGCTAGATAGATTCTTCATTAGTATGGGTGTCAGGAGTTATGGGGAGAAGGCAGGAGAATGGGGTTAGGAGGGAGAAATAGATCAACCATGATTGAATGGCGGAGTAGACCTGATCGTACGTTAACCCACTCATTCCTGGGATCCGTTCGTGTAAACCTCCTCTGGACCCTCTCCAGAGCCAACACATCCTTCCTCAGATAAGGGGCCCAAAACTGCTCGCAACTACTCCAAATGTGGACGGACCAGCGCCTTATAGAGCCTCGGCATTACATCCCCATTTTTGTACCTCCGATTTCTGGATTCTCTCCCCATTTAGAAAATAGTGAATGGTAGGCCTCTGGAGAGTGTTGTAGAGCAGAGGGATCTAGGAGTGCAGGTGCATGGTTCCTGGAAGGTCACGTTGCAGGTAGATAAGGTGGACAAAAAAACTTTTGGCACATGGGCCTTTATCAGAGTATTGAGTACAGAAGTTGGGAGGTCATGTTGCAGTTGTAGAAGACATTGGTGAGACCGCATGTAGAATATTGGGTTCAGTTCTGGGCACCATGTTATAGGAAAGATGTCATCAAGTTATAAAGGGTTCAGAGAAGATTTATGAGGAGTAGGGGGATCGAGGACCAAAGGACATTGGTTCAAGGTGAGATGGGGGGGGGGGGGAAAAGATTTAATAGGAACCTGAGGAGCAACTTTTCCACACAGGGTGGTGGATGTACAGACGAGTTGCCGGAGGAGATAGATGAGGCAGGGTCTATCACAAAGTTTAAGAGACATGGATAGGATAGGTTTGGAGGGAAATGGGCCAAACGCGGGCAGGTGGAACTAGTGTGGATGGAGCATGTTGGCCGGTGTGGGCAAGTTGGGCCAAAGTGCCTGTTTCCACACTGTGTCACTATATACTGCATATTCAGAAGGTATTTCCTAATCCCTCAGAAGCGTGCTGGAAACATTCCAGAATTGTTGGCAATTAAAAATCCTCAGCATTTATTCCTACGAATTTCCTCTTTCAAGAGAGAGTTATGCCCCTGTCCCACTTAGGAAACCTGAACGGAAACCTCTGGAGACCTTGCGCCCCACCCTTGTGACTCACTCTCCATGAGTCACCAGAGGTTTTGGTCACTTACCTGGAAAGCCTTGACCGAAGCGTGAGCTGAATCTACTGATCAAAGATCCTACAGGACTGCTAACGACCACACATACACACACACACATCACGAAGGTGGGAGCCAGGGACAGCAGAGGAGCGCTGTCTGCACGATGAAGAGGAAGGTAAACGGCTGCCACAGAGCACGGTAAGTCCTTTAGAGAGCGCGTGAGGGAGGGAGAGAAGGGGAAAGAAGGAGAGAGGACAGAGAAAGGGAGAGGAAAGGGAGAGAGAAGGGTAGAGGGGATGGGGAGAGAAGGAGTGGAGACAGTTTTAAGAAGTTTAATAAAGTTAGCGGGCATTTTACCTTACGGCGGATTCCGCCGTCCTGAAAACCAAAGATCCAACAGGATCTTTGCTGAAAACTCCAATAGGCCAATCAAAATGGCTGGTCAGCAAAGGAGATTGCCTTCGACTGCCTGTAAGTAAATAGCAACCCCACTCCACTGGCTTCGACCAAAGGGCAACCTATTTTCTGTCGCGGCTGGTTTTGTTTTTTTTAAAAATAATCTCAGGAGCATAGAAGCCTCGATTACGCGGAAACCACTTTCCACCATTAGGGAGAGTGACCGGAACCTCCAGGAACCGCACGGAAACCTTGGGTGGGGCGCAAGGTCTCCAGAGGTTTCTGTTCAGGTTTCCTAAGTGGGACAGGGACATAAGATTTAGCTCTTGGGCTTAACAGAATCAAGGGATCTGGGGAGAAAGCAGGAGCGGGGTACTGATTCTGCATGATCAGCCATGATCATATTGAATGGTGGTGCGGGCTTGAAGGGCCGAATGGCCTACTCCTGCACATATTTTTCTATGTTTCTATGATAGTCCCAGCTTCAACTACCTCCTCCGGCAACTCGTTCCATACACCCACCACCCTCTTTGTGGAAAATTTGGCCCTCGGGTTCCTATTAAATCTTTTCCCCTTCACCTTGAACCTATGTCCTCTGGTCCTCGATTCCCCTACTCTAATGTTAAAGTTTAATTTGCTTTAAACAGATAACAACACAATAGTTAGTAATACAGTAACGTCTTTATTTTGCCAGGCGGGTGTGGGGAGACAGCTCTCATAGTATGTAAACGCAGACTACAGAGTCCCTCTCTCTACACACACCGAGGTAATGTTCAATCAGATATATTTATACCCTAATAATCAGAAATTCTTTATCTTAGAGAGCATTGTGCAGCCTCTTGCCTTGTCCATACATGGTTAAAATCAGAATATTGACAGGTGCTTCCGATAGAGGAAAGGTTAGCCCATATATGCTTATGCTGAAGGAGCAATTTTTTGCAGATAAGCACTCTTGTTTTTTGACCTTGTTGATTAATTGTTTGTACATTACAATCTGTAGAGTAGAGGGTAAGAACCAAGTTGTCTGAACATTTTTCTGATTGTTTATATCATAGAGCAAAATATCAAGTGTTATTGTGCTGAAATCTCGCTTGTGTAAAATAGAAGAAAGGCAAAAGATTCATGTTACTGTGCTGTATTCTAGCTAGTGTTACTGTTATAAGGCAAAGCATCTAATGTTATTGTACTGAAATCCAGCTAGTTTAGAGAGGAAAGGTTAAGCATCCATTTTGTAACCTACGACTTCATTTAACTCTTTCACTGGGCAAGAGATTCTATGTGTTTCCACTTTGTACCTCTATAATCTTAGAGAAACATAGAAAATTCTTCATGAATTGTACAGGCAAAATGCAGGAAACATGTTCCCGATGTTGGGCTACTCCAGAATCAGGGGCCACACAGTTTAAGGGATTGGCCATTTAGGATGAGATGAGGAGAAATCATTCCACCCAGAGGGAGGAGAATCTGTGGGATTCTCTGCCACAGAAGGCAGTGGGGGCAATTCACTGGAAGTTTTCAAGAGGGAGTTAGATTTAGCTCTTACAGCTAACGGAATCAAGGGACATGGGAGAAAGCGAGTACATGGCAGCGATTTTAGATGATCAGCCATGATCATATTGAATGGCGGTGCTGGCTCGAATGCTCTACTCCTGCACCTATTTTTCTAGGATTCTAAAATGAGCTAAATTGCAGGCCCACGCCCAGACCCGGTTTGAGCGAGGCTTTTTACCCAAGCCACTGTACGAGCTTGGCATTGGTGCCAGGGCACAAGGGTGGAATAACCAAGATGGCGAGCAGCTTTATTTGTGCTTACGGAGAAGGCAGTGGTTACTATGGTGAGCGTGCAGCGGTTGAATGTGGCCTCAAACTTGGCGATGGGCCGTAGGATCCATTGGAGGGTTTCCAACGTGAGGGCTAGCAGGTAGAGGAGGCCGAAGGGCAGCACAGGCTCCCGGCCCACCAAACGCACACCCGCCGAGCCCAGCAGCAACTGGTCAAAGTCCTCGTAGCTCAGGTAAGGGGACTCGTCATAACAGAAGTAGGCTTCGCCGCCCACGAGGCCGGGGTTCTGTCGCAAGGCTCGGGCGGCCAAGAGATGCATCCACGCCACGTTGCCTGCCGAGGGAGAGACGGAAAAATCAATCCCGGGCCACGCAGACATTTACGCCATAGACTGACCCTCATTCATCTCCTCAAAACCCCCGTTCCAGTCTTGTAGAAGCACGGGCTTCATTTGAGGACAATATAGGCCTCAAATCACTCCCACGACCAGAGTAGTACAGATGCAGGTTCCATTAATGGCCTATTTCGGCCCTTAATCTCCTCAAAACCCCCTCTCAAGTGCAGAAGACCAGGCTTTTTATAGACAATAGGTGCAGGAGTAGGCCATTCGGCCCTTTGAGCCAGCACCGCCATTCGCTGTGATCATCCACAATCAATACCCCGTTCCTGCCTTCTTCCCATATCCCTTTACTCCGCTAACTTTAAGAGCTCTATTTGACTCTCTCTTGAAAGCATCTAGAGAATTGGCCTTCTGAGGCAGAGGCACAGATTCACAACTCTCTGGGTGAATCATTTTTTCCTCATCTCCACTCTAAATGGCCTACCTCTTATTCTTAAACTGTGGCCCCTGGTTCTGGACTCCCCCAACATCGGGAACATGTTTCCTGCCTCATGCGTGTCCAATCCCTTAATAATCTTATATGTTTCAATAAGATCTCCTCTCATCCTTCTAAACTCCAGTCTAACAACTCCAGTCGCTCCATGGAATGGAGCGGCTGGGCTTGTACACTCTGGAATTTAGAAGTATGAGAGGGTATCTTATTGAAACATATAAGATTATTAAGGTTTTGGACACGCTAATAATCTGCCTTCCTGTTCTTACCACCAAAGTTGATAACCACATTTTATCCACATTAAACTGCTTCTGCCATGCATCTACCCACTCACCCAACCTATCCAAGTCTCCTTCTCACAGCTCACACTGCCACCCAGCTTTGTGTCATCTGCAAATTTGCTAATGTTAATCTCTTCATCTAAATCATTAATGTACATCGATATACATCAGGGCTGCCAATGGGTGAGAGTTGGGAGTGAGAAATTACGAGACCAAGCCCGAGGGAGCATAGCGGCCGACGGGGGGGGGGGGTGCGGTGTTTGAGGGGGGTGCCCCCCTCCCGTGGTACGGAACTTTTGCATTTTTGAGCTTGAAATTGTGAAATCCGGTGCATACTCCGTTGCTTAAATATATATTGTTAATGGATTTTTATGTCAAATATATATTGTTATTGGACTCCTGGTGCGAGTCTTTTGAATTACACTTGAATGAAATATTTATGCTTTAAATTGGATTAGCTATGAATAATGTTAGGGTAAATTACATTCCTAATTACATTCCAGCCAGGCTCTGATCAACAGGTGCAGCACATGAATGATCTTAGTGTATTCATGCATAGAAATCAGATTATAATCAAGCACTTGGCCCATGTTGACCAACCTGGGTCTCACTGCACACCTGGTACTGCTCCTGACCCTGACTCCAGTTGCATACATAGAAACATAGAAAATAGGTGCAGGAGTAGGCCATTCGGCCCTTCGAGCCTGCACCGCCACTCGATATGATCATGGCTGACCATCCAACTCAGTATCCCATCCCTGCCTTCTCTCCATACCCCCTGATCCCTTTAGCCACAAGGGCCACATCTAACTCCCTCTTAAATATAGCCAATGAACTGGCCTCAACTACCTTCTGTGGCAGAGAATTCCACAGATTCACCACTCTTTGTGTAAAAAATGATTTTCTCAGCTCGGTCCTAAATAACATATAACATATAACATATAACATATAACAATTACAGCACGGAAACAGGCCATCTCGACCCCTCTAGTCCGTGCCGAACACATAGTCTCCCCTAGTCCCATATACCTGCGCTCAGACCATAACCCTCCATTCCTTTCCCATCCATATAACTATCCAATTTATGTTGACGCCAAATTACTTCCCTCTTATCCTTAAACTGTGACCCCTAGTTTTGGACTTCCCCAACATATTGAATAATCTTCCTGCATCTAGCCTGTCCAACCCCTTAAGAATTTTGTAAGTTTCTATAAGATCCCCCCTCAATCTTCTAAATTCTAGTGTGCACAAGCCGAGTCTCAACCTTCTCTCATTCCTGACCCTGAGTCCAGCCTTACACCTGGCCCTCTATTATACCCTGATCATAGCTGTTTACCTGCTTAGGCTCCCAGTGCTGAACACTCCCATTGTCCCAGCTTTGACTGTACACCTATTCCAGACCTTGTCTCTGGATGCACACTTGGCCTCGCTCCTAGCCCCTCTGCACTAACAATATATCTGGCATAAAGCCCCATATCTGAACAAATTTTTGTTCCAATGCTCCCCATTCCCAATTACTTGAAGTGATTGAAATTCAAGTGAAGTTTAAATGGCATCAGAAAACCCTCCGAAATGGATGATATTCATCAAAGATTATAGAGCGGAGCAAGATGCACCACTCAGCGAAAAAAGTGTAGTATGACATGGGTGATTGTTGACGCCATTTTACCGGGCTGCCCCACACTGTCATGGCGTCCACATCTACAGCTCACTGTTCGGTATAAATTGCTCTAATCGCCGATGTGGGCGACCCAACGTGTCTTTCTTCAGGTTCCCCAACACCAAAGAAAGGTGAGGAAATATTATTGTTTTCTGTCGAAATTATTCTCCCCTGAAAATGTTCTTTTCTGTTCCCCTATCAACACTATATCGTCCATTCTGCAGGTATATAGTTATAATCATTTTTTTTTCTTCTTCGTTAATCCTATATGAGATTTTCTGTAATTTCAGATGTCGACAGCAGGTCCAGAATACTCATCGACAAGATCTCCTCCACCAAACTCTGGTGTACTTGTCAACTACCTGCCGTCTTTGTTCTGTCACTGAACTTGACTAGTTTTCCAACAGGCAGACCAATAACAGGCTAAATTGCAATGCAGTTCCAACGCTATTTGACATCCCGAACACGCCGAAACATCTGTTTTCCCAACGCCGGTTACTTAAGAGGAAGAATGAGAACCTCCCGTTACCCACACAAAATTGTGCAAATGACGATTTATTTATTATTGTATACGTTGGAAATGTTGTCCTTTGGGGTAAGCAAGGGGTGTCTGAAATAAATTGAATTTTACATCACTTTCAAAACACTGTATATGTCGTGCATAAATGATGTAAATTATGTAAATATTACCATAAATGACAGAAATAAAAAGTGTTTTCCTTGTTTATGAAGTTCAATTTAGAGTTATTTACACACACACAGATTGAAAGAAAAAGGTTGCTAAACAAATTAGAGGAAATCATAAGAAAGAAACTAGAGAAATATATATATGTGTGTGTGTGTATATACATCTATATCACATTTTTTACATGAATTGGTCATCAAAACTAAACCTGAGCCAATCTTCAATTTGGCAACACACTGTCTCATCGGCCATCTATGTCACTCAGATCCACAAGGTAATGTACCGTTTAGATCACATGTGATGTCCATTCAGATGGATGCAGTATTCTACTACATGATCAGGTGAATGAAGTGGAAATGGTGTTGGCAATTTTATTGTTCCATGTGTTATTCATCAACATAGAAAGGAATAAGAAATACGTGCACTTACTGTGCCAACCAGGTCACTGGTAGACACCACGCAACAACCGTTACACTAAATGTATTTGTGTATTCTGATGCCATTTTCGGAAACTTGTCATCAATGTGCTATCTTTTCTAATATTTGTTGTTGACACTATGTTAGTCAGGAACCCAATAAAGTGCGTCAAGGAATTTGAAATTTGACCCCATATGTCATATTTTTGTGTGCAACTTTGTAAATATATATATATGTATACATATTGTATATATATACAAATATTATATGTATATAATGATATATATTATTGCCTTTATAGTGTACTAGACCAAGTGCAGACCCTTTGGGTCTGCTCCCCCAACGCACCCGTTCCCTACCCGTAGCCCCCATGGGAGACGTGGTCCTCCAACTCATCCGTTCCCGAACATAAGATTCGAGCACTCAGCAGTGCGGCTGTTTTTAAATGGCGTCTTTGAGGCGAGAGGCGGGCGCCAGTAGCCGTTATGGTCGCTAGCCAGCAGGAGGCGACAAAATGAGTGAGTGGGGGGGGGGGGGGGGTGAGAAGGATTTTATTAAAAATGTGTACATAAACAGGACAAAATGTAATCAGGAGTGCATACTTGGAAGGAAAAGTGAAATCTCTACCGAAATGGAAAAAATCTTGGCGTTTCTGGATGCTGGCGTAGCAACGAATTAGATTAGATTAGATTTCCTTTATTGTCAAAGGCTGGCACCCACAAGACAGGCAGAAACACACACACACACACACGCACACACACACACACACACACACACACACACACACACACACACACACACACACACACACACACACACACACACACAGTTTTAAATATAGATAGATGTACATCATCTGACAAATAAGATAGAGAGCAATAGGGATGCTTTAAATTAAAGGTGCTTCTGATTCACGAGAAGGAAATGTATTTATCTCCAACTTGCCTCTCACACAGGCACACACCAACAATATATAAATATATATATAAGTTAAATTTAATTTTGTGCACAGTGTGTGTTAACGCAATACAAGGGAAGCTGCCCAATACAATGCAAGGGAAACTACGCAAAGGAGGGGGTTGGGGAGGAAAGATGGGAGGGAAATGGGGGAACAGGGGGAAAACATTTACAATAAAATTAACTAAAATATGTGCAGTGATAGATGAGCTATATCAACACTGTTCCCTACAACATTGATTACACCAAGGATGATAGAGTGGATTACACAGCGGGAGGCATAACGGAAGTCGTGTTTTGCATTAACAAACGGCGGCCGTGAAGTTCCGTTATGTACTACACCTCAGTGCATTGGTTTACGTCAGAGTGGAGTATCTAGTTCCGCTCTATGATTTTTGATTTCACTCCTTGAGGATGTTCATCTACGTGTTCAATTAATAAAACAACGAGATTGGGGACATTTCTATTCAACATGTCAAAGGAATTGGGGGGGGGGGGGGGTTAGAAATTGAGTGGCAAATGACAATAGTACTACCTTCCCAATATTTAACTGAAGGAAATAATGGGTTATTGAGGCTGTATGTTGTAACACACAGCCTGGCACCTTGCATGTCATTTTAATATTACACTTATCCCATTCCCCTGGATTATCTGGATTAATAAATTAGGGTTTTGGCAACTAATTACAAATCAGGCTAAATACAAATCGATAACATTAGCCAACTCCGAAACACAAAACGCTGAGCATTGGGATCCAGACATCACGGACAACTGGCCTCAGTTCCCCGCTCACATCTAGCAGTGCTCTCCGTCTGAACCAGGGACCACAGAGCGTTTTTCAAAGTGAGGGAGGCTGAGCGATCACTGATCAGTGGCCTTGGGGGTACCCGGCATGGGAGTGGAGCAACCGAGTGGGGGGAGGGTGTGGAAGGGGGGTGACCCCCCTTGGTAGGGACTTTTTGAAATTTGATGTATTAAAATCATGTTTTAGTGCATTGTAGAAGTATGATTTCAATGTTTTTTGTTTGAAGCATTTTTAACAGGTAACTTTTTCCACACAGGGTGGTGGGTGTATGGAACAAGCTGCCAGAGGAGGTAGTTGAGGCAGGGACTATCCCAACATTTAAGAAACAGTTAGACTGATGCATGGATAGGACAGGTTTGGAGGGATAGGGTCCAAAAGCAGGTAGTGAAGCTATGACATGTTGGCGGGTGTGGGCAAGTTGGGCCGAAGGGCCTACTTTCACACTGTATCACTCTATGACTACATTATACCTCCACCATGTATGAATGCTTCAAAATCAACTGGTCGAGTTTTATTGCCATATACTCAAGTATAGAAACATAGAAAATAGGTGCAGGAATAGGCCATTGGCCCTTCGAGCCAGCACTGCCAGTCAATATGATCATGGCTGTTCATCTTTCCTGTTTTTTCCCCATATCCCTTGATTTCGTTAGCCCCAAGAGCTACATGTAACTCTCTCTTGAATACATCCAGTGAATTGGCCTCCACTGCCTTCTGTGGCAGAGAATTCTACAGATTCACAACTCTCTGGGTTAAGAAAATTTGTCCTCATCCAAGTCCTAACTGCCACCCCCCCTTTATTCTAAAACTGTGACCCCTGGTTCTGAACTCCCCCAACATCACAAAAATTTTTCCTGCAGTTACAGTAAGTGAAAATCAAGCAGGCAAGCAGGATGCTTTCTCCAGCCACCCCCATTTAAAGGCCACTATCTTTGACCGCTTCTACCCAGTACTTGGTACTTACTTCCAGCAGCTACTGGTTGTCCTCCAGGATGCACCGAGCCGCAGCCTGGTCCATGCAGGTCACCAGAGCGAATTCGATAGAGACTCTCACGGCAGCGGCGCCACGCTTCCGACACCCCAGGACACTTGCACTGAGGCTGCAGCGACCGACTCGCCAGCCTGGCAAACACTCGCCAGCCCGGCAAACACTCGCCATCCCGGCAAACACTCGCCAGCCCGGCAAACACTCGCCAGCCCCAGCTCCCCATCCACATCTGCCCCTGCCGCTGCTTCTACTTCCGTCCCTCCCTCCGCCCCAGCTCTCCAACACCCACGACCAGGTTTGCTCAGAGCGCAGCAGCGCCTCGTCCAAAGCCGGAGATATTGAAACATGTCTAGCCAAAAAAGTGGAGGGAGCTGCAGCCCCCCCCCCGAGCTCCCCCGGTTTCGCGGCCCATGTGAACACTCTCTCCTACCGCTCGCCAGTCTCACTCATGTCAGCCGATTCCTGCAAATCCTTAAATTCCGACTGCCGCCGGGAGCAGGACATGGCCTTACTTGCTGCGCTGGGTGACACTCATACACTGCCCGCTCCGTGTCTTTCAATGTAAATTTGCATGGGGACATGGTTTGGAGGTGTGTGACGGTTCGGTCAAGTGAGAATAAGAGAATAAGAATGCTGCTGTCTTGTCAACACACGCGCACACAAGCAACTGATATTACAGAGCATGAGAAATTCTGTGATCAGCGTGAGAATTGTGCAAAATGTGTGAGACTCAGGCTCAATGCGTGAGAGTTGGCAGCTCTGATATACATTGATAGTCATCTCCTCAAAACTCCCGTTTCACTCCAGTAGAAGCACAAGCTTCATTTGAGGCCTACATAGGCCTCAAATCACTCCTAGGCCAAGAGTAGTACAGATCCAGGCCTATTTCTGCCCTTAATCATCCTAAAACCTCTTTCTGGTCTAGGAGAATACCAGGCTTCAATTTAGGCCTACAGAAGCCTCACCTCACCGCCAGGCGCAGGGTAGTATAGGTCCAGGCCCCATTTACAGATTACGTAGACCCTCAATCACCTCCTAAACTCGTACCAGTCTTCATTTGAAGCCTACACAGGCCCCAAATCCTAAAGCGGTACAGATCCTGCCCGCATTTACGACATATTTTGGATCTTAATCAGCTTCTAAACCCCAGTTCCAGGCTAGTAGAAGCACAGGCTTCATTTGAGGCCTACGTAAGCCCTGGATCACCCCCAGGCCCAAAGCAGTACAGATCCAGGCGACATTTACAGCCTATTTTGGCCTTTAATCTCAAAATTACATTCTGAAGGCTTCATTTGATGTGAGGGGAGGAGAGAGGAGAGAGGGGAGGGGGGGGGGGGGGGGTGGGGGAGGGGAGATACTCACCCACATATACACGGCCGTGCTCGATGTCTTTGCCAGCCAAGCGTAGCCTCTTTCCACCGAATCTCATCACCGTTCGGTACAAGTCCTCCATGATTGGGTTGCCCTCTCCATACACACCAGTGGGTCTCAGAGCACAGGTAGCTAGTCTACCCCCTCCCTTAGTCTGTCCCGGGGAGAGGGAGAGAGAGAGAGGGGGAGATAGAGAGAGAGGGGGAGATAGAGAGAGAGGGGGGGGGGGAAGAGAGGGGGGGGAGAGAGGGGAGGGGGAAGAGGGAGGAGGGGACGAGAGAGAGGGGGGGAAGAGAGGGGGGGGAAGAGAGGGGGGGGGGGAGAGAGATAGGGGGTGGAGAGGGGGAGAGAGAGGAGAGAGGAGGGGAGAGAGGAGGGGAGAGAGGGGGGGAGAGAAGGGGGGGAGAAGGGGGGGAGAGAGGGGGGGAGAGAGGGGGGGGGAGAGAGGGGGGGGAGAGAGAGAGGGGGGAGACAGGGGTGGGGGAGAGAGAGGCGGGGGAGAGAGAGGTGGGGGAGAGAGAGGTGGGGGAGAGAGAGGTGGGGGAGAGAGAGGTGGGGGAGAGAGGGGGGGATAGAGAGGCGGGGAGAGAGACACACAGTGTCACTGCAACTTCCAAAATCTCTCCCCATCCCTCTTCCCCTCTCTCTCTCTCTCTATCTGATCTCTCTCTCCCATCACTATCTCCCCCCTCTCTCTCTCCCATCACTATCTCCCCCCTCTCTCTCTCCCATCACTATCTCCCCCCTCTCTCTCTCCCCCGCTCCCTCCCCACTCACTTGAGAACCGTTTGAGCTGAGCACCAGTTTTTCTGCCTCCATTTTGCTCTCTGCATACGGACCAACACAAGAAACTTCATACTCCGTATCCTCGTTACCTCTGGGGGAGAGAGGGGGGGAGAAAGAGGGGGCGAAAGAGGGGGAGAAAGAGGGGGGGGAGAAAGAGGGGGGGGGAGAGAGGGGGACAAATTGATCACAGATCATTGATTGGTCAGCCCACGTCTGAATCCTATCCCACAGGGGAGGGAGGGAGGGAGAGATGGAGAGGGGGAAGAGGGAGAGGAGGAGAGAGGGAGGGAGGGGTATAGCTGGAGGGAGTGAGTACCCATACTCACCGGACAAAATGGCTGCCGTGCTTGTTCGGCCCCAGGGCCTCCATGCTGCTGGTGTGGACCAGGTACCTGATGCCCAGCTCCCTGCACGCATTCACCACGTTCAGAGTCCCTGAGGGCCGAGGTAAACTCAGTCAGGGCCCTCAACCCACACACTAGTTTAGTTTAGAGATACAACGTGGAAACAAGCCCTTCGGCCCACTGAGTCCGCACCAACCATTCAGGAGTGTGTGTGACGGGACGGTGCGGAGGGGGTTTCACTGTGTGTGCGTGCGAGACAGTGTGTGTGTGCACGCGTGTGAGTATATGTGTGTGCGAGTGTGTGTGCGCGGGTGTGTGCGCGGGTGTGTATGCATGTAAGTGAGTGCGTGTGTAAGTGAGCATGTGTGTGCGAGTGTGCGTGAATATGTGTGTGCTAGTGCGTGCATGAAAGTGAGTGTGTACTCGCGCGAGTGTGAGTACGTGATTGTGTGTGCGCGTGTACGTGAGTGTGTGTGTGTGAAAGTGAGTGTGCGTGTAAGTGTGTGTGTGCGAGTGTGCGCGAGTGCTTGCGTGTGAGTATGTGTGCGAGTGCGTGCATGTCAGTGTGTGGTTGTGTGAGTGTGTGTGAGTGTGAGTGCGTGTGTGCGAGTGGTTGCGTGAGTGTGACTGTGTGTGACGGGAAGGTGCGGAGGGAGCTTCACTCTAGGAGACTGGAGATGAGAGGGAGGAGGGGAGAGGGGGGAGGGGAGGGAGGGGATTACCCTGGTAGTTGACAGCCCAGAGTTTCTTGGGAGGATACTTGGAGCACACGTCGATGAGGCCGGCTGTGTGGATGATCAGATCAACACCTCGTGCTGCCTCACGCACGCTCTTCATATCTGTCACATCCCCCTGTATCACCCTCACACACAGGGCATCTGGAGGGTAGAGGGAGGGAGGTGAGAGGGAGAGACAGGGAGAGAGAGACAGGGAGAGAGACAAAGAGAGAGAGACAGAGAGAGAGACAGGGAGAGTCGGGGAGAGAGAGACGGAGAGAGAGACAGGGAGAGTCAGGGAGAGAGAGACAGGGAGAGAGAGACAGGGAGAGAGACAAAGAGAGAGAGACAGAGAGAGAGACAGGGAGAGACAGGGAGAGAGAGGCAGGGAGAGAGAGACAGGGAGAGAGACAGCGAGAGAGACAAAGAGAGAGACAGAGAGAGAGACTTGCTATTGTGTTGTACTGCTTACAGCTGCAAGAACGTGTAGCAATCAATAAAGGGCTATAGGCCTATTGCAAGTTTATGTACAGGGACATATCTATCCATGCACTGTATACTTGTATTTATACTTATGGATTTTAAACATGTATGTCATGTTTTATACTTTGGCAATATAACAATGTTTTTATATCATGCCAATAATGTTTTTAAATTGAAAATTGAATTGAAAGGGACAGAGAGAGAGAGACTGAGAGAGAGAGAGAAAGACAGAGAGAGAGAGAGACAGAGACACACACAGAGACAGTGAGAGAAAAAGAGAGGGGGGAGAGAGAGGGGGGAGGGGGGTGAGGGATGCGGAGGGGAGAGGCAGAGGGAGAGGGAGAGGCGGAGGGCGAGGGGGAGGGGGAGGGACAGGGAGAGAGAGGGAGAGAGGGAGAGGAGGGGGTGGAGGCAGGGAGACGGAGACAGAGACAGAGAGACAGAAACAGAGACACATAGCGAGAAACAATACAAACACTAATACAATGACTTTATTAGCCAAGTATGTTTTGCAACATACGAGGAATTTCATTTGACGAGAGAGAGAGATATAGACAGAGATAAAGAGTTAAACAGAGCCAAAGAGAGACAGAGAGATACAGATACTAACACACACAGATGCAGACGCACACACACACACACAGTTCTATCTAAAACCCTCCTAAACGCCACTATCGTATCTGCCTCCACCACCAACCCTGGTGGAACGTTCCAGACCCCACCACCCTGCCCCGCAAATCTCCTTTAAACTTTCCCCCTCTCGCCTTAAAGCTAGGACCACTAACCTTTGACATCTCCACGCTGGGGGGAAAAGGTTCTGACTGTTGACCCTACCTACGCCTCCCATAATGTGAAATGCGTTCAGAGGTTCTAGAAGCAGAATTATGCCATTCGGCCCATCGAGCCTGCTCTGCCATTCAATCACGGCTGATCTATCTCTCCCTCTCAACACCAGCCTTCTTCCTATAACCCCTGACACTCGCACTAATCAAGAATCTATCTATCTCTGCCTTAGAAATATCCACTGACCTGGCCTTCACAGCCTTCTGCGGAAACGTTGCCGGGAATGAGTGGGTTAACGTTTGTCAGCACTGGGCCTGAACTCACTGGAGTTTAGAAGATGAGGGGGGAATCTCATTGAAACTTTACCGAATAGTGAAAGGCCTGGATAGAGTGGATGTGGAGAGGATGTTTCCACTAGTGGGAGTCTAGGAACAGAGGGCACAGCCTCAGAATTAAAGAACGTTCCTTCTGGAAGGAGATGAGGAGGAATTTCTTTAGCCAGAGGGTGGTGAATCTGTGGGATTTATTGCTACAGACAGGTGCGGTGCAGGCCAAGTCAGTGGATATTTTTAAGGCAGAGATAGGTTTTGATTCGAGAAACTGTCCCTGAGGTGTGCGTTTCACACTTCTGTACCTCTAGTCCGATGGCAGAGGGGAGAAGAGGGTGTCACGGTGGCGCAGCGGTAGACATTAGACGATTGACAATAGGTGCAGGAGCCAGCACCGCCAATTCAATGTGATCATGGCTGATCATCCCCAATCAGTACCCCGTTCCTGCCTTTTCCCCATATCCCCTGACTCCACTATCTTTAAGAGCCCTAACTTGCTCGGTCTTGAAAGCATCCAGAGAACAGGCCACCACCGTCCTCTGAGGCAAACTCACAACTGTCTGTGGGAAAAAGTGTTTCCTCATCTACGTTCTAAATGGCTTATCCCTTATTCTTAAACTGTGCCCCCTGGTTCTGGACTCCCCCAACATCGGGAACATGTTTCCTGCCTCTAGCGTGTCCAAACCCTTAATAATCTTATAAGTTTCAATAAGATACCCTCTCATCCTTCTAAACTCCAGAGTGTACAAGCCCAGCGGCTCCATTATCTCAGCATGTGACAGTCCCGCCACCCCGGGAATTAACCTTGTGAACCTACGCTGCACTCCCTCAATAGCAAGGGTGTCGTCCTTCCTCAAATTAGGGGACCAAAACTGCACACAATACTCCAGGTATGGTCTCACTAGGGCCCAGTACAACTACAGAAGGACCCCTTTGCTCCTATACTCAACTCCTCTTGTTATGAAGGACAACATGCCATTCGCTTTCTTCACTGCCTCCTGTACCTGCATGGTTACTTTCATTACACACAGCTTACTGTGCTGGGAAGATGGTGGCGCTGCCTTAGCAGCTGCGGCTCGCCTGCAGCCTGTCTGTTATTTTCTTTTTTTTGTTGTTCTTTTGTCCTGTTTTAGTTAATGTTTGGTTTATTAGGTTGTGTATGTGTGTGGGGGGGAGAAACATGTTTTTGGTCTTCCTTCGGGGGGATGCGACTTCTCTTGTCGTATCCCTCGTCTCCGTCTCCGCCTGCGCCGAGGCCTAATAGCGGAGCTGGGGCAACGGCAGTGGCCACCCGGACTCGGAGCTGGGGTAGCGGCGACCAGACCTCGGAGCTGGGGTAGCGGCCACCCGGCCTCGGAGCTGGGGTAGCGGCGACCAGACCTCGGAGCTGGGGTAGCGGCGACCAGACCTCGGAGCTGGGGCAGCGGCAGTGGCCACCCGGCCTCGGAGCTGGGGTAGCGGCGACCAGACCTCGGAGCTGGGGTAGCGGCGACCAGACCTCGGAGCTGGGGTAGCGGCGACCAGACCTCGGAGCTGGGGTAGCGGCCACCCGGCCTCAGAGCTGGGGTAGCGGCGACCAAACCTCGGAGCTGGGGTAGCGGCACCAGACCTCGGAGCTGGGGCAGCGGCAGTGGCCACCCGGCATCAGAACTGCGGCAGCGGCGACCAGACCTCGGAGCTGTGGCAGTGTTCCGGCGGCAGCGGCCACCCGACCCGACCGCGGGCCCCGTGGACGACATCGTCGGGAGCTCGCAGGGCACAAGTTGGTGACCTGTTCTCCGGAGCTCCCGCAACAACAGCTGCGTCCGCTGGACTGGAGGGCCACAGCTTCGGCAGCCTCGACCACCCCGGGCCGTGGAGTTGAACCGGCCCGTTCGCGGAGCTCGGATTCAGCCGCGGGACTGACATTACTTACCATCGCCCGGCGGGGTCACAACATCGGAAGCCTGGATCGCCTCGGCGCAGAGGGAGAATAAGAAGGGACGAGACAAAGACTTAAGACTTTTGCCTTCCATCACAGTGAGGAGGTGCCTGGTGAACTCACTGTGGTGGATGTTAATTTGTGTTTATTGTGTGTTTTTGTCATTTTCACTATATGTAGGACTGCAAGGCAACAAAATTTCGTTCAGACTGCAAGGTCTGAATGATAATAAAGGTTACTTTGACTTTGACTGACTGACTGATAAACAAGGACCCCCAGATCCCGTTGTGTTTCGCCTTTTCCCTACTTGACTCAATTTAGATAATAATCTGTCTTCCTATTTTTGCTAGCAAAGTGGATCTGCCACGCATCTGCCCACTCCCCCAACCTGTCCAAGTCACCCTGCACACTCATAGCATCCTCCTCACAGTTCACACTGCCACCCAGTGTCATCTGCAAATTTGCTAATGTTACTTTGAATCCCTTCATCTAAGTCATTGATGTATATTGTAAATAGCTGCGGTCCCAGCACCGAGCCTTGTCCCCACTAGTCACTGGTAGAGTTGCTGCCTCACAGGGCCAGAGACCATGGTTCGATCCTCACCAGGGGCGCTGTCTGTACGGGGTTTGCACATTCTCCCTGTGACCTGCGTGGGTTTTCTCCGAGATCTTCGGTTTCATCCCACACTAAAGACGTGCGGGTTTGTAGGTTAATTGGCTTCGGTATAAGTGTAAATTGTCCCTAGGGTGTGTAGGATGGTGTTAATGTGCTGGGATCGCTGGTCGGTCCGGACTTGGTGGGCCGAAGGGCCTGTTTCTGAGCTGTATCTCGATTCTAAACTAGTGTGCATGGATCGCTGGTCGGCGCGGACTTGGCCTTGCCGAGACAACGCGAGGTGAAGATGGAGTCAATGGCAGGAAGGTTGGTTTGTGTGTGTGTGTGTGATGGTCTGGGCTGCGTCCACAATGGGCCATGTTTATTCCCTTTAGGACCCAATCACGCTGGGATATTTCTGCCCACTCCCCCTTTCATGAACCTTGTGTCGACTCTTGTCCACAAGCTGTCCCTGAACCAGTAAATCCGGCAAAAAAACACCAGCGAGATTAGCCTGGTCCAATATCCAAGGACTCGAGATTATAATCAGTGCAGAAGTCACACACAGTGTGGAAACAGGTTCTGTAGCTCGACCTGCCCACACTGGCCAACATGCCCCATCTACACTGGTCCCACCTGGCCACGCCGGCCAACATGCCCCATCTACACTGGTCCCACCTGCCCACACTGGCCAACATGCCCCATCTACACTAGTCCCACCTGGCCACACCGGCCAACATGCCCCATCTACACTGGTCCCACCTGCCCACACTGGCCAACATGCCCCATCTACACTGGTCCCACCTGCCCACACTGGCCAACATGCCCCATCTACACTGGTCCCACCTAGCCACGCCGGCCAACATGCCCCATCTACACTGGTCCCACCTGGCCACGCCGGCCAACATGCCCCATCTACACTGGTCCCACCTGCCCACACTGGCCAACATGCCCCATCTACACTAGTCCCACCTGCCCACGCCGGCCAACATGCCCCATTCTACGCTAGTCCCTGCCTTAACTACCTCCTCCGGCAGCTCGTTCCATACACCCACCAACCTCTGTGTGAAGTTACCCTTCAGATTCCTGCTAAATCTTCTCCTCTTCACCTTAAACCCAAGTCCTCTGGTCCTCGATTCCCCTACTCTAGGCAAGAGATTCTGTGCATCCACCCCATCTATTCCCCTCGCGATCTTGTACACATCTATAAGATCACATCCTCATCCTCCTGCGCTCCAAGGCATAGTCCCAGCCTGCCCCAACCTCTCCCTGTAGCTCAGGACCCTCGAGTCTTGATCATTAAGGGTGTCAGAGGTTATGGGTAGAAGGCAGGAGAATGTGGTTGAGAGAGAGAGAGAGAGATAGATCAGCCACGATTGAATGGCGGAATAGACTTGATGGGCCGAAGGCTATTTCTTCTCCTAGAACTTGTGAACTTATGATTCCTGGCGACTGATTCCCATAAATCTTCCAGCTTGGCAACATTTTCCCTGTCACACAGCACCCAGAACTGAACACAATGCAGCTGTAAAATCTAAATTGGCAATGTTTGACAGAATTGCAACGTGACCTCCCAACTTCTGTACTCTGACTGTTGAAGGAATTTCGGGACAAAATAATGCAGAGAAAGGCAGGACAATTCCCACAAAGTCACAGTTCAGTGAACTCAAAGTAATCCCTGAACAAACGTTGTGATACAGTGCGGAAAACAGGCTCTTCATGAAACAACAGTCCCGCAGCTCAGCTCTTGTTCCCTTCCCCCCATTCGTAACAAGAACAGACAGTATATAATCCTCCACCATTTTCGCCACCTCCAACGGGATCCCACTACTCGCCACATCTTCCCATCTCCACCCCTTTCCGCAGAGACCGCTCCCTCCAAAACTCCCTGGTCGACTCATCCCTTCCCCCCCCCCCCCCCACCCACCCCCAACCCCCCACCCCCCCTCCCCAGGTATCATCCCCTGCAACCGCAGAAGATTTAAGTTGTGAGGTCATGTTGGTGAGACCACATTTAGAATATTGTGTTCAGTTATGGGCACCATGTTATAGGAAAGACATTGTCAAGCTTGAAAGGGTTCAGAAAAGATTTACGAGGATGTTGGCAGGACTAGAGGGTGTGGGCTACAGGGAGAGGTTGAGTAGGCTGGGTCTCTATTCCAAGGAGGTGTCCAAAATCATGAGAGGAATAGATTGGGTAGACGCACAGTCTCTTGCCCAGAGTAGGGGAATCGAGGATCAGAGGACATAGGTTCAAGGTGAAGTGGAAATTTCTCTATCCATGCGCATTTTCAATCTTTCTCTTTCTCTCTCTCTCTCTACCTCGTTCTCTCTCTGAGTCTCTCTCTCTGTCTCGCTCTATCTCTTCCTCCCCCTCTCTGTCTCCCTCTCTTACTCTCTCTCTCTCTGTCTGGTTTTTTTTCTCTCTCCGTCTCTTTTCCTCTCTCTCTCTATTTTTCTCTCTATTTTTCACTGTCTCCCCATCTCTCTGTCTGTGACTCTCTCGCTCCCCTCTCTCTCTCTGTCCCTCGCCCTCTATGCCTGTCTGTGTCTCTCTCCCCCAGCCCCGGTTCACCTGAGTTGAGGGAGTGTAACTCTGGGTCCAGCGTTATATCGAGGACACGGAGTTCTTTCAGGTCCGGTTCTCTCTCCGCCAACATCCGAGCCAGACGCCGCCCCACGAAGCCGCTGCCGCCGGTCAGCAGGTAGACCAGTCCCGCTCTCCCGGCATCCCGTCCCGCTTCGGAATCCGCTCCTGCACTCATCTCAACTGCGCTGCCAGTGAGAGAGAGAGAGGGGAGGGGAAGAGAGGGGAGGGGAGGGGAGGGGAGGGGAGGGGAGGGGAGGGGAGGTGAGGGAGGGCGAGGGGAGGGGAGGGGAGGGAGGAGGATGGGAAGACGAGGGGAGGGGAGGGGGAGGGGAGGGGAAGAGAGGGGAGGGGAGGGGAGGGGAGGGAAGGGAGGGGAAGAGAGTGGAGAGGGGAGGGGAAAGAGAGGGGAGGGGAGGGGAGGGTGAGGTGGAGGGGAGGGGAGGGGAGGGGAGGAAGAGAGGGGAGGAAGAGAGGGGAGGGGAATGGGAGGGGAGGGGAGGGGAGGAAGCGAGGGGATGGGCGTGAGGGGAGGGGAGGGGAGGGAGGGAAGAGAGGGGAGGGGAGGGGAAATGATGAGGGGAGGGGAGGGAGGACAGAGAGGGGAGGGGAGGGGAAGAGAGGGAGGGGAGGGGAGGGAAGAGAGGAGAGGGGAAGGGAAGAGAGGGGAGGGGAGGGAGGAAGAGAGGGGAGGGAGGGGAAGAGAGGGGAGGGGGAGGGGGGAAGAGAGGGGAGGGGAGGTGAAGAGAGGGGAGGGGGAGGGGAGGAAGAGGAGGGAGGGGAGGGGAAGAGAGGGGAGGGGAGGAGGGGAAAGGAGAGAGGAGTGGATGGGAGGGGAGGTGAGGGGAGGGGAGGAGAGGAGAGGAGAGGGGAGGAGAGGGGAGGGGAGGCGAGGGGATGGGTGGGGAGGGGAAGAGAGGGGAGGGGAAGAGAGGGGAGGGGAGGCGGGAGGGCGGAGTGGGGGAAAGAGAGGGGAGGGGAAGGGAGGGGAGGGGAGGGTGAGGGGAGGAAGAGAGGGGAGGGGAGGGGAAGAGAGGGGAGGGGAGGGGAGGGGAGGGGAGGGAAGGGTAGGGGAAGGGAGGGGAGGGGAGGGGAGGGGGGGAAGAGAGGGGAGGGGAAGGGAGGGGAGGGGAGGGGAGGGGAGGAAGAGAGGGGAGGGGAAGGGAGGGGAGGGGAGGGGAGGAAGAGAGGGGAGTGGAGGGGAGGGGGGGAGATAGGGAGGGAAGAGAGGGGAGGGGAGGGGAAGAGAGGGGAGGGGGGGAAGAGAGGGGAGGGGGGAGGGGAGGGGAAGGGAGATGAGGAGGGGAGGGGAAGAGAGGAGAAGGGAGGGGGGGAGGGAGGGGAAGGGATGGGGGAGGGGAGGGGAGGGGGGGAGGGGGAAGGGAGGGGAAAGACGAAGGGAAGGGAGAAGAGGGAGAGAGAGAGGAAGAGAAGAGATAACTTCTAAATTGGAATCAATCCATTCATGTAGGTACTAGGGTGGATGGGCAGAACGACCTAATTCTGGTCCTATCGCATAAACATGAATCCAATCCATTCATGTGAGGGTAGTAGGCTGGACTGGATGGGCTGAATGGCCTAATTCTGCTCTTGTGACATACATCTTGATTAGTGCGGGTGTCAGAGGTTATGGGCAGAAGGCAGGAGAATGGGGTTAGGAGGGAGCGATAGATCAGCCATGATTGAATGGCGGTGGACTCGATGGGCCGATTGGCCTAATTATACTCCTATTCCTTATGACCTTATGAAATCAGGCTGAATCCATTCATGAGGGGATAGTAGTCTAGACTGGGTGGGCTGAATGGCCTAATACTGCTCCTATAACTCATAAACACCAATTAATCACTTCGTGAGGGGATAGTATTGGATTGATGGCCTGAATGGCCTAATTCTGCTCCCATGACTCAAAAAAATTTGAATTAATCCTTTCATGGGGCGAAAGTAGACGCCTGGATGGGCTGAATGGCCTAATTATGCTTATAATCACAAACCAAATAATCTGTTCCTGAGGGGATAGTAGCCTAGACTGGATGGGCTGAATGGCCCAATTCTACTCATATTACTCAAATGGAATTAATCCATTCATGAGGGGATAGCAGACTAGGCTTGAAAGATAGAATAGCCTCTACCCACCCCCCCTGTCCATTTCCAGCCCCCTCATTGGCCCAGCCACCTGCCCGTCAGCGGTCCAGGCCAATGGGTAGCCGTTCCCGCCCCCCCCCCCCCCCCTCCGCCAATTTGGTGAGTGAAGATGGCCTTGATGGGCTGAATGGCCTGATTCTGCTCCTATAACTCAAACATTCTATACTAACCAGGGCTGATTCAGCAACATCACGGTACTGTCTAACTTTTGTTCGAATCTGGAATCTTTTTTTATAAATTGTAAACCCTTTTTTTCTCCAAGGGAATTTACCTCATTTATTCTCGCTGGGTTGAGGGTGAACCAGAGCGGCGCTTTAACATCGGGAGAAGAATGCAACACAAGGGAGAGACAAGACTTTGCCTTCCATCACAGTGAGAAGTAGATTCACTGTGATGGATGTTTGTGTAAATTGTGTTGGTGTGTGTCTTGGTTCTTTTCTTGTACTATGACTGCAGAAACCAAATTTCGTTTGAACATCTTTTGAGGTTCAAATTACAATAAATTTGTAATAATAATAATAACTAGACTAAGTGGGACCCGTTGGGTCCCATGTTCACACGGGAGGGCTGGTCCCCCGACGCAATATTCCACCTCTCCACCAATTCCAATATTTCTGGAGCGCTGGTATGGGTTCATCACTGTGGTGGAAGGCACAGAACTTGGCCAGACCTCCTCCATTTTCCCCCGTGGTCGGGACCTCCACCCTCCGCAGCCATTGCTGCGGGCGTCCAGATGGTAAGGGACAAAGTCAAAGTCAAGGTAATTCCAGGTAAGTCCAGGATCGGCTCTTCCCCACCGGAGACCGCGGCTTCAGGTTCGTGTAGGCCGCTGGCCGGCGGTCGAAGATTTAAGGTTCCCGCCGCACCGCAGCAAGAAGCACCGCAGACCGCAGGGCCGGTGGTTGAAGCTCCCCTCCAGGGGTGATGGTAAGTCCATGCCGGACCCACGGTAGAAGTTGGCCGCGGGCCGGCAGTGATGGCTTCTTCTTCCCCCGGGTCCCCCACATGAGGTTGTAGACGCCGCGCCAGCTGGAGCTGTGCAGACCGCGGCTTCAGGCTGCCGGCTGCCCCGGGCCAGCGAAACGGAGCACTTCCCTCCAGCGAGGGCCTGCCCGCTCCACACCGAGAGTCCACGCTGCGCCCGCCGCTGAAGCCCCGGGCGCGTCTCCGGGAAAGGCCGCGCCGATCCTGGCTGTTAGGCCCCGGGGGAGGCGACCTGGAAAAAGTCGCCTCTCCGTGGAGGAGGCGGCCGAAACGGTTTCCCCCTTACCCCCCCACACCACCCCCCACACAAAACACACCGAGAAACATCAAACACATACTTTAAAACATACTAAAAAAATTAAAAAAGTTGGAAAAAAACTAACGCGCTGCTGACAGGCTGCTGCTCCTAGGAGAGAGATTCTCAACATATTTTAAACACTAATAACACTTTTATTTTTCATTGTTGGGAAGAATTCTCTGCACCTGCTCAGCGGAGGGGGGACTGAGTAAGATGGTCAAAAATCACAGCCGTAAGTGTAGCGTTTTATCTAAAATCAATATACAGTGCAAACAGGAAGTAAGTGCATTTGCAGTAGTGCCTTTTAACTTCAAGCCAAAGCACCCAAGCCGCCATTTGCAGTAAGTAGTGCCTTTCAACTTCAAGCCAAAGCACCCAAGCCACCATTTGCAGTAAGTAGTGCCTTTCAACTTCAAGCCAAAGCACCCAAGCCACCATTTGCAGTAAGTAATGCCTTTTTACTTCAAACAAACCATATTTTCATTTTCAAACCACATCAAGGGTACTCACAGTTGTGTAGACATTTATTCAGTGTTATTCAGAGCTCAGAGAGACGTGACCCTTGGCTTCATCCATCTTACAGAGAGTGAGTGAGGCACACCACTTCCTGGTTTTATAGTCCCTCCCCCTCCTTCCAGCAGGTGCAGCAGGGAGAATGGTGATTTTAAAAAACCCATTAATATCTCTCTGATTTGTCATCGATGGGAAAAATCCTCTGCACCCGTAAGGAGGAGGGGGGCTCTGGGCCAAAAATGACGGCCGTAGGTTGCGGCGTTCTGTCGGAAATCGCTGCACAGTAGGCCAAAAGCGGTCAAGATCAGAGATTTAGTAATATAGATAATAGTTCAGTACCCCGTTCCTGCCTTTTCCCCATATCCCTTGACTCCATGATCTTTCAGAGTTCTATCTAATGCCCCTGTCCCACTTAGGAAACCTGAATGGAAACCTCTGGAGATTTTGAGCCCCACCGTGCGATTCCCGGAGGTTGCTGGAGGTTGCAGGTAGTGGAAGCAGGTAGGGAGACTGACAAAAACCTCCGGGAACCGCAATGAAACGTTGGGTGGGGCGCAAAATCTCCAGAGGTTTCCGTTCAGGTTTCCTAAGTGGGACAGGGGCATAACTCTCTTGAAAGCATCTAGAGAATTGGCCTCCACTGCCTTCTGAGGCAGAGAATTCCACAGATTCACAACTCTCTGGGTGAAAAAGTTTTTTGTTACCTCTGTTCTAAATGGCCTACCCCTTATTCTTAAACTGTGCCCCCTGGTTTTGGACTTCCCCAATATCGGGAACATGTTTTCTGCCTCTAGCGTGTCCAATCCCTTAATAATCTTATATGTTTCAATACGATTCCCTCTCATCCTTATGAATTCCAGAGTATACAAACCCAGTCACTCCATTCTTTCAACATATGACAGTCCCGCCATCCCGGGAATTAACCTAATAAATTATCAGTCCACTGACCACTAAAGTGCGTTTCACACAAGCGGCGTTTAAACGTCGCTAAATATGACGTAGCTAAATATGCTGTCGCTAAATATGGCATACGTGTTATATAGAATTACGAATATGAAATTAAAGACAAAAATGCATTTACATATGATTAGCCTATTGATCACTATTTCTCGCGGAACCCTAGTGTTCCGGGGAACCCCGTTTGAGAAACGCTGGAGTAGAGAGTGACTTCCCGGACTCCATGGTCATTGTTTTGGGGGATTTTCACAAGGCTAACCTCAGCCGAGAGCTTCCAAATTACAAGCATCACGTTACCTGCCCCGCCAGAGGGGAGGGAACACTCGTTCCTTGTTATACTGCAATTAGGAACACATATCGCACTGTTCCCTGGGCGGGTCTGGGACTCTCTGATCATTGTTTAGTTCACCTTATTCCGACCTACAGGCAGAAACTAAAATTTGCTCAGTGTGTGGTACGAACAATTAAAAGGTGGACAAGCGAGCACATTGAAAACCTACAGTCCTGTTTTGACTGCACTGGAATGTGTTCAGGGAAGCAAACACAAGCCTCGACAAATTTACAATAGACATTAGATGCAGGCGTAGGCTATTCGGCTCCTCGAGCCAGCACCACGGTTCACTGTGATCATGGCTAATCATCCACAATCAGTACCTCGTTCCTGCCTTCTCCCCATATCCCTGGGCTCTGCTATCTTTAAGAGCCCTATCTAGCTCTCCCTTGAAAATATCCAGAGAACCGAGCCTCCACCACCCTCTGAGACTGAGAATTCCACAGATTCATAACTCTCTGGGTGGAAAGGTTTTTTTGATTGACAGATCCCAAATCTCACCTTTCTGTCCTGGGCCTCCTCCATTGCCAGAGTGAGAACCAGCGCAAATTTGAGGAACAATACCGCATATTTCACTTGGGTAGTTTACACCCCGGTGGTATGAACATTGACTTCTTTAATTTCAGGTAGTCCCTGCTTTCATCCTCCCCCTTCCCAGCTCTCCCACAAAGCTTATTGCCTCCACCTCTTCCTTTCTTTTTTCCGCCCCCCATCCCCTTAACATCAGTCTGAAAAAGGGACTCAACCCGAAACGTCGCCTATTCCTTTTCTCCCTAGATGCTGCCTCACCCGCTGAGTTTCTCCAGCAATTTTTATCTACTGATTGTGGATGATCAGCCATGATCACAGTGAATGGTGGTGCTGGCTCGAAAGGCCTACTACTGCACCCATTGTCTATTATCTATTGAGGTGGAGAGGCTGTTCAGGAGACAGAAAAGCCAGGAATCTCCAGAACTGGACAATGTTTCCCCTTCTACCCTCAAGCTCTGTGCCGAACATATGGCACCGTTCTACACAGACATTTTCAATCAGTCTTTGCAAACCTGCACTGTCCCTGCCTGCTTCAAAGTCTCCACTATTGTTCCCATACCAACAAAGCCAAGGATTACTGGCCTGACTCCAGTACACTAGAGAGCATATTGACCGGTTGTATCATGGCCTGGTTCTGCAACTTGAACGTCCAGGAGCGGAAAAGACTGCAAAAAGTTGTGACCACTGCCCAGTCCATCTCCGGCTGTGACCTCCCCACCATCGAAGGGATCTATCGGAGTCGCTGAATCAAAAAGGCAGCTAACATCATTAGAGACCCACACCATCCTGGCCACATACTTATTTCACCACTGCCATCAGGAAGAAGATACTGAACACTGTAATGTGCAGGTTCAGGAACAGCTTCTTCCCCACAGCCATCAGGCTATTAAACTCAACAAGAAATAAGCTCTGAACATACTGCAAATGGTGGCTTGGGTGTTTTGGCTTGAAGTTGAAAGGCACTACTTACTGCAAATGGTGGCTTGGGTGCTTTGGCTTGAAGTTGAAAGGCACTACTTACTGCAACTGTTGGCTTGGGTGCTTTGGCTTGAAGTTGAAAGGCACTACTTACTGCAAATGATGGCTTGGGTGCTATGTGTTGAAGGTGAAAGGCATTACTTATTGCAAATGGTGGCGTGGGTGCATTGGCTTGAAGTTGAAAGGCACCACTTACTGCAAATGGTGGTTTGGGTGCTTTGGCTTGAAGTTGAAAGGCACTACTTACTGCAAATGGTGGCTTGGGTGCTTTGGCTTCAAGTTGAAAGGCACTATTTACTGCAAATGGTGGTGTGGGTGCATTTGCTTGAAGATAGAAACATAGAAATTAGGTGCAGGAGTAGGCCATTCGGCCCTTCGCGCCTGCACCGCCATTCAATATGATCATGGCTGATCATCCAACTCAGTATCCCGTACCTGCCTTCTCTCCATACCCTCTGATCCCCTTAGCCACAAGGGCCACATCTAACTCCCTCTTAAATATAGCCAATGAACTGGCCTCGACTACCCTCTGTGGCAGGGAGTTCCAGAGATTCACCACTCTCTGTGTGAAAAAAGTTCTTCTCATCTCGGTTTTAAAGGATTTCCCCCTTATCCTTAAGCTGTGACCCCTTGTCATGGACTTCCCCAACATCGGGAGCAATCTTCCTGCATCTAGCCTGTCCAACCCCTTAAGAATTTTGTAAGTTTCTATAAGATCCCCTCTCAATCTCCTAAATTCTAGAGAGTATAAACCAAGTCTATCCAGTCTTTCTTCATAAGACAGTCCTGACATCCCAAGAATCAGTCTGGTGAACCTTCTCTGCACTCCCTCTATGGCAATAATGTCCTTCCTCAGATTTGGAGACCAAAACTGTACGCAATACTCCAGGTGTGGTCTCACCAAGACCCTGTACAACTGCAGTAGAACCTCCCTGCTCCTATACTCAAATCCTTTTGCTATGAAAGCTAACATACCATTCGCTTTCTTCACTGCCTGCTGCACCTGCATGCCCACTTTCAATGACTGGTGTACCATGACACCCAGGTCTCGCTGCATCTCCCCTTTTCCTAGTCGGCCACCATTTAGATAATAGTCTGCTTTCCTGTTTTTGCCACCAAAATGGATAACCTCACATTTATCCACATTATACTGCATCTGCCAAACATTTGCCCACTCACCCAGCCTATCCAAGTCACCTTGCAGTCTCCTAGCATCCTCCTCACAGCTAACACTGCCCCCCAGCTTAGTGTCATCCGCAAACTTGGAGATATTGCCTTCAATTCCCTCATCCAGATCATTAATTATATATTGTAAATAGCTGGGGTCCCAGCACTGAGCCTTGCGGTACCCCACTAGTCACTGCCTGCCATTGTGAAAAGGACCCGTTTACTCCTACTCTTTGCTTCCTGTTTGCCAGCCAGTTCTCTATCCACATCAATACTGAACCCCCAATGCCGTGTGCTTTAAGTTTGTAAACTAATCTCTTATGTGGGACCTTGTCGAAAGCCTTCTGGAAGTCCAGATACACCACATCCACTGGTTCTCCCCTATCCACGCTACTAGTTACATCCTCGAAAAATTCTATAAGATTCGTCAGACATGATTTACCTTTTGTAAATCCATGCTGACTTTGTCCAATGATTTCACCACTTTCCAAATGTGCTGCTATCCCATCTTTAATAACTGACTCTAGCAGTTTCCCCACTACCGATGTTAGACTAACTGGTCTGTAATTCCCCATTTTCTCTCTCCCTCCCTTCTTAAAAAGTGGGGTTACGTTTGCTACCCGCCAATCCTCAGGAACTACTCCAGAATCTAAAGAGTTTTGAAAGATTATTACTAATGCATCCACTATTTCTGGAGCTACTTCCTTAAGTACTCTGGGATGCAGCCTATCTGGCCCTGGGGATTTATCGGCCTTTAATCCATTTAATTTACCCAACACCACTTCCCGGCTAACCTGGATTTCACTCAATTCCTCCAACTCCTCTGACCCGCGGTCCCCTGCTATTTCCGGCAGATTATTTATGTCTTCCTTAGTGAAGACGGAACCAAAGTAGTTATTCAATTGGTCCGCCATATCCTTGTTCCCCATGATCAACTCACCCGTTTCTGACTGCAAGGGACCTACATTTGTTTTAACTAATCTCTTTCTTTTCACATATCTATAAAAAATCGAAAGGCACTACTTACTGCAAATAGTGGCATGAAGTTAAAAGGCACTAACTGCAAATGGTGGCTTGGGTGCTTTGGCTTGAAGTTGAAAGGCACTACTTACTGCAAATGGTGGCTTTGGAGCTTTAGCTTGAAGTTAAAAGGCACTATTTACTGTAAATGGTGGCTTGGGTGCTTTGGCTTGAAGTTTAAAGGCACTACTTACTGCAAATGGTGGCTTGGGAGTTTTGGTTTGAAGTTGACAGGCACTACTTACTGCAAATGGTGGCATGCAGTTGAAAGGCACTACTTACTGCAAATGGTGGCTTGGGTGCTTTGGCTTGAAGTTGAAAGGCACTACTTACAGCAAATGGTGGCTTGTGTGCTTTGGCTTGAAGTTGAGAGGCACTACTTACTGCAAAAGGTGGCATGAAGTTCAAAGGCACTACTGACTGTAATTGGTGGCTTGGGTGCTTTGGCTTGAAGTTGAAAGGCACTACTTACTGCAAATGGTGGCTTGGGAGCTTTGTCTTGAAGTTGAGAGGCACTACTTACTGCAAATGGTGGCATGAAGTAGAAAGGCACTACTTACTGTAATTGGTGGCTTGGGTGCTTTGGCTTGAAGTTGAAAGGCACTACTTACTGCAAATGGTGGCTTGGGAGCTTTGGTTTGAAATTGAAAGGCACTACTTAGTGCAAATGGTGGCTTGGTTGCTTTGGCTTGAAGTTGAAAGGCACTACTTACTGCAAATGGTGGCATGCAGTTGAAAGGCACTACTTACTGCAAATTGTGGCTTGCGTGCTTTGGCTTGAAGTTGAAAGGCACTACTTACTGCAAATGGTGACTTGGGTGCTTTAGCTTGAAGTTGAAAGGCACTACTTACTGAAAATTGTGGCATAATGTTGAAAGGCACTACTTACTGCAAATGGTGGCTTGGGTGCTTTGGCTTGAAGTTGATAGGCACTACTTACTCCAAATGGTGGCTTGGGTGCTTTGGCTTGAAGTTGAAAGGCACTATTTACTGCAAATGGTGGCGTGGGTGCATTGACTTGAAGTTGAAAGGCACTACTTACTGCAAATGGTGGCTTGGGTGCTTTGGCTTGAAGTTGAAAGGCACTACTTACTGCAAATGGTGGCTTGGGAGCTTTGGTTTGAAGTTGAAAGTCACTACTTACTGCAAATGGTGGCTTGGGTGCTTTGGCTTGAAGTTGAAAGGCACTACTTACTGCAAATGGTGGCATGCAGTTGAAAGGCACTACTTACTGCAAATGGTGGCTTGGGTGCTTTGGCTTGAAGTTGAAAGGCACTACTTACTGCAAATGGTGGCTTGGGTGCTTTGGCTTGAAGTTGAAAGGTACTACTTACTGCAAATGGTGGCTTGGGAGCTTTGGTTTGAAGTTGAAAGTCACTACTTACTGCAAATGGTGGCTTGGGTGCTTTGGCTTGAAGTTGAAAGGCACTACTTACTGCAAATGGTGGCTTGGGTGCTTTGGCTTGATGTTGAAAGGCACTACTTACTGCAAATGGTGGCATGCAGTTGAAAGGCACTACTTACTGCAAATGGTGGCTTGGGTGCTTTGGCTTGAAGTTGAAAGGCACTACTTACTGCAAATGGTGGCTTGGGTGCTTGGGTGCTTTGACTTGGAGTTGAAAGGCACTACTTACTGCGAATTGTGGAATAATGTTGAAAGGCACTACTTACTGCAAATGGTGGCTTGGGTGCTTTGGCTTGAAGTTGATAGGCACTACTTACTCCAAATGGTGGCTTGGGTGCTTTGGCTTGAAGTTGAAAGGCACTATTTACTGCAAATGGTGGCGTGGGTGCATTGACTTGAAGTTGAAAGGCACTACTTACTGCAAATGGTGGCGTGGGTGCATTCGCTTGAAGTTGAAAGGCATTACTTACTGCAAATGGTGGAGTGAAGTTGAAAGGCACTACTTACTGCAAATGGTGGCTTGGGTGCTTTGGCTTGAAGTTGAAAGGTACTACTTACTGCAAATGGTGGCTTGGAAGCTTTGGTTTGAAGTTGAAAGTCACTACTTACTGCAAATGGTGGCATGCAGTTGAAAGGCACTACTTACTGCAAATGGTGGCTTGGGTGCTTTGGCTTGAAGTTGAAAGGCACTACTTACTGCAAATGGTGGCTTGGGTGCTTTGGCTTGAAGTTGAAAGGTACTACTTACTGCAAATGGTGGCTTGGGAGCTTTGGTTTGAAGTTGAAAGTCACTACTTACTGCAAATGGTGGCTTGGGTGCTTTGGCTTGAAGTTGAAAGGCACTACTTACTGCAAATGGTGGCATGCAGTTGAAAGGCACTACTTACTGCAAATGGTGGCTTGGGTGCTTTGGCTTGAAGTTGAAAGGCACTACTTACTGCAAATGGTGGCTTGGGTGCTTTGGCTTGATGTTGAAAGGCACTACTTACTGCAAATGGTGGCATGCAGTTGAAAGGCACTACTTACTGCAAATGGTGGCTTGGGTGCTTTGGCTTGAAGTTGAAAGGCACTACTTACTGCAAATGGTGGCTTGGGTGCTTGGGTGCTTTGACTTGGAGTTGAAAGGCACTACTTACTGCGAATTGTGGAATAATGTTGAAAGGCACTACTTACTGCAAATGGTGGCTTGGGTGCTTTGGCTTGAAGCTGAAAGGCACTACTTACTGCAAATGATGGCATGAAGTTGACACGCACTACTTACTGAAAATGGTGGGTTGGGTGCTTTGGCTTGAAGTTGAAAGGCACTACTTACTGCAAATGGTGGCTTGGGTGCTTTGGCTTGAAGTTGAAAGGCACTACTTACTGCAAATGGTGGCTTGGGTGCTTTGGCTTGAAGTTGAATGGCACTACTTACTGCAAATGGCTGCTTGGGTGCTTCGGCTTAAAGTTAAAATGCACTACTGCAAATGCACTTAGTTCCTGTTTCCACTGTATATTGATTTTAGAAAAAATGCTACCACTTACCGCTGTGATTTTTGGCCATCTTACTCAGTCCCCCTCCGCTGAGCAGGTGCAGAGAATTCTTCCCATCAATGAAAAATAAAAGTGTTATTAGTGTTTAAAAAATGTTGAGAATCTCTCTCCTGGCAATTACGCCATAAAAGCCACACCTTATAAAACCCAGGAGTGTGGGTGTGGCTCAGTCTCTGCATGATGGGGGAGGGAGACGTCACGACTCTGTCTGAGCTGTCAATCAACTGAACACACTGAATGTCTATTGTACTGTGAGTTTGAAGTTTTGTATGGTTTTATGATGGTTTCACATTGCATGAAATGGTATGAAGCTGCATTTGAATTTGGTGGCCTTGCACCCTGCTTGAAGTGGTAGGAAACTGCACTTGAATTTGGTGGCCTTGCACCCTGCTTGAAGTGGTAGGAAACTGCACTTGAATTTGGTGGCCTTGCACCCTGCTTGAAGTGGAATGAAACTGCATTTGAATTTAGTGGCCTTGGATCCAGCTTGAAGTGGTATGAAACTGCACTTGAATTCGGTGGCCTTGCACCCTACTTGAAGTGGTTGGAAACTGCACTTGAATTCGGTGTCCTTGCACCCTGCTTGAAGTGGTAGGAAACTGCACTTGAATTTGGTGGCCTTGCACCCTGCTTGAAGTGGTAGCAAACTGCACTTGAATTTGGTGGCCTTGCACCCTGCTTGAAAAGGAATTTCAAGGAATAGTCATGAGTCAACTGCCAGCCCACCAGCCGTGAGTGAGCTGCCAGCAGATCAGGCTTGAGAGACTGAGCTGCCACCCCATACAGATATTGATATATCTGTAGGGGGCGCTGCTCTGTGCAGCAGCCATGTCATGCAGCTCGTCAGTTTTTCAACCTTTTTTTATTTTTTTAGTATGTTTTAAAGTCTGTATTTAATGTTTCTTTGTGTGTTTTATGTGGGGGGTGATGTGGGGGGGTGAGGGGGAAACCGCTTTGGTCGCCTCCTCCACGGAGAGGCGAGTTTTTCCAGGTCGCCTCCCCCGTGGCCTAACATCAAGGATCGACGCGGCCTTTCCCGGAGACGCGCCCTGGGCTTCAGCGGCGGGCGCAGCGTGGACTCTCGACGTGGAGCGGGTGAACCCTCGCTGGGGCTCGCTGGAGGGGAGCGCTCCGTTTCGCTGGCCCGGGGCAGCCGGCAGCCTGAAGTCGCGGTCTGCAGAGCTCCAGCTGGTGCGGCGTCTACAGCCCGGGATCTCACGTTGGGGACCCAGGGGGAAGAAGAAGCCATCACTGCCGGCCCGCGGCCGACTTCTACCGCGGGTCCGGCATGGACTTACCATCACCCCTGGATTGGAGCTTCGACCGCCGGCCCTGCAGTCTACGGTGCTTCTGGCTGCGGCGGGGACTTTAAATCTCGACCGCCGGCCTGCGGCCTACAACAACTTAAAGCCGCGGTCTCCGGTGAGGAAGAGCCGATCCTGGACTGACTCTGGACTCTGGTCCTGACCACGGGGGGGAAATGGAGGACTGGCCAAATTTTGTGCCTTCCACCACAGTGATGAATGCTGTGGTGGATGTTTGTGTTACAGTTTTACTGTGGTTGTGTGTTCTTTATTATTGTATCGCTGCAGACAACCCAAATTTCCACCAGCCTGGCTGTGTGGCAATAAATTATATCTAATCTAATCTAATCTAATCTAACCCATACCAGCACTCCAGAAAGCCCCCCCACTGGCCACCAATATTGGAATTGGTGGAGAGGTGGAATTTTGCGTCGGGGGACCAGCCCTCCCGTGTGAACATGGGACCCAACGGGTCTCAGTTAGTCTAGTACTTAACTAAAACTCTCATCTTGTCCTCTTCCGGTTTGCGTTGTTTTAAAATTTGGGTAAAAATGGTACACAATAGCGCTATGATTTTTCGTCACCTTACCCGGCATCTCCTGTGCTTCAAGTGCACCAAGTTTTGTTCCGATCGATGGAATATTACAAAAGTTATGAAAGTTCAAATATCGTAAAAAAAGGAAGGTCCCTTCTTGCACTCGCTGATCACCGGCAACGAGGAGAATAAAGCTGAAGGAGTGGAGTGAGCAGAATGTGGAGAGCGAGCCCCCCACAACCCCCCCCCCCCACTCACCCCCTCCCCTCCACATGCCTGCTGCCCACACACCCATCCCCTCCCACTCCAACCGCCCTCCCCCACACACCCCTCCACCCACACTCCCCTCCCCCACACCAACTCCACCCACCCCCACCCCCCCCCATAACCTTCCTACCCCACACCACCCTGCCACGCCAGCGGTAGGCTGTGGCAGGGGAAGGCCATGGCAGCACTCCCCCCCCTACCAGCCTCCGACAGGCCTCACCTGAAGCTATCCCCATCCCCAGCTGCAGGATGCTCCCCACCGGTTCCTGTCTGAAGCTGGTGGGGAGCGGCAGTGGTTACCACGGCAGCGCTCGTCCCTCTCCCCACCGGCCACCGACAGGCCCCGCCTGTAGCCGTCCCCCTCCCCCAGCTGCAGAATGCAACAAGAGACACAACAAGAAAGAACTGAATAAATCTCATCTTTAACATTTAAATTGTTGTTATATTATTATTCACATTTTAAGCTTTAATAAATACCTTTTCCACTTGCCGTGCCCGTCAGCAGTGCCTGCGCAACAATGCCAGCACGTTCTATGTCACAATGGGAACCCAATGGGCGGGAATGGCGGCCCCACTGGAGAGCCGCTCAGAGTGTATGGGGGGGGGAGGGGGGAAGGCGGGTTGAGGGGGGATGGAGGAGTGCATGGCGGGGAATGGCAATGGGCGGAGTGGGGGGGTGAGGGGAGGAGGTGGGATCAGGAGCATCTCAACGGGGACCCGTCAGCCGCGCCTGCGCAGTTCAGGGCTATGGGTGAGTGGTGGAATATTGCATTGGGGACCAGGCCTCCCATGTGAGAATAATAATAATACATTTTATTTGTATAGTGCTTTTCAAGGACTCAAAGTCGCTTTACATGGTGAGTCAAGAACAAAACAAAATAGAGCAGTAAGACAGAGATGCAAAGGGGAGGGGGACATAGAAACATAGAAACATAGAAAATAGGTGCAGGAGTAGGCCATTCAGCCCTTTGAGCCTGCACCGCCATTCACTATGATCATGGCTGATCATCCAACTCAGTATCCTGTTCCTGCCTTCTCTCCATACAACCTGATCCCTTTAGCCACAAGGACCACATCCAACTCCCTCTTAAATATAGTCAATGAACTGGCCTCAACTACCTTCTGCGGGAGAGAATTCCAGAGATTCACCACTCTCTGTGTGAAAAATGTTTTCCTCATCTCGGTCCTAAGAGATTTCCCCCTTATCCTTAAACTGCGACCCCTTGTTCTGGACCTTCCCAACATCGGGAACAATCTTCCTGCATCTAGCCTGTCCAGCCGCTTAAGAATTTTGTAAGTTTCTATAAGATCCCCCCTCAATCATCTAAATTCTAGCGAGTAGCGACATGGGACTAAGGGTATGCAGAGGTGAAGAGATGGGTCTTGAGGCGGGACTGGAAGATGGTGAGGGATTCAGAAGTTCGGATCAATTGTGGGAGGGAGTTCTGTGGGACCGTGAGGGTTGGTAGGGGGAGAGGAGGTCAGTGAGATAAGGGGGGGCCAAGTGGTTGAGGGCTTTGTAGGTGAGGACCAGGATTTTGTAGATGATCCGGTGGGAAATGGGAAGCCAGTGAAGTTCTTTGAGGACTGGGGTGATGTGGTGCCAGGATTTGGTGTGGGTAATGAGTCGGGCGGCTGCATTCTGGACCAGTTGGAGTCGGTTGATGTTGCTGGAATTAATGCCAAAGAGAAGAGAGTTACAGTAGTCCAGTCGGGAGGAGATGAAGGCATGGATGAGTCTTTCAGCAGCCTTTGTGTGAGAGAGGGTCTGATTTTGGCAATGTTGCGGAGGTGAAAAAATGATGTTTTGACAACATGGTGGATGTGAGGCTCAAGGGAGAGGGTTGAGTCAAAGATCATGCCAAGGTTGCGGGCCTGAGGAGATGGGGAGACAGTGGTGCCGTCAATAGTAAGAGTGGGGTTCTTAATTTTGGTAAGTGTTGAATTGGAGCCAATGAGGAGAAATGAGGACCCAACGGGTCCCACTTAGTCTAGCATGACAATAAAACACTCATGACTTTTAACTACTGGCCTGTCGCACTGACCTCTACAATACTCATACCCAAACTTCATACTCATACTTACTTTATTAGCCAAATATGTTTTGCAACATACAATGAATTTGCTTTGCCATACTAATAAACACACAAAATACATTTAAACATAAACATCCACCAGTGACTCCTGCACATTCCTCACTGTGATGGAAGGCGAAAAAAAGTTCAATCCCTTCCCTTCTTTGTTCTCCAGCGGTCGGGATCCTCTAACCTTCCGTTGACGGGATGATCTTACTCCCGTAGCCTGCGGCGAGGTCTCTTTGTTGCGGTGTTCAAGCTCTTGCATCGGGGGGATGTCAGTTCTCCCGCGCTGGCCGATCGAACACCGGGTCGGGGCTAGTCAAACTTCATGCGATTTTGAGGCTGTGAGCTCCGCGATGTTGAAATCCGCAGGCCACGGTTGGAGCGTCGATCCCGGGCAAGGGATTGGCCCTGATGGTAAATCCACGTCCCCGTGGTGGGGCTCAAAGTCAGTCTCGAGCACGGCCTCTAGCTCCACGATGTTAGGTCGCAGAGTGACCGGAGATACGACCCGGAAAACAATCGCATCTCCAGCAAGGTAAGAGATTGAAAAAGTTTCTCCCTCATAAAACAAACCAGAGAACATTAACACAAATGTTTAAAACTCACTAAAAATAACAACAACAAAAATGACGAAAAGGACAGACGAGGCTGCCAATCATGTGATGGTCATTTAACCATGAAGACCCTTGAAAGACACGTTGCTGGCCCACCTAAAATATATCACAAACCCCCCTGCTGGACCCCCTGCAGTTTGCATTCCGGGCCAATAAATCAGTGGATGACGCAGTCAACGTAGGCCTGCACTTCATCCTCCAGCAGCGAGACCGCCAGATAGGGTTGCCAAATGTCCCGTATTAGCCGGAACATCTTGTACATTGGGCTAAGTTGGTTTGTTCTGTATGGGACCGCCCTTGTCCCGTGACTGCTACTACTCAGGTCGAGGGTCGGACGGGTCGGAGCGCCGTGTCCGGCCTCGCCTCACCCATACCGACGCATTGCAGCACCATGGAGTGCAACAGCAGAGCCTCACCAAAGTGCTAACAAATCAGCTTCAACGACTGCCATTATGAAAACCTTTTCTTATCTTTTTCCAGCTCGTAGCCACGGAATCAGAATCCAAAATATCCTTGTTGCCAATGTCACATTTTCGCCTAAAATTAGGAATAATACTGACAGCAAAAATCATCATCGTCATCCGGTCCCGCTGCAGATCTGATGATTGCAACGTACACGGGAGGGTGGTGAGAGAGTGGAGGAAAGCCTGGATAGACTGACTGGGTTACCGTAAGATGAGCGTTTGTCAGCACTGGGCCTGTACTCGCTGGAGTTTAGCGAATGAGGGGGGACCTTATTGAAACTTTATCGAACAGTGAAAGGCCTGGATAGAGTGGATGTGGAGAGGATGTTTCCACTAGTGGGAGAATCTGGGAACAGAGGTCACAGCCTCAGAATTAAAGGACCTTCGGTTAGGAAGGAGATGAGGAGGAATTTCTTTAGCCAGAGGGTGGTGAATCTGTGGAATTCATTGCCACAGACGGCGGTGGAGGCCAAGTCAGCTGATATTTTTAAGGCAAGGTTAGGTAGTAAGATGCTTGATTAGTATGGGTGTCAGAGGTTGTGGGGAGAAGGCAGGAGAATGGGGAGAGATAGATCAGCCACGATTGAATGGTGGTGAAGACTTGATCGTACGTTAACCCAGCGGATATCATTAAGGCAAAGTTAGATATTTCCCTGCCACAATGTTTCCATTTCCCTGCCACAGAGGGCAGTGGAGTCCAAATCACTGGATGGATTTAAGAGAGAGTTAGATAGAGCTCGAGGGGCGAGTGGAATCAAGGAATATGGGGAGAATTCAGGCATGGGTTATTGATTGGGGACGAGCAGCCATGATCACTATGAATGGCGGTGCTGGCTCGAAAGGGCCAAATGGCCTCCTCCTGCACCTATTTTCTATGTTTCTATAGATAGATTCTTGATTAGTATGGGCGTCAGGGGTTGTGGGGAGAAGGCAGGAGTGATCTCCCAACCTACCTTACAGCAGACATTGCTTTTTTTTTATCACCACTCTCTCTGTAAATGTAATGCTACAGTATAAGTCTGTAACACTATATTCTGCACGCTGCTCTTAGCTCAGCCTGTTTCACTTCTGTATGGCTTGATTGTATTAACTCTGACAGGATAGCACGCAAACAAAGATGTTCACTATATCGCGGAATGTGACAACAATAAACAATATTAATAATAATAATGGATGGGATTTATATAGCGCCTTTCTAATACTCAAGGCGCTTTACATCGCATTATGCATTCACTCCTCAGTCACACTTGGTGGTGGTAAGCTACTTCTGTAGCCACAGCTGCCCTGGGGCAGACTGACGGAAGCGTGGCTGCCAATCTGCGCCTACGGCCCATCCGACCACCACCAATCACTCACACACATTCACACACAGGCAAAGGTGGGTGAAGTGTCTTGCCCAAGGACACAACGACAGTATGCACTCCAAGCGGGATTCGAACTGGCTACCTTCCGGTTGCCAGCCGAACACTTAGCCCATTGTGCCATCTGTCGTCCCAATGTCACACATGCCTTGCCTCCAGGCACTTGGGACTATTTCTATACTCCTCTCCTGAGCTATTAGGAGTTAATCTGCTCCTCTAATCTATCACTTGGTAAAAATACCTGAGATCATCACCAATGGGGTGCCGACTAATCAGTTCTGCATTTTGTCGGTTCCATTCACGTTTGCATTTTGGGTTTTCTTCAGTACTTTCCGGTGAGCCTGCATTCGAGTCCTTTCCATTTCTGAGCCTTCTGATAGATTAGTCGGCCAGTGTGGACTCGGCAGGCAATCCTAGTTAGCTCAACCAGAGTTTGGATGCTCCCAGTTCCAGGACAGAGAAGATTTTGGCTCATGCAGTATAATATAGATAAATGTGAGGTTATCCACTTTGGCGGCAAAAACAAGGGGGCAGATTATTATCTCAATGGGGTTAGGTTAGGTAAGGGGGAGGTGCAGCGAGACCTGGGTGTCTTTGTACACCAGTCACTGAAAGTTGGCGTGCAGGTACAGCAGGCAGTGAAGAAAGCGAATGGAATGTTGGCCTTCATAACAAGAGGATTTCAGTATAGGAGTAAAGAGGTTCTTCTGCAGTTGTAAAGGGCTCTGGTGAGACCACATCTGGAGTATTGTGTACTGTTTTGGTCTCCTAATTTGAGGAAGGACATCCTTGTGATTGAGGCAGTGCAGCGTAGGTTCATTAGATTGATTTCTGGGATGGTGGGACTGTCACATGAGGAAAGATGGAAAAGACTAGGCTTGTATTCACTGGAGTTTACAAGGATGAGGGGATCTTATAGAAACATATAAAATTATAAAATGACTGGACATGCTAAATGCAGGAAAAATGTTCCCAATGTTGGGCGTGTCCAGAACCAGTGGCCACAGTCTTAGAATAAAGGGGAGGCTATTTAAGACTGATGTGAGAAAAAAACATTTTTACCCAGAGAGTTGTGAATTTGTGGAATTCCCTACCACGGAGGGTAGTGGAGGCCAAATCACTGGATGGATTTAAGAGAGAGCTCCAGGGACTAGTGGAGTCAAGGGATATGGGGAGAAGGCAGGCACGGTTTATTGATTGGGGATGATCAGCCATGATCACAATGAATGGCGGTGCTGTGTCAAAGGGCCGAATGGCCTCCTCCTGCACCTATTTTCTAAATTTCTATGTTTCTATCTTTACAAGGCTGTTCAACACCAAGGCTCCACTCTCGGCACCCATGAGGTTTGAATAGACCAACTTACTGGTCGAATAGACCGACTTACGTATACCGTCGAGTAGTTAAAAAAAAAAGTGTCACCCAGCTATGGTACACCTCACACTGCCGCAAATTCCTCCCGTCTCAGCTGATGGCTCTCCACCTCCGTCCACTTCCAGCTGTATCCAGCCCATTCTGGACCCAGTTCTTCCCACCCCGGAGAGATACCATGGGGTACCTGCGGCTCATTCCTATCCCAGAGCACTTTGGTTTTTGAGCTGCAACCATCCAGCTTCAGCGCTGAATGCTCTAAAGTCGTCTATGCCATCTCCCTGCTGTCAGGACCTGCTTCAGCCTGGGGTACAGGTGCCTGGGAGAGACAGCTAGACTTTTCTGCCAGGATTTGTCCCGTTTTTTTGAGCTGAGAAAGATTTTCGACCACTCTTTGGTCGGAAGAGAGGCAGCCCAGAGGATGCTGCATCTCCGCCAGGGGTTATGCTTTGTTGCCAATTACACTATTGATTATCGAACCACTGCTTTAGGGAGTGGTTAGTGTGATCCGCTCTGCTCTGTATCTTCATCCATGGCCTCAATGAGAACCTGAAGGATGGGTTCGTTCGTCTCTCGGGTCCTTCCCTCGGAGCCGTGAGGAGGTGGCTGATCCGGAACTCTGGTGTCAGGACAACAGACTCCTCTTGAATGTCACTAAAACTAAGGAGCTGATTGTGGACTTTAGAAGGGCTCAACATCCGAGGACGTACACACCACTGGATATAAATGGGAATACTGTGGATAGAGTGAGCAGCTTTAAATACCTGGGAGTCCACATCACAGAGGATCTGACATGGATGACACACACCGCCACATTGGTGAGCAAGGCAAGGCAGCGCCTTTACCACCTCAGGAGTTGAGGAAATTCAGAATCTCTCTGAGGATCCTTCAGTGCTTCTACTCGGGGGCTGTAGAAAGCATCTTGTCCGGCAACATCTCAATCCTGTTTTGGGAACAGCTCTGCCCAGGACTAGAAGGCCGTGCAGGGAGTAGTGCTTTCGGCTGAACGTACTATGGGAACTACCTGCAGGACCTATACACCAGGAGGTGCAGATCCAGAGCCAGCAACATTATGGGGGACCCCTACCACCTCAACAACGGACTGTTCCAGCTGCTATGGTCAGTCAAACGCCTCCGCTGTCACGCTGTGAAAACAGAGAGGATGAGGCGAAGTTTCTTCCCACGGCCATCGGGACTGTAAACTCTTAACTCACCAGCGACTAATTTACTGTTGTGTTGTGTTGTGTTGTGTCTTTTATTAATTATTTTTTCTAAAATATAAATACTGGTTTAAACTAGAACGGTTGGGGGGAGTGACTCAAATAGAGAAAGCTAGTAGACAGTGTGAGAGGCAGGAGGCAGAGAAGGGAAGCACTCGGACCCAAAATGTAGGGGAGAAAGAAGAAAAAGATAATAAACAGAGAATAAGAGGTGGTGGGTTTCTTAAATGTGCATATTTTAATGCGAGCATTGTAAGAAAGGTGGATGAGCCTGGATTGACACCTGGAAGTATGATGATGTGGCGATTAGTAAAACATGGTTGCAGGATGGCAGTGATTGGAAAGTAAATATTCCAGGATTCTGTTGCTTCAGATAGAATTGGAGGGGCAAGAGGTGGAGGTGTTGCATTGCTTGTCAGGGAAGATACTACAGCAGTGCTTTGGCAGGATAGGTTAGAGGGCTCGTCTAGGGAGGCTATTTGGGTGGAACTGAGAAATGGGAAAGGTGTAGCAACACTTAGAGGGGTGTATTATAGACCGCCTAATAGGGAGCGAAAATTGGAAGAGCAAATATGTAAGGAGATAGCAGATATTAGTAGTAAGCACAAGGTAGTGATTGTAGGAGATTTCAATTTTCCACACATAGACTGGGAAACACATTCTGTAAAAGGGCTGGATGGTTTGGAGTTGGTAAAATGTGTGCAGGATAGTTTTTTGCAGCAATACATAGAGGTACCTACCAGAGAAGGGGCAGTGCTGGACCTCCTATTAGGAAATGAGACAGGTCAGGTGGCAGAGGTATGTGTTGGGGAGCGCTTCGGGTCCAGTGATCACAATACCATTAGTTTCAATATGGAGAAGGTCAGAACTGGATCAAGGGTTGAGATTTTTGATTGGAGAAAGGCTAACTTTGAGGAGATGCGATAGGATTTAAAACGAGTGAATTGGGACATTTTGTTTTATGAGAAGGATGTAGAAGAGAAATGGAGGACATTTAAAGGTGAAATTTTAAGAGTACAGAATCTTTGTGTTCCTGTTCGGTTGAAAGGAAAGAGTAATAATTGGAAAGAGCCATGGTTTTCAAGGGAAATTGGACACGGTTTCGGAAAAAGAGATCTACAATAATTATAGGCAGCATGGAGTAAATGAGGTGCTTGAGGAGTATAAAGAATGTATAAAGAATCTTAAGAAATAAATTAGAAAAGCTAAAAGAAGATATGAGGTTGCTTTGACAAGTAAGGTGAAAGTAAATCCAAAGGGTTTCTACAGCTATATTAATAGCAAAAGGATAACGAGGGATAAAAGTGGTCCATTAGAGAGTCAGAGTGGACAGCTATCTGCAGAGCCAAAAGAGATGGGGCAGATATTGAACAATTTCTTTTCTTCGGTATTCACGAAGGAGAAGGATATTGAATTATGTGAGGTAAGGGAAACAAGTACAGTAGCTATGGAAACGATGAGGATCAAAGAAGAGGAAGTACTGACACTTTTGAAAAAATATATAATTGGATAAGTCTTCAGGTCCTGACCGAATATTCCCTTGGACATTGAGGGAAGTTAGTGTAGAAATAGCTGGAGCTATGACAGAAATGTGAATCAGCAAGAGTTCTCCTTCAATAAATCACAGTGTACCTTTCAAAGCCCAAACCAAGAGCTGTTCTTCCCTGGTCTGTGCAAACTTCAGGGCAATACCAGACAAATAACTGGCTTATCTCATTCTGTTTGCACAAATTCCAACTTGTAGATAACAGTTTTGTGTTTGCCAGCATATTCACAGTTCCAATTAAGCAAACAAAAAAAATAATGAATGCTTTGAATGGTCAAAGCAAATGAAGGGTCCCGTACCTGAAATATTAATGTTTCTCCTTCCACAGATGCTGCCTGACCTGCTGAGACATCTTCCAGCATTTTGTTTTGGGTTTTGCAGCATCTGCACGTAAGGTTTTCCCAAGGGGCTCTCACCTGTATTTATACCCTTGACATCTGCCAAACTTGACAATGAGTTGGGGAGGGATCTTCATTGGAAGTTGGTGAGTGGAGGTGGGCGACTTGTGTCGGAAGGAACTGCAGATGCTGGTTTACACCGAAGATAGACACGAAAAGCTGGAGTAACTCAGCGGGTCAAGCAGCATCTCTGGAGAAAAAGGGATAGGTGACATTTCGGGTCAAGACCCTTCTTCAGGCTACTTACTTTTTTCACACAAGGGTGGTTGAGGCGGGGACTATCCCAACGTTCAAGAAACAGTTAGACAGGTACATGGATAGGACAGGTTTAGAGGGATATGGGCCAAACGCAGGCAGGTGGGATGAGGCATGTTGGTTGGTGAGGACAAGTTGGGCTGAAGGGCCTGTTCCCATACTATACAACTCTATGATGCAGCAAATGTGCATACATACTTATATAGCCTCACACCGACACCTTAATATGGGCCAAAGAACAATATGGCCATTTTACTGTTAGTCAGATGGATGGACAACACAAGAGTAATGGGAACAATACCGAGCTTCCCACCAAAACATACGCTACCCAATGTCTTCAGCGTCTAAGGAAGGGTCCCGACTCGAAACGTCACCTATTCCTTCTCTCCAGAGATGCTGCCTGTCCCGCTGAGTTACTCCAGCATTTTGTGTCTACCTAATGTCACACTTACATCAAAAATACACCATTAAGGAATGTACGTTTCGATCCTGCTAAAGTTGGGTGTCTTCCATCTAGTGTGGGATGCATTACAAATCTAGAGCCTGGTAGCTTATACACAAACAAAGACACCATAACTGAGAAGAGGGCAGGATCACAATTGCAATCAAACACCGTGTTGCATATTGAAAACCTGTTTAATTAGCAATAATTGTATCTTGGAACTTTGATCAAAACCTTTAAGGTGGCACAGTGGTGCAGCTGGTAGAGTAGCTCTCTCACAAAGCCAGAGATCAGGGTTTGATCCTGTCCTCTGGTGCTGTTTGTGTGGAGTTTGCACGTTCTCTCCGTGACCGCACAGTTTAGTCCAGGTGCTCCAGTTTCCTTCTGCATTCTAAAGACATGGGGTTTTGTAGGTTAATTGGCCTCTAGTGGGTAGGATGCAAAAAGTGGGAAAACGTGAACGGGTGAACAATGGTGGGTGTGGACTCAGTGGACCGAAGACTAAAACTAAAACTAACACAATCTGGCTTCCTCTGGTATCCTTCCAAATCCCAAAGACGTATGGGTTTGTAGGTTAATCGGCCTCTAGAGATAGCCCCAGTGTGTAGGGAGTGAATGGGAAAGTGGGATAGCATAGAACTATAGTGTGAATGGGTGATCTATGGTCAGTATTGGCTGTGGTCCGAAGGGCCCATTTCCACCCTGTATCACTAAGCTAAACCTTTAACATAGAAACATAGATAGAAACATAGAAAATAGGTGCATGAGGAGGCCATTCTGCCCTACGAGCCAGCACCGCCATTCATTGCGATCATGGCTGATCGTCACCAATCAATCTACCGTGCCTGCCTTCTCCCCATATCCCTTGATTCCACTAGCCCCTAGATGTCTATCTAACTCTCTCTTAAATCCATCCAGTGATTCATGCCCCTGTCCCACTTAGGAAACCTGAACAGAAACCTCTGGTGACCTTGTGCCCCACCCAAGGTTTCCATGAGTCGCCAGAGGTTTCAGTCACTCACCTGGAAAGCCTCCACCGAAGCGCGAGCTGCATCTACTGACCAAAGATCCTACAGGATCTTTGCTACTGACCGCACACACACACCCATCGCGAAGGTGGAGGCCAGGGACAGCAGAGGAGCGCTGTCTGCACGATGAAGAGGAAGGTAAACAGCTGCCACAGAGCACGGTAAGTCCTTTAGAGAGCGCGAGAGGGGGGAGAGAAGGGGAAAGAAGGAGAGAGAAGGACAGAGAAGGGGAGAGAAGGGGAGAGAGAAGGGGAGAGAGAAGGGGGGAGAGAAGGGGGGAGATGGGGGGAGATGGGGGGAAAGAAGGGGGGCGAAGGGGAGGTAGAGTTGGTAGAAGTTTAATAAAGTTAGCGGGCATTTTACCTTTCGGCGGATCTTCTAGATCCTGAAAACCAAAGATCCTATAGGATCTTTGCTGAAAACTCCAAAGAGCCAATCAAAATGGCCGGTCAGGGAAGGAGATTGCCTTCGACTGCCTGTAAGTAAATAGCAAACCCACTCCACTGGCTTCGACCAAACTGCAACCTATTTTTAGATGAGGCCGGTTTTGAATTTGTTGAAATAATCGCAGGAACATAGGAGAAGCCTCGACTACGCGGAAACCACTTTCGACCATTAGGGAGAGTGACCAAAACCTCCGGGAACCTCACAGAAACCTTGGGTGGGGCGCAAGGTCACCATAGTTTTCCGTTCAGGTTTCCTAAGTGGGACAGGGGCTTAACAACCCTACTACCAGAATACTATCTAATCAAACTCTCTCCCCTAAATTTCAATTACCTTGGGGCAATAGACAAGGATGTGCATTATCACCAAAAGTGAAATTATGCCGATACAACCTCAAGGCCCGTCACACCTCCTAAAATTTCCCTTTAGAATTACTACGGAAAAATTTAATTATCTTGGAGTCTACGTGACTAGAAAATATCCTTCCTTATTTCCATCAAATTTTCCACCATTAATCACCAAATTAAATGCCCTTATTCAATTTTGGAAAACCCTTCCGATTTCCCTTATAGGTAGAGTAAATGCCATAAAGATGATTTTCCTTCCACAACTCCTGTACCTATTTCAATTAATACCGATTTTCCTCCCTAAAACTTTTAAAAAAAAACTTGACTCTGTGATTACAAACTTTATCTGGGATTATAAAACTCACAGAATTCACAAACGACATTTATGCAAACCTAAAGAAATCGGTGGACTGGCTTTCCCTAATTTTCTTCTCCAACTAATATTAAAAATTTAATCTATTGGATGGACGATACATGCCAACAAGTAAACTGGTTAAAAATGGAGAGGCAAGATTGTTTGCCTTTCAATATAGGCGCGATTCTTCTCACTCCAATACATCTGAAGAAATCAACGTATGAGAAAAATCCGATAATCCATAGCACCTTATGAATCTGGAAACAGTTGAAATCAACCCTTAAATTGAGAAATGTATCTCTCCTTTTAGCAATCGGCAATAAACCCTCGTTTAAACCGTCTACATAATACAAGGCGTATGTACAATGGGAAAGCTTAGGAATAAAAAAGCTGGGAGACCTTTATGAGATGGGGACCTTCTTCTCGTTTCAAGAATTACAGTTGAAATATCATTTGAAAGGGAGAATACTTCAGATATCATCAAATACGAGACTATGTGGAAATACATATGCAAGATTGTCACTCTATGGGTCCAGATATACTAGTTGAATGCATGAATAGAAAGTCGGATTGGGACGACAGATGGCACAATGGGCTAAGTGTTCGGCTGGCAACTGGAAGGTAGCCGGTTCGAATCCCGCTTGGAGTGCATACTGTCGTTGTGTCCTTGGGCAAGACACTTCACCCACCTTTGCCTGTGTGTGAATGTGTGTGAGTGATTGGTGGTGGTCGGAGGGGCCGTAGGCGCAGATTGGCAGCCACGCTTCCGTCAGTCTGCCCCAGGGCAGCTGTGGCTACAGAAGTAGCTTACCACCACCGAGTGTGGCTGAGGAGTGAATGAATAATGCGATGTAAAGCGCCTTGAGTATTAGAAAGGCGCTATATAAATCCCATCCATTATTATTATTATTAAATAAGTTAATATCGTACCTCTACAATACCCTTTTAAATTTACATATCCCACCTTCGGATATAATTAGACGAGCTTGGGAAGATGAATTGGGTTTAACAATTTCAAAGGATAGTTGGGAGGAAATGTTCACTACTGTTCTCTTAATGTTAGGCACTCACTAATACAATTTAAAATACTGCATACTCTATTATTCAAAGTCTAAATTGAATAAGATCTTCCCAAATGTCACTCCTATTTGTGATAAATGTCTCCTCCAAGAAGTAACCATAACCCATTCTTTTGTTTCCTGTATAAAATTACAAAACTTCTGGAGGAGAATAGTAAGATTAAACAAGAACTTACCAGTTCGAAGTTTGATCATTATTTTATGAGGAGTACGTTGAAGGAATACGTAAAGAACCCCGCCAGGACGCATGCGTGTCATTCTTCAAAGCAGCGGTGTGAAATCACAGATAACTGTAATGACTAAACATAGTAAGATTAGAGAAGAAGATACCAGTTGAGTATATGATCAAGGGTGGGAGCGGAGGGCACATATTCCCTCAACGTACTCCTCATAAAATATTGATCAAACTTCGAACTGGTAAGTTCTCCTTTAATCTTACTATTTTACTTCGGAGTCACGTGAGTGACTACGTGAAGATTTTAAAGCTCTGTGATTCCATGCCGTGGAAACGAGTCCATGCATCACATCTGCCTTGTATATGGGGAGAATAGTGTTAACATCATTAGACATCAATACGATATTGAAAAACAACGATAAATTTATTAACACCAAATTATAGCTCCTATTTATGGGGTAAAATTATATTACAGAACTTAAAATTGTTTCTGCAAATGTTCCAGGTTCAATTACTGGTTTGTTATAAAATCGTTGGAAAGTTTTCTCCGTTGACCATCCTGCTGTCTTGAGGATTTGGTCCATAGGAACATCCAACTTCATAGCTGCCGATGTAGCTGCAGCCCTGGTGGAGTGATATTTAAAAATGTTAGTGTCTACTCCAGCCTTTATTAGGACCTGTTTTAGCCATCTCGAGATGGTCTGGACTGTCACTGTTTTGTGTGGCTGTTTGTAGCTGATTAAAAGTGCCATTTCTTTGCCTCTGATGATCTTAGTAGACTCCATATATAATAGCAAGTGTGTTACAATACAGAGACGATCATCTGACGGGTAGGCCCTGAATTCTATTTTTAGGCCTGCTGACCCCTGTCTGTTCTGTTTGACTAATTCATTGATGTGAAAAGTTAAATTTCCAGATGAAGTAGTCATGTTGTCCAGCCTTAGTTTCTGTAGCGACTGGACCCTTTGTGCCGTGACCAAGGCCATCAGCATGACTGTTTTCATAGTCCGTTTCTGTAGGGACAGAGCTGTAGCTGGAGACCAGTTTATTAACATGGTCAGTACAATGCTCACATCCCATATTTGGGAGTACCTGGTTCTTGGGGGATTAACATTAAAAATGCCCCTCATGAGTTTAGTTACCAGGAGGTGTGTCCCAACAGAATGCCGCTCTGTTCCTTGCCACAGCAGTTGATGGCACTATAACTGAGCCCCTCATCGTAATGGAGACTTGCCAGGAATTCCAGAACAGACGGGATGTTCATAGATCTGTGGGTGATGTTATTGTTGTGACAGCACATTTCCCATTTTTTGATGTACACCAAGTACTGTTTTTTGGTGGACTGTCTGTGGGCCGCTGAAATAATATCCACTGTTCGGTCCGTCAGTCCCAGGTGTAGTAGTGGTGCTTTCAAACTCTACAAATTAATAGGTTTATATAATTATGACATGGGTGACTTTCCCTTGTTACGGCATAAACCAGTAAATTAGGTCTATGATGGATGGTGATGCATGGTTCTAATACCATGTCGAGTATCACCGGGAACCATGGTTGAGTAGGCCAATCGGGTACTATCAAAATACCAGACGCAGAGTCTTGCTGTATTTTCCTTAATACCCGACTGATGAGGCAGAAAGGAGGGAATGCATAAATAAACAATTTCCCCCAATGCAGCGAAAATGCATCTGTTGCCGCTGCCCCAGGGTCTGGTTCCCATGAAACATAGTTCGATAACTGGTGATTGAGCCTGGATGCGAATAGATCGATATCTGGTGTTCAATACCATGCTGTAATTTCAGCAAATACTTTTTTATCCAACATCCATTCGGTGTTTTCATTGAATTTGCATGACGTGGTGTCTGCCACTAAATTTAGTTTACCTGGTAAGTAGGTAGCTGATATCCAAATATCTCTCTAGATACACCATTGCCAAAATGTGTTGGCCAGATTGTCACATGATGTCGATTTGTTTCCACCCATATGGTTGATATATGCTACCACGGTGGTGTTGTCAATTTGTAGTCTAACATGCTGGTGATATAACCCAGAACAATATGACTTAAGGCCATGGAATGCACCGACATTTCCAGGTAGTTTATGCCCAGTGTTTGTAATAATGATGCCTCCTGTGCATTCCATCTCCCTCCACAGCTGGAGATGGAATTGGTAGCACCCCAACCAAGTGCACTGGCATCAGTTTGTAGTACCATAGACGGGTTGCTGATAATGATTGGATTGGAACAATGCCCAATGTTATATTTCCACCATTTTAGTTCCATTATGGCCTCTGTTGGTAGCTTCATTGGTCTGTCAAAATGACCGCCATTAATTTTGAGTGCTCGTATTTTAGCCCTCTGTAAATTTTGATAATGTAAAGGTCTATTTTGCCAATTATTCTTGCTACCAGTCTCATGGATGGTTTACTGATGTCAATGATTTTGCTGCAAGCCTCTATTAAGGCTGTAACCTTTTCTTTCGGCAAAGTCACTGACATGTGAACTGAGTTAATGGTGAACCCCAGATAATCCATTGTGGTTGAAGGCGTTAATTTAGATTTAACTGGATGGATGATAAACCCCAGTTTTTCAAATAATTGTTTTGTGGCTGTTACCGTTTGTTTAGCCAATTCCAAAGTTTTGCCCACAATAAGTATGTCATCTAGATATGCCATTACCATGTGTTTTTGTTTCCGCGGAAACGCTAGGGCTGGTTTCAAAATTTTAGTGAACAGCCTGGGGGCTGATGTTAGACCATTAGGCAGTGCCCTGTACTGCCACTGCTGACCCATCCAGTTGAATTTTAAATAACATCTGTGGTCACCTCTTATGGGTACTGTATAGTAAACATCTTTTAAATCGATGCTTGCCATGTAGTAACCTTTGGAAATCAATTGCTTAGCAGTAACAAAGGTTTCCATCTTGAAATGAATATATTGTACGAAAGTATTCAAATTAGTCAAATCTATGATGATGCGGCAACCACCATCTTTCTTGTTTTTGATAAAGATATTGGACACGAATTCCTGTGATTCGTGTTGGGTTTTCTCAATTACTCCTTTTTTATAAAGCCGCTGTAGTTCAGCGTGTGCTTTTGATTTTTCTTTGTCTGTAAGCACGAACATTCGGTTCGGTACATGCTGAACTGGAGGGTTATGTTTTTGTATAAATTCTATGGTATATCCCTAGATACTGCTTAAAATATAAGTGTCGGTAGTTAACTTATTCCATGCATCCAGATAGAAGTGTAATCTCCCACCAACCTCCATGCTCCCTTCAATTCGTACGGAACCAGACCCACCTACCTCCATGGTTACCAGTGGTAGGTTTATTACTTTTTCGGTATTCTCTGTAGACGTCGAGGCGCCGGTGTCTGGGTCTGTAGTTGGGTTGGTGTTGGGGGTTTGCGCATTTTCCAGGAAAGCTGGTCTGGGCCATGGCCTAAAAAAGACCGATGTTGAGTGTACCTGGCCTTCGAGCTTTCACCAGTTTGTCTTGTCCGACTGGTGGGTACGTAGGGGTGCTGTTTCTGGCCGAAGTAGTTTTGAGACGTTGCTTTAATGAGCCCCAGGGTTTTAGCCTCTTCGTCAAGTTCTTATACCTGTTTGGATAAGTCACCTCCAAATAGTAATATTGGTGGTTTGGAGGTTCCGGGTTTGCACAGGCCTGCAAATTTGGGGTCTAAAGCCGGTTGGATGGCACTCTTCCTAATACTATTTAACTCGTATTGGGAGTTGCAAAATAAAGCCAGTGCATCCTGCTGATCTTGTGTCATGTCTTTTTCGTTTATTGTGCGGGCGAAAGCCGTAATTCCCGCTGTTAGGACTTTCAGAACTTTTTATAGTTTCAAGTCCCTGGCTCTGATTGATGCTCCGACATGTTTCCAAATACACTGGTTGACACTGGGAACATTCAGTGATTTGCAGTTCACTGGTGGTAAGTGGCTTGCTGTGGTGTCCAATAATGCCTGTCCATGGAGCTGATTGAATGACATGTAGTCAATACTTGCAGCTATTTTAGGTTCCAGGTTTTGGCCAGTTTGGTCAGGTTGAATGAACTGGGACACCATATCCAATAGGTTTTTGTTTTCTTGCACCCCATGCACACTAGGAGTATGTTCTGCACACCCCTCTTCGGGGTCAGCCCAGAATTGACCCCCCATACTCCCCTCTGATGAGGGAGAAGCACTGTGCAGCCCTACAAGAGATACTGCTGTAGGACTTACTAGCTGCCCACTGTGACTAGTCTCCATCTCCCGGAGCCTGCCACTTTGGAGTATTTGCTCCAACAGCTGCTCCAACTGGCTCCAATGCTCTCGGGCACTGGCCGCTCGCGGCTGCTCCTGTTCCTCAAGCCGCTCCAACCGGCTCCAATGCTCTCGGGCAGTGGCCTCTCGCGGCTGCTCCTCAAGCCGCTCCAACCGGCCCCAATGCTCACGGACACTGGCCGCTCGCGGCTGTTCAAAGTTGGACTCATCGGAGTCAACGACTCTGTCAGTTTTTTGCTTCGCTTTACCGCCCGGCCGCGGTGATGATTTGGCCGGTGCGGGGGCGAAGTCGGGCACAGCTGTTCCCATTACGGGAGATTGGTGTGCCGTTGGCCGCTGCTGGCTGCCCGCAACTCCGCGGTTCTCCCCCGCCAGCTTTTTCGCAGCCTTCTTGTTTTTCTTGGATCTGTCCATGCCTCCACCTGTGATAATAGTAAGTGGAAAGAACGCAGAGTCTCCTTACCTGCTGTTCCCGGCTTTTAAATTCTGCCGCTAAGGGGAACGTCGTTCCCCCTGCTGTGACTCGTTGCAATGCGTGTAGCGATATGGCACGCATGCGTCCTGGCGGGGTTCTTCACGTAGTCACTCACATGACTCCGAAGTAAAATCCTTGATATCTTTTCCAAAATACTTAAAACAAAATTGGATCATGGAAACATAGAAAATAGGTGCAGGAGCATTCGGCCCGTCGAGCCAGGATCCTGACATAAAATTGATCACACTAGGTATGTCATAGGCCTGTTCTGAGCTAACGATATTTCAAAGACGTTTCCTTAACTATGGCCTGATAACGGCAAAAAAATTAATACTTAAATTTTGGAAACAGACAACAGTCCCTACAGTGAAGATGTAGATCACAAACATGTCTGAGACGCTACATTTGGAAAACATTAGGCTTGTCTTGGCGGAAAAACCAGATCAATTTCTCAAGACGTGGACATCCTTCACCGAATTCTTACAACAAGAGCATGGTGCAACACAAATTTAAATTTAAATCCGACGCTGGATTGGGTAAGGTGGGCAGGGGGGGGAGACGAGGGGCAGGTATATCTCCACCTTTCTCTTTCTTTTTTCTTATTTCTATATCTTTCTGCCACACTACTTTGGTAGTTTAGTGGTCTTTCTTTTGTTCTGTTTCGATCTATGTTTTCACTTTCCACTTTTTTCCTTTCTTGTTTTCTTTTTATTTTATTTTTTCATTTCATAGTTTAGGTTATAAGGTTAAAAATGAAGCTGTACAATAATTGTATAATTACAGATGTCGAATGTTTAATCGTTGTACAATTGCTTCTAATAAAAATAAATTAGAAAATATATATATATATTCTTGGCCCGCTTACCTTCGTACCTCATCTTTTCTCCCCGTATTGTCTTTTTGGTTATCTTCTGTTGTTCTTTAAACATTACCCAATCCTCTTGCTTCTTGCTCATCTTTGCTACGTTGTACTTCTTCGCTTTAATTTTTATACTGTCCCTGACGTCCCTTGTCAGCCATGGTCGTCCCTTTCTCCCCTTGGAATCTTTCTTCCTCCTATGAATGAACTGATCCTGCACCTTCAGTATTATTCCTAGAAACACCTGCTATTTTTGTTCCACTGTCATTCCTGCTAGTGTATCTTTCTAGTCAACTTTGGCCAGCTCCTCCCTCATGGCCCCATAGTCCCATTTATTCAACTGCAACACTGACACCTCCGATCTACCCTTCGCCCTCTCCAATTGTAGATTAAACCTGACCATGTTATGGTTCCTGCCTCCTAATGGCTCATTAACCTCGAGGTCGTTTATCAAATCCGGTTCATTACATAACACTAAATCCAGAATTGCCTTCTCCCTGGTAGGCTCCAATACAAGTTGTTCAAAGAATCCATCTACAAAGTCCCTTTCTTGGGGTCCAGTAACAACCTGATTTTCCCAGTCTAGACCAGTTAGCCTGACATCGGTGGTGGGGAAGATGCTGGAGACAATTATCAAATGATGAGAAAGCCGAACATTTGGATAGCAATAACAGGATCGGTCCGAGTCAGCATGGACTTACGAAGGGGAAATCATGCTTGACTAATCTTCTGGAATTTTTTGAAGATGTTACTAGGAATGTGGACAAGGGAGAGCCAGTAGTGTACCTAGACTTGAAGAAAGCATTTGATATGGTCCCACATAGAGGATTAGTGGGCAAGATGAGGGCACATGGGATTGGGGGTAGAGTGCTGACATGGATAGAGAAGTGGTTGGCAGACATGAAAAAAAGTAGGAATTAACGGGTCCCTTTCAGAATGGCAGGCAGTGACTAATGGGGTCGGTGCTGGGACCGCAGCTATTTACAATATACATCAATGATTTGGATGAAGGGATTCAAAATAACATTGGCAAATTTGCAGAAGACACAAAGCTGGGTGGCAGTGTGAACTGTGAGGAGGATGCTATGAGAATGCAGGGTGACGTGGACAGGGGGAGTGGGCAGATGCATGGCAATAGACAATAGACAATAGGTGCAGGAGTAGGCCATTCGGCCCTTCGAGCCAGCACCGCCATTCAATGTGATCATGGTTGATCATCCCCAATCAGTACCCCATTCCTGCCTTCTCCCCATATCCCCTGACTCCGCTATTTTTAAGAGACCTATCTAGCTCTCTCTTGAAAGCATCGAGAGAACCTGCCTCCACAGCCCTCTGAGGCAGAGAATTCCACAGACTCACCACTCTCTGTGAGAAAAAGTGTTTCCTCGTCTCCATTCTAAATGGCTGACTCCTTATTCTTAAACTGTGGCCCCTGGTTCTGGACTCCCCCAACATCGGGAACATGTTTCCTGCCTCTAGCTTGTCCAAACCCTTAACAATCTTATATGTTTCAATGAGATATCCTCTCATCCTCCTAAACTCCAGCGTGTACAAACTCAGCTGCTCCATTTTCTCAGCACATGACAGTCCCGCCATCCCGGGAATTAAACTTGTAAACCTACGCTGCACTCCCTCAATAGCAAGAATGTCCTTCCTCAAATTAGGGGACCAAAACTGTACTCAATATTCCAGGTGTGGTCTCACTGGGGCTCTGTACAGCTGCAGAAGGACCTCTTTGCTCCTATATTCGATCCCTCTTGTTATAATGGCCAACATGCCATTCACTTTCTTCGCTGCGTGCTGTACCTGCATGCTTACTTTCATGGACTGATGTACAAGGACCCCCCAGATCCCGTTGTACTACCCCTTTTCCGAACGATGCCATTTAGATAGTATGGCAGATGAAGTTTAGTGCGGATAAATGTGAGGTTATCCACTTTGATAGCAAAAACAGGAAGGCAGATTACTATCTAAATGGCGTCAAGTTGGGAAAAGGGGAAGTACAACGGGCGGGATCTGGGGGTCCTTGTACATCAGTCTATGAAAGTAAGCATGCAGGTACAGCAGGCAGTGAAGAAAGCTCCTCTAGTACCTTTGGTTACACCTCCTGGGCATAAAGAATCATGCCCGGTGCAAGCCCCTCTCTAGACTCGCACTGAAATATGATAGAAACTAAGTGAGACCCTAAAACATTCCCCAACCAATCATAAGTATGCATTCTGCATCCCTAGTTTGCTAAACTAACAAAAGCAATTAACCCTCTTACGGAGTGTCTATAGAGGCACGTAGCAGAATTTTTAAGTATCAACATAATGTTCTAAGTGTCAGCACATCCTGTTGAACCTGCAAAACTCTAGACAGAGTGGCACCATTTTCAGCCTCTAGCATTTTGAAATCAACAGCTGTTTTTTTTCCACAGAAAATGGTCAAGAAATGGTTCTTACCTAGAACACCTAAAATTCCAGTATCTACACAGTGCATCATGGACCACAACGGACAGCACACTGACTGCCAACTGCTTGAGGAGCTCATGCTGCCACTGTTCAAACTCTTAGACCAGACTTAAAGCAGGCAACCTGCATTTAATTCCGAGAGAAAAGGTGATTGGTACATGCCCCACAGAAATGAGCCAATCGGACCATCGTATCAATGCCAATCAATCTACAATGTTCCCACTTTTCTGCACTTACCACGTTGCTTTTCATGTATCTCGAATGGCCATTCTACTGATATAGCTAGTGCCAGGATGTCTGCCAGAACACCAACAATGTTTGAATAACAAAACAGATATTGTTACAGGACCAGCAGTTTGTTTTCCCGACTGGAGGCCTGTGATTCGGGGTGAGCTTTGGGAATTGTTACTGGGGCCCATTGTTGTTCTTGGTTCATATCAATGATTTGGATGAGAATATACAAGGTGTAATTAGTAAGTTTGGAAATCACAGTAAAATAGGTGGCATCATATACAGTGGAGATGGTTATCAACAATTACAACAGCTTCTTGGTCAAGTGGGCTGAAGCTGTCAGCTTATTTCACAGTTGCACAATACATTGCAAAGGCTCCATTTGGACCATTGTGTCCAGTCTTGGTTACATTACTATCGAATGGATCTCGTTAATCGGCAAAGAATGCAGGGAACATTTGGCAGGATATTGCTGGAATGTGAGGGATTGAGGTTTCAGGAAAGACTGGCAGGCTAGAAGTTTGTTTCTTGAAGAGTCTTAAATACCTTAAATAGGATGAATGTTAAGAGTATTTTTTCAGGATAGGGATATCACAAAACAGAGGATAATGGTTTAAGGTGAGAGGAGGAATGATTTAGCAGAAACTGAAGGGGCAACGCTTTCACTCAGTGGGGTGGGTATATTGGTCGAACTTACAGAGGAATAAACCTGGACAGATCCTTAACACCATGTTTTTAAAATGGAACCGTACATGAATTGTGCGTATTCTTCATTATCGTCTGCAACTTCAGCTGTTACATTTATAGCTCCATGGATCTACATGCATTCTCTTTCCCCCATAGTGTGTGAAGTTCTGCTATTTTGTGGCACATGTTTGACCCAGATCAAATCTCGCTAAAAGACCCACAATTTATTCCAAGCAGCATTACTCCAGCCACGCTGACATCTCTTGTTCTCCAGCCCGAGCCTATCCTCATCATTAACCGCACAAACAACATTCGTGCCATCTATAAACTCACAGCTACTATCCACTTCTACAGACAAATTCCCAATGCATGAAAAGACGAGCGAATCCTCGTCTTTTTTCAGGGATCGGTTCTGGGCCCTTTGCTGTTCGTGGCTTACATCAATGATTTGGATGAGAATATACAGGGAATGATTAGTAAGTTTGAAAATCACAGTAAAATAGATGGTACCGTATAGGTTGCCACGAGGTTTAGTTCACTAATGTAATACTCTCCATGTAGAATACGTTTTCCATTGGATCGTGCGGCACTTTATGAATTTGCAGATGACATGAACTTGTTTTTTTGTAACGGAGGAGGCTGATAGAATTCTAGAAATTACTAGTCCCCTGGTGATATTAGGGGAACGAAATTCCATTGCAGTTGGACTGGTTGTAAAGGACATGGAGATAGGTATGGGCAAAGATGGAAACTGCTGAAACCGCCATGTGGAATAAATAGTGCTCGTGAGATAGGTAACTTCATCAAAGTTTGGTTCCATCACAGCTGGGGTGCAATGTTCCCGCTCACCACACTGTAGGAATGCTAGATTCCATTGGAGAACGTCAACATTTGCCATATTTTCCCCTAGATCTGAAAGTATCAGTTATGACCGCAGGCCAGATAGGGAGCACTTTTCTTTATTCGTAGCCGTGGAGACCAAGAGGAATTTGGTAGGAGTGAGGAGCAAGGAAAGAAAACGTTTCACTATGGCAGAAGTTTTCAACATAACAGGTTCAGAGAGATATAGGGAAGCGGGAGGTTGGTAAATGGAACGCATTGATTGAGGGGGGGTGGAGATAGTCATTCTCACCACACATCAGACGAGCACTGGAAGCGCCAACCCTTAGCAATCTACGAATCAAGTGCTGGTAAATAGGATCAATGCAGATGGAAATTGATTGACCTTGTAAATCTTGAGTCAAATGGCCACTTATTGTGCTCTCTTGCTCCATGGCCTTCTCTGTCATTTTGTTAGAAACATATTAGCAATATATATGAAGTATGGAAACAAATGTACTGAAAAGAATAAGCAGAAAAGCACCTGCAAATAACGCACACATCTGGACTCAAGCAACTACGATGGAACGGGAAGTAAATTGTATTCTATATACTGCAACATGAATTGTGAAATAGTTTGATATGTTTGTTGAAGATCTTATTAAATGGGCCTGGAAACCTTGCAAGAATCATGTGGACATGAATGCCGTGGGGAAGGAGTCGTGTCTGGAAGTTTGACACGCGGGCTCTTTCAGCGCTTCGCGCCAGTGTAACAAGCTGATCTTGGAATGGAGCCCAAACAATCAAAGTTATTGCTGGCCAGTTCATGTCTGCTACGTAAATCATGCTGGCAACTGATGAGTGTTCCCAAAGCAATGAGGGATCGTCAGGCTGACGGACGCCTCCTGGAACAAATCGACCACAACGCCCGTCCGTCTGCACCACCATCAAACCATGCCCACTAACACAAGGCACAACCTCGCTCAGTATATATAGAGCAAAGTCTCCGGATCAGATACATCTCCCATTATTTGATTCTGAGGTAAGGGAAACAAGTAGAGTAGCTATGGAAACTATGAGGATCAAAGAAGAGGAAGTACTGACACTTTTGAAAAATATAAAAGTGGATAAATCTCCAGGTCCTGACAGGATATTCCCTAGGACATTGAGGGAAGTTAGTGTAAAAATAGCTGGGGCTATGACAGAAATGTGAATCAGCAAGAGTTCTCCTTCAATAAATCAGTGTGTACCTTTCAAAGCCCAACCCAAGAGCTGTTCTTCCCTGGTCTGTGCAAACTTCAGGGCAATACCACACAAATAACTGGCATATCTCATTCATTTTGCACAAATTCCAACTTGTAGATAAGAGTTTTGTTTTGCCAGCATATTTCCAGTTCAAATTAAGCAAAAAAAAAAAATAATGCTTTGAATGGTCAAAGTAAATGAAGGGTCCCGTACCTGAAATGTTAATGTTTCTCCTTCCACAGATGCTGCCTGACCTGCTGAGACATCTTCCAGCATTTTGATTTGGGTTTTGCAGCATCTGCACGTTAAGTTTTCCCAAGGGGCTCTCACCTGTATTTATACCCTTGACATCTGCCAAACTTGATAACTATTGGAAGTTGGTGAGTGGAGATGGGCGACATGTGTCGGAAGGAACTGCAGATGCTGGTTTACACCGAAGATAGACACGAAAAGCTGGAGCAACTCAGAGAATACTGACTGATCAAACTCTCTCACCTAAATTTCAATTATCTAGGGGCAATAGACAAAGGTGTGCATTATCACCAATGTAATTTGCCCTTGTCATAGAATCCTTAGCTGAAAATATACGAGCACATCTGAGCATTCATGGCTATAATACTAAATTTACTAAAATAAGATTTTGTTGTATGCAGACGATGTACTATTATATATAACCAACTCCCAAGTCAGTATCCCAAATATACTAAATCTTATAGAACAAATTCGGCTCCATTTCAGGGAAAAGAATAAATTGGAACAAAAGTGAAATTATGCCGATAAAACCTCAAGACCCGGCACCCTCCTAAAATTTCCATTTAGAATTACTACGGAAGAATTTAAATATCTTGGAGTCTACGTGACTAGAAAATACACTTCCTTATTTCAATCAAATTTTCCACATTAAATGCCCTTATTCAATTTTGGAAAACACTTCCGATTTCCCTTATAGGTAGAGTAAATGCCATAAAGATGATTTTCCTTCCACAACTCCTGTACCTATTTCAATAAATACCGATTTTCCTCCCTAAAACTAAAAACAAAACCTTGACTCTGTGATTACAATCTTTATCTGGGATTATACTTCGGTGTCACGTGAATGACTACGTGAAGACACTGCCAGCACGCATGCGTGGCATATCGTCTAACGCATTGTGCAGCGACTGGCGGGGAGGAGCGTTGCCCCCACAGCGGTAAGTTTCAAACAGGACCTGCAGGTAAGTTATTTACTCTGAGGTCCATTTTTGGGAGTATTGTTTTTCAGGAAAGGAACTATGGACAAGTCCAAGACTAAGTCCAAACGGACCGCTACTAGACTAACGATGGAGGACCGCGGAAATGCGGGCCGTCTGCAGCGGCCGACTGAACCTGGGTCGCTATCTATGCGATCAGCAGTCTCCGACCTGGCACCGGCACAGTCCGAACCGACACCACGGACTAGCGGGAAGGCCAAACAAAAGTCGGACAGACCCGTAGACTCGAACGAGTCGGGCCGTGAAGACTCACCGCCTGCGGGCAGTGACCGTGATCGCATATCCCGCATGGAGTGGTTGATGGAGCAGATGCTCCAATGTGACATGCTCCGGGAAACGGAGTCTTGTCACCATGGGACTCCTAGGACACCCATGGCAGCACCTTATACAGGGCTGCATAATGCATCTCCCTCGTGTGAGAGAAGGGTTAATAGGGATGGTTGATTTATACTAGAACTCTGAAAATTATAACTTAGAAAGAAATAAGGTGTCAGCAGAAGCCAGACTGCTGGTCGAAGAAAGTAACAATATACAGGACAGAGGGAACTTCTAGATAAAGAAGTAACAGATAAAAACTCCAGCAGAAGCCTTTGACGTCAGGAGATGTTCCGAGACGTTTCTGGACGTTCTCGTGGGAATGTGGGCTTTATGTTATGATTGGACGAAGCTCGATGGGGAGACATGAGGTAGTGACCATAGTGAAGAAAGGTATAAAAAGATAGATACAACCTCCATTTTTGTGTGTCTCTAGAGGATGATAGAGGAGGGACACCCTTTTCTGCGCAGAAATGTAATAAAGGAAAACTTGTTTCTTTGATTTTGTCTCTGAAGAGTTTGTGATTGATTTTGAATCTCACACTCGTCAGAGGGGAGCATTAGGATTCACTTCTGGGCTGACTTCCAAGACAGGGGTTTGGCTGAAGATGCCACAAGTGTGCTGGGGGTGCAGGAACAACAAAAGCTGCTCGGCATGGTCTCTAAATTTGTGATTCCTGCGCAAACAGGACAACCGTTACAGCCGCAGCTGGCAGCCAGCATCGATTACCTCTCCTTCAACCAGCTGCAGGAACAGGTAGTGAACGAAACCACTGCTAAATACCTAGCACCAGAGAACTGTGTTTCCCTTAATGTTCCTGCGGTGAACAGCTCTATCTGGGGATATATCGATGCGAGCATCAGAGCCCAGGAGGTCAAGATGCAAAAGATCCTCAAGCTGCTGGCTTCCGGGATAACGGCGTTTGCCCGATCGGTAGATGGCACTGATATGTCAGAGACACAGCAAGACGCACTGGCACTTCTCTGCAACACGCAGTTCGAAATAAACTGCCTCAGGAAGAATGCAATCCGACCTGCCTTGAACCCCAAATTTGCAGGGTTGTGCAAGGTCAGTAACACACAACCACCGATTCTGCTATTTGGGGGCAACCTTTCGAAACAGGTCAAGGAGCTCGACGAGGAGGCAAAAGCCGTCGGGCTCATGAAGGCAACATCATCGGGCAAGACCTCTCATCTCCGGCGGCAGCACCCCTACGCATCCACCGGCAGACCACGGTACACAGAAGCTGGTGAAAGCTCGAAGGCCGTAGAATCAGGACAAAGGTATTTTTTAGACCACGGCCCAGAACAGCCTTCGCAGAAAATGCGCCAACCCCGCACACCAGCTCCTCTACCTCCCAGGAGACAGAAACGGAAGAAATGAACACTCCACTGGTAACTATGGAGGTAGGTGGGTCTGGTTCCTTCCACAACAAAGTTCTACACAAATTGGGGGTAGGTTACATTTATTTTGGAAGGCATGGAGTTCTATAACTTCTGACCCTTATATACTGCACAGTATCCAGGGATATGAAATTGAATTTATTCATAACATCCTTCCTCTGATTCAGCACGTACCTAGCCGAATGTTTTTGCTTTCACAACAGGAGAAATTGGAAGGTCATGCAGAGCTGGAGAGGCTATATGCTAAAGGTGTAATTGAGAGATCCCAACACGACTCTCTAGAATTTGTGTCTAATATCTTCACAAAAAATAAAAAAGATGGTGGATGCCGCATCATCATCGATTTGACAAAGCTAAATTCGTTTGTGCAGTATACTCATTTCAAAATGGAAACCTTTGTTACTGCCAAACAATTGATTTCCAAAGGTTACTTCATGTCTTGCATCGATTTAAAAGATGCATACTATTCGGTGCCTATACAGAAGGATCATCGCCGATATCTGAAGTTTAACTGGATGGGGCACCTCTGGCAGTATAAAGCGTTGCGTAATGGATTAACATCGGCCCCCAGACTAATTACTAAAATATTAAAACCAGCCCTGCCGTTTCTCTGAAAACCGAAACATATTGTCATGGCATATCTGGATGATATATTAATTGTGGAGAAAACTCTGGATTTAGCTAAACTAGCTGTATCAGCTACCAAACTCTTGTTTGAGAAACTGGGGTTCATCATCTATCTAGATAAATCTAAGTTGATGCCTTCTACGATAATGGATTACTTAGGGTTCACTATTGACTCGGTTCATATGTCTGTGACTTTGCCAAGGGGTAAGGCAGCAGACATAATGGAGGCACGAAACAGCCTTGTTGTCATCAGTCAACCATCTATTCGACAAGTAGCAAGGATATTGATATATGGAACACCAGATATCGATCTATTCGCTTAATCACCAGTTGCCAACATATGTCGCTTGGGAACCAGACCCTGGGGCAGCAGCGATGGACGCATTCTCGCTACACTGGAGAAAATAGTTTTTCTATGCATTTCCCCCCTTCTGCCTCATCAGTCGGGTCTTACGCAAAATACAACAAGACTCCGTGTCAGGTATCTTGGTAGTACCCGACTGGCCTACTCAGCCATGGTTCCCTGTGGTTCTCGACATGGACTCGGAACCATGTATGTCATATAACCATATAACAATTACAGCACGGAAACAGGCCATCTCGGCCCTACAAGTCCATGCCGAACAATTATTTTCCGCGAGTCCCATCTACCTGCACTCAGACCATAACCCTCCATTCCTTTCCCATCCATATACCTATCCAATTTATTCTTAAATGATAAAATCGAACCTGCCTCCACCACTTCCACTGGAAGCTCATTCCACACAGCTACCACTCTCTGAGTAAAGAAGTTCCCCCTCATGTTACCCCTAAACTTCTGTCCCTTAATTTTGAAGTCATGCCCTCTTGTTTGAATCTTCCCTACTCTCAATGTCCATCTCCAAACGGCCGGATTTATTGGTCCATCCTGTGACAGGCGAAAGTCACCCATGCCATGACAGGATAAATCTGTTGATTTGCAGAATTTGAAAAGACCACTTCTGGATTTTGGGCTGACGGACCGAACCATGAACATGATCACGGCGGCATACCACCAGAAAATAATATCTGTCATATATCAGGAAATGGGAGATATACTGTACCAGGACCAAAATCACATACAACACGGCTACTGTGATGAGTGTACTGGAATTCTTGGCTTAACATATATAACATATATGTTATATGAAGGCTTGCCTTCACTTTGACGAAGGTCTAAGCTACAGTGCCATTAACTGTGCCAGGAGTGCCCTATCAGCTTACTTGTGGCAGGGATTAGAACACCATACTGTTGGATCTCACCCTCTGGTATCAAAACTAACGAGGGGTCTCTTCAACACTAATCCCCCAGGGCTAGGTACTCCCAGATTTGGGATGTGAGTGTTGTCCTAACGTTGCTCAGGGGTTGGTCACCAGCAACGTCCCTGTCTCTGGAAAAACTAACACATTAAATAGTCATGCTGATGGCACTAGTCTCGGCACAACGGGTCCAGTCACTGCACAAATTAAGGCTGGACAAGATGGCCATATCAACCAACAAAATAACTTTTTACATTTATGAATTAGTGAAACAAAATAGGCCTGGATCATCAGGCCTCAAATTGGAGTTCCGAGCATACCCCATAGATGTTCGTCTATGCATAGTTACGCATCTACTACATTATATATGTAGGTGGTTATGCATGCAACCAAATATGTAGCTACCTCATTACCATTAGGTAGTATAACTGTAGTATCTGCATGCACCCTCCCTCTCTTGGTTCCAGTACGTGTGTAGACCAGTTGTGGTCAGTGCTGGGACGTGCGGATGTAGTGTCTTAATAAAGACTTAGTGAAGGATTAAGGACCACGTCTAAATACATCTACATGATGTCAGAAGCGTTTAATCTGCGCCTCTCGTATATCGGGTTTTATTTTGCTTTTTGAGTGTGTATGGAGTGATGGCTTCGTCTTGTCGCAAGCCTTCCCCGTTAGTCTTTGACGCCGACATCGCGGAGCGATGGGACACGTTCGTCATGGACTACACCCATTATGTGAATATTGCACACCGTAATGACCCTGCTGCTGTCAAAGCATCGCTGCTATTGAACCTTGCTGGGCCTGATGCCATGAGGCGGGCTAAGTCGTTTGTGTACAGTCCAGCGGTCCTGGGCGAAGATGACCAGATTGCTGAGCCAGCCGAGTCTCCTGACGACCCGGTGTGTCTGTTGAGGAAGTTTACTGAAATTTGTGACCTTCCCTCGAACCGCATTTTGGAGCGGGCTCGGTTTTTTTCTCGCAAGCAACAGCCTGAGGAACCTGTGGAATGTTTCATTGCCGACCTCCGCTATCTAGCTCAGCGCTGTCGTTTTGGTGAGTTGTGTGACCAGCTCACGCGGGACATGTTAGTTACTGGCATGTTAGACCAGAAGTTGCGGGCTGATTTATTACGGAGGCCTGACCTCACGTTGAACGAAGCTGTGCATGCTTGTCGCATTGCTGAGGTTGTTACTCCGTTTCGTGGGGAGAGAGGATCTTGGAACCATGCCGTTAGCGTGGCTGCTCTGTCTGTGCCGCGGCGGCCACCGAACAGTTTTAAACCACAGCCTCGCCCAGCTCCTGCCCCTCGCCCTCAGAGTGCCAGGAAGTGCCCCAATTGTGGGTATGGACATTTGCCACAGTCTCTGTGCCCTGCTTATGGAAAAGCCTGCAACTATTGCAGAAAACAGAACCACTTTGCAGCGGTCCGTCGTTCCCATGGGAACGTCGCTCAGCCTCCTCGCCAGGTGTTACACAATCTCCAGAGGATTGAAAGTGTCCTTGATTCTCAGCACATTGAGGAGTCAGCCCCCGAGTCAGACTCCAGCATCTCTATGGGGGATGCCAGTGTTTACGCTCTGCTGCACAACCAGACTCGACTCCCCGACCCATCGGTGCTTGTTACTGTTAATGACAAGACCTTCTTTGCGAAATTGGACACTTGTGCCAAGGTCAGCGTAATATCAACATCACTCTTCCACCAGATAAGGTCTAATGAAAGTTTGACTGCAGACCGCTCTGTGCTCCGAGCGTACGGAGGTGAGGAGCTGACACCTGTGGGGAGGGTAACTTTCCACTGCAAGCTACAGAAGACATCTCGTGACCTGTCTTTTTTTGTGTTGGATTGTGATTGTGTGCCTCTGCTGAGCAATCAAGCATGCCAGGATCTGGGTCTGGTTGCTTTCGACAGCACAGTCCATGAGGTGAGGGTGGTGCTGGACCCTGTCTCTGCCTGCTGGCGGGCCACATCTTTACCTCTCGTGGCCTGAAGCCTGACCCAACAAAACTGCTGCCATCTCCGAGTTCCCTGCACCTGTTGATGTCGCTGGCCTGCAGCGGTTTCTCGGTATGGTAAATTATCTGGGTAAATTTGTTCCGTGTCTAAGTGAGCTCAGTGCGCCGCTGCGCCTCCTGACAAAGAAGGATGTTTCCTGGTCGTGGAGTCCGCAGCACCAACAGTCGTTTGACACTTTGAAAAAAATGCTGGTCAGCACTCCGGTTCTCCGGTTTTTCGATCTCCGACTACCAATTGTGGTGACCTGCGATGCCTCTCGTTTTGGTCTCGGTGCAGCCTGCATGCAACTATGTGATGGAGATTCTCTGCAGCCTGTCTCGTTTGCCTCTCGTACCATGATGGACACTGAGCAAAGGTATGCCCAAATTGAGAAGGAGCTCTTTGCTGTGGTGTTTGCGTGCTCTAAGGGACGACAGATGGCACAATGGGCTAAGTGTTCGGCTGGCGACCGGAAGGTAGCCGGTTCGAATCCCGCTTGGAGTGCATACTGTCGTTGTGTCCTTGGGCAAGACACTTCACCCACCTTTTCCTGTGTGTGAATGTGTGTGAGTGATTGGTGGTGGTCGGAGGGGCCATAGGCGCAGAATGGCAGCCACGCTTCCGTCAGTCTGCCCCAGGGCAGCTGTGGCTACAGAAGTAGCTTACCACCACCGAGTGTGACTGAGGAGTGAATGAATAATGCGATGTAAAGCGCCTTGAGTATTAGAAAGGCGCTATATAAATCCCATCCATTATTATTATTATTAAGTTCCGGGACTTTCTCTTTGGGGTTCGGTTCACGGTGGAAACAGACCACCAGCCGCTGGTTACGATATTAAACAAACCTATTCATGCTGCCCCGGCCCGTCTGCAGCGGATGATGCTACAGCTACAGCGGTTCGATTTCAACATTGTGTATAGGAGGGGTACCGAGATGCATGTTGCCGATGCTCTGTCGAGGGCACCTCGGTCCTCCTGTGCCCAGCATCCATACGAGCAGGAGGACCTGCACGTGCTGAATGTGAATTTTGTTCCTTCAAAGCAGCTGCGGTGCCTGCTCGAGCACACTGCTGCCGACCCTGCCTTGCAACAGCTGTGTGCTGTCATTCTGCACGGGTGGCCCCGCAAGCCTGCCTCTCTGCCTGCTGGCGTGCGCCCCTTCTTCCTGGTTCGGGATGAGCTTGTGGTTCGGGAGGGTATCGTCGTGAAAGGTCACAAGGTGGTGATCCCTGCCTCGCTCTATGATGCTTACTACTCTGCTGCTCATTTGGGGCATCCGGGCGCTGACGCTACCGTTGCTCATGCTCAAGGGCAGTACTATTGGCCTGCCATGGCCAAGTATATCAAGGCTCGAGTGGTGGCGTGCTCCGAGTGCAACTCCATGGCCCCTCACCAGCAGCGGCAGCCCCTGTTGCAGCAGCCGGCCCCCGACATGCCCTGGCTGCAGATATTTTTGAGTGGCGTGGGAAGCACTACCTGGTGTTGGTGGACTCGTATTCATCCTGGTTTGAAGTGGACCTTCTTCCCACCATCACATCGGAGATGGTCATCGGCAAGCTGCAACGTCATTTTGCTGTCTTTGGTTCCCCGGTCAAGCTCCAGACTGACAACGGCCGTCAATTTACTAGCGCCGAATTTGCTGCCTTCGCTACCAAATGGAACTTTACTCACTTTACTAGCAGCCCTGAATTCCCTCAGAGTAACGGACTGGCTGAACGTGCTGTGCGCAGCGCGAAGACGTTGCTGGAGCAGTCTCGCTTGTCAAACTGCGATTTTTATCAGGGACTGTTAAATCTGCGAAACGTGTCTAGAGACGGTGTTTTGGGTTCACCTGCTCAGCGGCTCATGTCCCGTGTCCTCCGGCCGCCAATGCCGATCGCTCAGCTGTCGCTTGTGCCGGTGGTACGCCACCCTGATGCGGTCCACCGCCGTATTTCTCAACGCCACGAAATCCAGCACCGGTCACACGACAAGTCTTGCCGCCCCCTACCCCCCCTCACGACGGGTCAGGTTGTCCGTTTGCAGTCACCTACCGGGTTTTCCAAGCTTGCCACTGTAGTAGGAGTGGCGGACTCACCCCGTTCCTATTTAGTAGACTACGAGGGCATTGTGTACCGTCGCAGTCGATAACATCTGTTAGCTGTCCGGGAGCCTGCGCCTCCACTTCCATTCCTGGAGCCTCCCTCTCCGTGGCTCGACTCTCCTCCTCGGATTGTGCCGCCTAGTCCTGTTGTTGTTCGTGCCCCTACCGTGCCTCTAACGGTGCCTCCAAGTTTCGCCTCCCCGGCTGGCACGTCTCCTCCACGTCTTTCGCCTACTGATTCTGCTTCTTCTTCTTCTTCTTCTTATCCGCCTCGGCAGTCGCCATCTAGCAGTCCACCGGTTTCTGGCCAGTCTCCTGTTTTTCTGTCTGATCCGCAGTCCCCACGTTGTTCTCCGCCTCTGCCTTTCTCTTTGGGGGAGGGGAGTGAGGGTGAGGGTGCTGTGCGGACCCGCTCAGGTAGAGTTGTCCGGCCCCCTGATCGGTATGGCGACTTTGCTTAATATTGTGCTGTTTGATTAATTGATACTGTTACTATGTTGCAGGCTTGTATAATTACCCTGCTGCTGTTTATTCTACGGGAAAGGATGTAGGTGGTTATGCATGCAACCAAATATGTAGCTACCTCATTACCATTTGACACTCCCACCTTAGGTAGTATAACTGTAGTATCTGCATGCACCCTCCCTCTCTTGGTTCCAGTACGTGTGTAGACCAGTTGTGGTCAGTGCTGGGACGTGTGGATGTAGTGTCTTAATAAAGACTTAGCGGAGGATTAAGGACCACGTCTAAATACATCTACAATATAGAAGTCACAAAATATCTTAGAGGGAAGAAATGGCATTGTTGCTCAGCCATAAACAGCCTCATAAAAGGGTATCCGTGCAAACCATATCAAGGTGGCTTAGACAGGTTTTGGGAGCTGCAGGGGTGGATACTGATGTTTTTAAATCTCATTCCACAGGGCTACAGCAACATCGGCAGCAAGGGAGTTGTAAGTTCCCATGGACCACATCCTGGGTACAGCAGGATAACCATATAACCATATAACAATTATAGAATGGAAACAGGCCATCTCGGCCCTACAAGTCTGAGCCGAACACTTATTCTCCCCTAGTCCCATCTACCTGTACTCAGACTATAACCCTCCATTCCTTTCCCGTGTAAATAACTATCCAATTTATTTTTAAATGATGAAATCGAACCTGCCTCCACCACCTCCACTGGAAGCCCATTCCACACAGCTACCATTCTCTGAGTAAAGAAGTTCCCCCTCATGTTACCCCAAAACTTCTGTCCCTTAATTCTCAAGTCATGTCCTCTTGTTTGAAGCTTCCCTACTCTCAGTGGGAAAAGCTTATCCACGTCAACTCTGTCTATCCCTCTCATCATTTTAAAGACCTCTATCAAGTCCCCCCTTTACCTTCTGCGCTCCAAAGAATAAAGACCTAACTTGTTCAACCTGTCTCTGTAACTTAGTTGCTGAAACCCAGGCAACATTCTAGTAAATCTCCTCTGTATTCTCTCTATTTTGTTGACATCATTCATATAATTAAGCGACCAAAATTGTATACCATACACCAGAATTGGCCTCACCAATGCCTTGTACAATTTTAACATTACATCCCAACTTCTATACTCAATGCTCTGATTTATAAAGGCCAGCACACCAAAAGCTTTCTTTACCACTCTATCTACATGAGATTCCACACAGTTATTCCTAGATCCCTTTGTTCAACTGCATTCCTCAATTCACTACCATTTACCATGTACGTCCTATTTTGATTTGTCCTGCCAAGATGTAGCACCTCACACATATCAGCATTAAACTCCATCTGCCATCTTTCAGCCCACTCTTCCAAATGGCCTAAATCTCTCTGTAGACTTTGAAAATCTACTTCATTATCCACAACACCACCTATCTGAGTATCATCTGCATACTTACTAATCCAATTTACCACACCATCATCCAGATCATTGATGTACATGACAAACAACAGTGGACCCAACACAGATCCCTGTGGCACCTCACTAGTCACTGGCCTCCAACCTGACAAACAGCCATCCACCATTACTCTCTGGTATCTCCCATTCAGCCACTGTTGAAACCATCTTGCTACTCCACCATTAATACCCAACAATTGAACCTTCTTAACCAACCTTCCATGAGGAACCTTGTCAAAGTCCTTAATGAAGTCCATATATACAACATCCACTGCTTTACCCTCATCAATTTCCCGAGTAACCGCTTCAAAAAATTCAAGAAGATTAGTCAAACATGACCTTCCAGGCACAAATCCATGTTGACTGTTCCTAATCAGATCCTGTTTATCCAGATGCTTATATATATTATCTCTAAGTATCCTTTCCATTAATTTACCTACCACAGACATCAAACTAACAGGTCTATAATTGCTAGGTTTACTCTTAGAACGCTTTTTAAACAATGGAACAATATGCCCAGTACGCCAATCCACCGGCACTATTCCCATTTCTAATGACATTTGAAATATTTCTGTCATAGCCCCTGCTATTTCTACACTAACTTCCCTCAATGTCCTAGGAAATATCCTGTCCGGACCTGGAGACTTATCCAATTTTATTTTTTCAAAAGTGACTGTACATCCTCTGCTTTGAATCTCAAAGTTTTCATAGCTACTCTACTTGTTTCCTTACCTCACATAATTCAATATCTTTCTCCTTGGTGAAGGATGGTCTACAGAAAGGACCTTTCAGCAATTTTATAACAAACCGTTGCCAAACCTGCGGAGTTTGCAGACCCAATTTTAAGTTCTGTATTATAATTTACCCAGAATGATAGGGGTTATTATTATTTTGTTAATAAATTTATCAGTGTTTATTTGAATAACTGATTCATGTCTGAATATGTTAATATACTTCCTCCTTTGGTCAACTGCGGCAGTGTGTGAGGCATGAAATCGCAGAGCTTTAAAATCTTCACGTAGTCACTCACGTGACTCCGAACTAAAATAGTAAGATTAAACGAGAACTTACCAGTTTGAAGTTTGATCTTTATTTTATATAACCATATAACAATTACAGCACGGAAACAGGCCATCTCGACCCTTATAGTCCGTGCCAAACACGTATTCTCCCCTAGTCCCATATACCTGCGCTCAGACCATAACCCTCCATTCCTTTCCCGTCCATATAACTATCCAATTTATTTTTAAATGATAAAAACGAACCTGCCTCCACCACCTTCACTGGAAGCTCATTCCACACAGCCACCACTCTCTGAGTAAAGAAGTTCCCCCTCATGTTACCCCTAAACTTCTGTATCTTAATTCTCAAGTCATGTCCCGTTGTTTAAATCTTCCCTACTCTCAGTGGGAAAAGCTTATCCACGTCAACTCTGTCTATCCCTCTCATCATTTTAAAGACCTCTATCAAGTCCCCCCTTAACCTTCTGCGCTCCAAAGAATAAATCCCTAACTTGTTCAACCTTTCTCTGTAACTTAGTTGCTGAAACCCAGGCAACATTCTAGTAAATCTCCTCTGTACTCTCTCTATTTTGTTGACATCTTTCCTATAATTAGGCGACCAAAATTGAACACCATACTCCAGAATTGGCCTCACCAACGCCTTGTACAATTTTAACATTACATCCCAACTTCTATACTCAATGCTCTGATTTATAAAGGCCAGCACACCAAAAGCTTTCTTTACCACCCTATCTACAAGAGATTCCACTTTCAGGGAACTGTGCACAGTTATTCCCAGATCCCTCTGTTCACCTGCATTCTTCAATTCCCTACCATTTACCATGTACGTCCTATTTTGATTTGTCCTACCAAGATGTAGCACCTCACACTTATCAGCATTAAACTCCATCTGCCGTCTTTCAGCCCACTCTTACAACTGGCATAAATCTCTCTGTAGACTTTGAAAATCTACTTCATTATCCACAACCCCACCTATCTTAGTATCATCTGCATACTTACTAATCCAATTTACCACACCATCATCCAGATCATTGATGTACATGACAAACAACAGTGGACCCAACACCGATCCCTGAGGCACCCCACTAGTCACTGGCCTCCAACCTGACAAACAACCATCCACCATTACTCTCTGGCATCTCCCATTCAGCCACTGTTGAATCCATCTTGCTACTCCACCATTAATACCCAACAATTGAACCTTCTTAACCAACCTTCCATGAGGAACCTTGTCAAAGGCCTTACTGAAGTCCATATATACAACATCCACTGCTTTACCCTCATCAATTTCCCGAGTAACCACTTCAAAAAATTCAAGAAGATTAGTCAAACATGACCTTCCAGGCACAAATCCATGTTGACTGTTCCTAATCGGACCCTGTTTATCCAGATGCTTATATATATTATCTCTAAGTATCCTTTCCATTAATTTGCCCACCACTGACGTCAAACTAACAGGTCTATAATTTCTAGGTTTACTCTTAGACCCCTTTTTAAACAATGGAACAACATGCGCAGTACGCCAATCCTCCGGCACTATTCCCGTTTCTAATGACATTTGAGATATTTCTGTCATAGCCCCTGCTATTTCTACACTAACTTCCCTCAATGTCCGGACCTGGAGACTTATCCACTTTTATATTTCTCAAAAGTGTCAGTACTTCCTCTTCTTTGAATCTCATAGTTTCCATAGCTACTCTACTTGTTTCCCTTACCTCACATAATTCAATATCCTTCTCCTTGGTGAATACCGAAGAAAAGAAATTGTTCAATATCTCCCCCATCTCTTTTGGCTCTGCAGATAGCTGTCCACTCTGACTCTCTAATGGACCAATTTTATCCCTCATTATCCTTTTGCTATTAATATAGCTGTAGAAACCCTTTGGATTTACTTTCACCTTACTTGCCAAAGCAACCTCATATCTTCTTTTAGCTTTTCTAATTTCTTTCTTAAGATTCTTTTTACATTCTTTATACTCCTCAAGCACCTCATTTACTCCATGCTGCCTATAATTATTGTAGAGATCTCTCATTTTCTGAACCAAGTGTCCAATTTCCCTTGAAAACCATCTATCCAATTTTTTACTATTTCCTTTCAACCGAACAGGGACACATTCTGTAAATGGGCTGGATGGGTTGGAGTTTGTAAAATGTGTGCAGGATAGTTTTTTGCAGCAATACATAGAAGTACCTACTAGAGAAGGGGCGGTGCTGGACCTCCTGTTAGGAAATGAGACGGGTCAGGTGGCAGAGGTATGCGTTGGGGAACAGTTCGGGACCAGTGATCACAATACCATTAGTTTCAATATAATTATGGAGAGGGTCAGAACTGGACCTAGGGTTGAGATTTTTGATTGGAGAAAGGCTAACTTTGAGGAGATGCGAAAGGATTTAAAAGGAGTAAATTGGGACATTTTGTTTTATGGAAAAGATGTGGAAGAGAAATGGAGTACATTTAAAGGTGAAATTTTAAGAGTACAGAATCTTTATGTCCCTGTTCGGTTGAAAGGAAATAGTAAAAATCGGAAAGAGCCATGGTTTTCAAGGGAAATTGGACACTTGGTTCGGAAAAAGAGGGAGATCTACAATAATTATAGGCAGCATGGAGTAAATGAGGTGCTTGAGGAGTATAAAGAATGTAAAAAGAATGTTCAGAAATAAATTAGAAAAGCTAAAAGAAGATATGAGGTTGCTTTGGCAAGTAAGGTGAAAGTAAACCCAAAGGGTTTCTACAGCTATATTAATAGCAAAAGGATAACGAGGGATAAAATTGGTCCATTAGAGAGTCAGAGTGGACAGCTATCTGCAGAGCCAAAAGAGATGGGGGAGATATTGACCAATTTCTTTTCTTCGGTATTCACCAAGGAGAAGGATATTGAATTATGTGAGGTAAGGGAAACAAGTAGAGTAGCTATGGAAACTATGAGATTCAAAGAAGAGGAAGTACTGACACTTTTGAGAAATATAAAAGTTAATAAGTCTCCAGGTCTGGACAGGATATTCCCTAGCACATTGAGGGAAGTTAGTGTAAAAATAGCAGGGGCTATGACAGAAATATTTCAAATGTCATTAGAAACGGGAATAGTGCCGGAGGATTGGCATACTGCGCATGTTGTTCCATTGTTTAAAAAGGGGTCTAAGAGTAAACCTAGAAATTATAGACCTGTTAGTTTGACGTCAGTGGTGGGCAAATTAATGGAAAGGATACTTAGAGATAATATATATAAGCATCTGGATAAACAGGATCTGATTAGGAACAGTCAACATGGATTTGTGCCTGGAAGGTCATGTTTGACTAATCTTTAATTTTTTGAAGATGTTACTCGGGAAATTGATGAGTGTAAAGCAGTGGATGTTGTATATATGGACTTCAGTAAGGCCTTTGACAAGGTTCCTCATGGAAGGTTGGTTAAGAAGGTTCAATGGTTGGGTATTAATGGTGGAGTAGCAAGATGGATTCAACAGTGGCTGAATGGGAGATGCCAGAGAGTAATGGTGGATGGTTGTTTGTCAGGTTGGAGGCCAGTGACTAGTGGGGTGCCACAGGGATCTGTGATGGGTCCACCGTTGTTTGTCATGTACATCAATGATCTGGATGATGGTGTGGTAAATTGGATTAGTAAGTATGCAGATGATACTAAGATAGGTGGGGTTGTGGATAATGAAGTAGATTTTCAAAGTCTACAGAGAGATTTATGCCAGTTGGAAGAGTGGTCTGAAAGATGGCAGATGGAGTTTAATGCTGATAAGTGTGAGGTGCTACATCTTGGCAGGACAAATCAAAATAGGACGTACATGGTAAATGGTAGGGAATTGAAGAATGCAGGTGAACAGAGGGATCTGGGAATAACTGTGCATAGTTCCCTGAAAGTGGAATCTCATGTAGATAGGGTGGTAAAGAAAGCTTTTGGTGTGCTGGCCTTTATAAATCAGAGCATTGAGTATAGAAGTTGGGATGTAATGTTAAAATTGTACAAGGCATTGGTGAGGCCAATTCTGGAGTATGGGGTACAATTTTGGTCGCCTAATTATAGGAAGGATGTCAACAAAATAGAGAGCGTACAGAGGAGATTTACTAGAATGTTGCCTGGGTTTCAGCAACTAAGTTACAGAGAAAGGTTGAACAAGTTAGGGCTTTATTCTTTGGAGCGCATAAGGTTAAGGGGGGACTTGATAGAGGTCTTTAAAATGATGAGAGGGATAGACAGAGTTGACGTGGATAAGCTTTTCCCACTGAGAGTAGGGAAGATTCAAACAAGGGGACATGACTTGAGAATTAAGGGACAGAAGTTTAGGGGTAACATGAGGGGGAACTTCTTTACTCAGAGAGTGGTGGCTGTGTGGAATGAGCTTCCAGTGAAGGTGGTGGAGGCAGGTTCGTTTTTATCATTTAAAAATAAATTGGATAGTTATATGGACGGGAAAGGAATGGAGGGTTATGGTCTGAGCGCAGGTATATGGGACTAGGGGAGAATACGTGTTCGGCACGGACTAGAAGGGTCGAGATGGCCTGTTTCCGTGCTGTAATTGTTATATGGTTATAAAGATTCTGTAGTCTTAAAATGTCACCTTTAAATGTCCTCCATTTTTCTTCCACATCTTTCCCATAAAACAAACTGTCCCAATTTACTCCTTTTAAATCCTTTTGCATCTCCTCAAAGTTAGCCTTTCTCCGATCAAAAATCTCAACCCTAGGTCAGTTCTGACCCTTTCCATAATTATATTGATACTAATGGTATTGTGACCACTGGTCCCGAACTGTTCCCCAACGCATACCTCTGCCACCTGACCCGTCTCATTTCCTAACAGGAGGTCCAGCACCGCCCCTTCTCTAGTAGGTACTTCTATGTATTGCTGCAAAAAACTATCCTGCACACATTTTACAAACTACAACCCATCCAGCCCATTTACAGAATGTGTTTCCCAGTCTATGTGTGGAAAATTGAAATCTCTTGAGGGAAGATTGTTTGCCTTTCAATATAGGCGCTATTCTTCTCTCTCCAATACATCTGAAGAAATCAACGTATGAGAAAAATCCGATAATCCATAGCACCATATGAATCAGGAAACAGTTGAAATCAACCCGTCTACTTGAGACATGGCGTTTGTACAATGGGAAAGCTTAGGAATTAAAAAGCTGGGAGACCTTTATGAGATGGGTCACTCTATGGGTCCAGATATACTAGATGAATGCATGAATAGAAAGTCGGATTCAAATAAGTTAATATCGTACCTCTACAATACCCTTTTAAATTTACATATCCCACCGTCGGAAATAATTAGGCGAGCTTGGGAAGACGAAATGGGTTTAACAATTTCAAAGGATAGTTAGGAGAAAAATCTTCTTTCTATACACTACTGTTCTCTTAATGTTAGGCACTCACTAATACAATTTAAAATACTGCATAGACTCTATTATTCAAAGTCTAAATTGAATAAGATCTTCCCAAATGTCTCTCCTATTTGTGATAAATGTCTCCTCCAAGAAGCAACTCATACTTTTGTTTCCTGTACAAAATTACAAAACTTCTGGAGGGGAATTTTTGATATCTTTTCCAAAATTCTTAAAACAAAATTGGATCATAGAAACATAGAAAATAGGTGCAGGAGGAGGCCATTCGGCCCTTCGAGCCAGGATCCTAACATAAAATTGATCACACTAGGTATGTCATAGGCCTGTTCTCAGCTAACGATATTTCAAAGATATTTCCTTAACTATGGCCTGATAACGGCAAAAAAATTACTACTTAAATTTTGGAAACAGACAACAGTCCCTACAGTGAAGATGTGAATCACAAACATGTCCGAGACACTACATTTGGAAAACATTAGGCTTGCTTGGCGGAAAAACCAGATCAATTTCTCAAGACATGGACACCCTTCACCGAATTCTTACAAGAGCATGGTGCAACACAATTTTAAATTTAAATGCAACGCTGGGTTGGGTGAGGTGGGCGGGGGGGACGAGGGGCAGGTATATCTCAACCTTTCTCTTTCTTTTTTCTTATTTCTATATATTTCTGCCACACTACTTTGGTAGTTTAGGGGTCTTCCTTTTGTTCTTTTTCGATCTATTTTTTCACTTTCCACTTTTTTCCTTTTTGTTTCCTTTTTCTTTTCTTTTTCATTTTCATAGTTTAGGTTATAAGGTTAAAAATAAAGCTGTACAATAATTGTTTAATTTTAGATGCTGAATGTTTTATCTTTGTACAATTGCTTCTAATAAAAATAAATTAAAATATATATATATATTATTAAAGTAATATATATAACTCTATATTACTAAAAGTCTGTTCTTGACCAGTTTTAGCCATCTGTGCTGTGATTTCCGAGAGAACGCTGCAACCTACGGCCGTCATTTTTAGCCACCTCGCTCAGAGCCCCACTCCGCCGCATGTGTGCCGAGGATTTTTCCTGTCGATTAAAAATGACAATGTTTTTACAAAATTCCCAATTCTCTCTGCTGCCCCCGCTGGCGGCAGGGGGGAGGGACTATAAAACCAGGAAGTGGTGTGCCACACAGTCTCTTCAAGATGGAGGAAGGCAGAGGGTCACGTATCTCTGAACTGTGAATAACACTGAACACATGTATACTCAAATGTAAGTGCCCTTAATGGTTCTAAAATGCTTGCAGAATGTGTCTATTGGTACTAAAGCTTGCAAAAAAATGTCTATTGGTTCTAAAGCTTTCAAAAAATGTCTATTGGTTCTAAAGCTTGCAAAAAAATGTCTATTGGTTCTAAAGTTTGCAAAAAAAATGTCTATTGGTTCTAAAGCTTGCAAAAAAATGTCTATTGGTTCTGAAGCTTGCAAAAAAATATGTCTATTGGTTCTAAAGCTTGCAAAATAATGTCTATTGGTTCTAAAGCTTGCAAAAAGTATCTCTATTGGTTCTAAAGCTTGCAAAAAGTGTCTCTATTGGTTCTAAAATGGTTCATACTAGCGTTCCAGAAAGCGCCACCAACCCCCCCTCCCTTCACGCCTCACCCTCACTTGGTTGGCTTGGCCTGGGTGTGTCTTGAAATTGAAAGGCACTACTTACTGCAGATGGTGGCATGAAGTTGAAAGGCACTACTTACTGCAAATTGTAGCTTGGGTGTGGCTTGAAGTTGAAAGACACCACTTACTGCAAATGGTGGCATGAAGTTGAAAGGCACTACTTACTGCAAATGGTGGATTGGTTGCTTTGGCTTGAAGTTGAAAGGCACTACTTACTGCAAATGGTTGCTTGGGATCTTTGGCTTGAAGTTGAAAGGCACTATTACTGCAAAAGGTGGCTTGGGAGCTTTGACGAAGTTGAAAGGCACTACTTACTGCAAATTGTGGCTTGAAGTTGAAAGGCACTACTTCCTGCAAATGATGGCTTGGGTGTGGCTTGAAGTTGAAAGGCAGTACTTACTGCAAATGGGAGGCGTGGGTCCGTTGGCTTGAAGTTGAAAGGCAGTACTTACTGCAAATGGTGGCATGAAGTTGAAATGCACTACTTACTGCAAATAGTGGATTGGTTGCTTTGGCTTGAAGTTGAAAGGCACTACTTACTGCAAATGGTGGCTTGGGAGCTTTGACTTGAAGTTGAAAGGCACTACTTCCTGCAAATGGGGGGGCGTGGGTGCATTGGCTTGAAGTTGAAAGGCATTACTTACTGCAAATGGTGGCACAAAGTTGAAAGGCACTACTTACTGCAAATGGTGGCTTGGGAGCTTTGGTTTGAAGTTGAAAGGCACTACTTACTGCAAATGCTGGCTTGGGTGTGGCTTGAAGTTGAAATACACCACTTACTACAAATGATGGCTTGGGTGTGGCTTGAAGTTGAAAGGCACTACTTACTGCAAATTGTAGCTTGGGTGCTTTGGCATTAAGTTGAAAGGCACTGCAAATGGTGGCTTGAAGTTGAAAGGCATTACTTACTGCAAATTGTGGCTTGAAGTTGAAAGGCACTATTACTGCAAATAGTGGCTTGGTTGCTTTGGCTTGAAGTTGAAAGGCACTACTTATTGCAAATTGTAGCTTGGGTGCTTTGGCATTAAGTTGAAAGGCACTGCAAATGGTGGCACCTGTCAAAGTAAAGCCACTGTAAAGCCACTGTCGGTCGGAATGTCTGTTTTTATTCTATTGTAAATTTTAGGCCTACTTTCTGTTTGTAGACATGGTAATTTTAATTTGTTTTTAAAGCTCTATGTATTTATCCTTTTTTATTAACTACACTGAATGGAAACTGATCGAGCAACGTTTTTTCGTTTCCTCTGTGTATGCGAGTACTCAGTGAAAATGATATTAAAGAAATACTGAATACTGAATGCAGGGTGACCTGGACCTCTTTGCTCCTATATTTGATTCCTCTTGTTGTAAAGGCCAACATGGCATTCACTTTCTTCACTGCCTGCTGTACCTGCATGCTTACTTTCATGGACTGATTTACAAGGACCCCACAGATTCCGTTGTACTTCCCCTTTTCCCAACTTGATGCCATTTAGATAGTATGGCAGATGAGGTTTGATGCGGATAAATGTGAGGTTATCCACTTTGGTAGAAAAAACAGGAAGGCAGATTACTATCTAAACTGCGTCAAGTTGGGAAAAGGGGAAGTACAACGGGATCTGGGGGTCCTTCTACATCAGTCTATGAAAGTAAGAATGCAGGTACAGCAGGCAGTGAAGAAAGCTCTTCCAGTATCTTTTGTTACACCTCCTGGGCATAAAGAAACATGCTCGGTGCAAGCCCCTCTCTAGACTCACACTGAAACATGATAGAAACTAAGTGAGACCCTAAAACATTCCCCAACCAATCATAAGTATGCATTCTGCATCCCTACTTTGCTAAACGAACAAAAGCAATTAACCCACTTATGGAGTGTCTATAGAGGCACTTATATGAATTTTAAAGTATCAACATAATATTCTAAGTGTCAGCACATCCTGTTGAACCTGCAAAACTCTAGACAGAGTGGCACCATTTTCAGCCTCTTGCATTTTGAGATCAACAGCTGTTTTTTGTCACAGAAAATGGTCAAGAAATGGTTCTTACCTAGAACACCTAAAATTCCAGTATCTACACAGTGCATCATGGACCACAGTGGACAGCACACTAACTGCCGACTGCTTGAAGAGCTCATGCTGCCACTGTTCAAACTCTTACAGACCAGACTTAAAGCAGGCAAGGATCTCGTTAATCTGCAAAGAATGCAGGGAACATTTGGCAGGATATTGCTGGAATGTGAGGGATTGAGGTTTCAGGAAAGACTGGCAGGCTAGAAGTTTGTTTCTTGAAGAGTCTTAAATACCTTAAATAGGATGAATGTTAAGAGTATTGTTTCAGGATAGGGATATCACAAAACAGAGGATAATGGTTTAAGGTGAGAGGAGGAATGATTTAGCAGAAACTGAAGGGGTAACGGTTTCACTCAGTGGGGTGGGTATATTGGTCGAACTTACAGAGGAATAAACCTGGACAGATCCTTAACACCATGTTTTTAAAAATGGAACCGTACATGAATTGTGCGTATTCTTCACTATCGTCTGCAACTTCAGCTGTTACATTTATAGCTCCATAGAAACATAGAAATTAGGTGCAGGAGTAGGCCATTCGGCCCTTCGAGCCTGCACCGCCATTCAATATGATCATGGCTGATCATCCAACTCAGTATCCCGTACCTGCCTTCTCTCCATACCCTCTGATCCCCTTAGCCACAAGGGCCACATCTAACTCCCTCTTAAATATAGCCAATGAACTGGCCTCGACTACCCTCTGTGGCAGAGAGTTCCAGAGATTCACCACTCTGTGTGAAAAAAAGTTCTTCTCATCTCGGTTTTAAAGGATTTCCCCCTTATCCTTAAGCTGTGACCCCTTGTCCTGGACTTCCCCAACATCGGGAGCAATCTTCCTGCATTTAGCCTGTCCAACCCCTTAAGAAATTTGTAAGTTTCTATAAGATCCCCTCTCAATCTCCTAAATTCTAGAGAGTATAAACCAAGTCTATCCAGTCTTTCTTCATAAGACAGTCCCGACATCCCAGGAATCAGTCTGGTGAACCTTCTCTGCACTCCCTCTATGGCAATAATGTCCTTCCTCAGATTTGGAGACCAAAACTGTACGCAATACTCCAGGTGTGGTCTCACCAAGACCCTGTACAACTGCAGTAGAACCTCCCTGCTCCTATACTCAAATCCTTTTGCTATGAAAGCTAACATACCATTCGCTTTCTTCACTGCCTGCTGCACCTGCATGCCCACTTTCAATGACTGGTGTACCATGACACCCAGGTCTCGCTGCATCTCCCCTTTTCCTAGTCGGCCACCATTTAGATAATAGTCTGCTTTCCTGTTTTTGCCACCAAAATGGATAACCTCACATTTATCCACATTATACTGCATCTGCCAAACATTTGCCCACTCACCCAGCCTATCCAAGTCACCTTGCAGTCTCCTAGCATCCTCCTCACAGCTAACACTGCCCCCCAGCTTAGTGTCATCCGCAAACTTGGAGATATTGCCTTCAATTCCCTCATCCAGATCATTAATATATATTGTAAATAGCTGGGGTCCCAGCACTGAGCCTTGCGGTACCCCACTAGTCACTGCCTGCCATTGTGAAAAGGACCCGTTTACTCCTACTCTTTGCTTCCTGTTTGCCAGTCAGTTCTCTATCCACATCAATACTGAACCCCCAATGCCATGTGCTTTAAGTTTGTATACTAATCTCTTATGTCCAGATACACCACATCCACTGGTTCTCCCCTATCCACGCTACTAGTTACATCCTCGAAAAATTCTATAAGATTCGTCAGACATGATTTACCTTTTGTAAATCCATGCTGACTTTGTCCAATGATTTCACCACTTTCCAAATGTGCTGCTATCCCATCTTTAATAACTGACTCTAGCAGTTTCCCCACTACCGATGTTAGACTAACTGGTCTGTAATTCCCCGTTTTCTCTCTCCCTCCCTTCTTAAAAAGTGGGGTTACGTTTGCTACCCGCCAATCCTCAGGAACTACTCCAGAATCTAAAGAGTTTTGAAAGATTATTACTAATGCATCCACTATTTCTGGAGCTACTTCCTTAAGTACTCTGGGATGCAGCCTATCTGGCCCTGGGGATTTATCGGCCTTTAATCCATTTAATTTACCCAACACCACTTCCCGACTAACCTGGATTTCACTCAATTCCTCCAACTCCTTTGACCCGTGGTCCCCTGCTATTTCTGGCAGATTATTTATGTCTTCCTTAGTGAAGACGGAACCAAAGTAGTTATTCAATTGGTCCGCCATATCCTTGTTCCCCATGATCAACTCACCTGTTTCTGACTGCAAGGGACCTACATTTGTTTTAACTAATCTCTTTCTTTTCACATATCCATAAAAACTTTTGCAGTCAGTTTTTATGTTCCCTGCCAGTTTTCTTTCATAATCTATTTTTCCTTTCCTAATTAAGCCCTTTGTCCTCCTCTGCTGGTCTCTGAATTTCTCCCAGTCCTCCGGTATGCTGCTTTTTCTGGCTAATTTGTACGCATCATCCTTCGCTTTGATACTGTCCCTGATTTCCCTTGTTATCCACGGATGCACTACCTTCCCTGATTTATTCTTTTGCCAAACTGGGATGAACAATTTTTGTAGTTCATCCATGCAGTCTTTAAATGTCTTCCATTGCATTCCACCGTCAACCCTTTTAGAATTAATTGCCAGTCAATCTTGGCCAATTCATGTCTCATACCCTCAAAGTTACCTTTCTTTAAGTTCAGAACCATTGTTTCTGAATTAACAATGTCACTCTCCATCCTAATGAAGAACTCAACCATATTATGGTCACTCTTGCCCAAGGGGGAACGTACAACAAGACTGCTAACTAACCCTTCCTCATTACTTAATACCCAGTCTAAAATAGCCTGCTCTCTCGTTGGTTCCTCTACATGTTGATTTAGATAACTATCCCGCATACATTCCAAAAAATCCTCTTCCTCAGCACCCCTGCCAATTTGATTCACCCAATCTATATGTAGATTGAAGTCACCCATTATAACGGTTTTGCCTTTGTCGCATGCATTTCTAATTTCCTGTTTGATACCATCTCCAACTTCACTACTACTGTTAGGTGGCCTGTACACAACACCCACAAGCGTTTTCTGCCCCTTAGTGTTTCGCAGCTCTACCCATACCGATTCCACATCCTGCAAACTAATGTCCTTCCTTTCCATTGCGTTAATCTCCTCTCTAATCAGCAACGCTACCCCACCTCCTTTTCCTTTCTCTCTATCCTTCCTGAATATTGAATATCCCTGGATGTTCAGCTCCCAGCCTTGGTCACCCTGGAGCCATGTCTCCGTGATCCCAACTATATCATAGTCATTAATAGCTATCTGCACATTCAACTCATCCACCTTATTATGAATGCTCCTTGCATTGAGACACAAAGCCTTCAGGCTTGTTTTTACAACACTCTTACCCCTTATACAATTTTGTTGAAAAGTAGCCCTTTTTGATTTTTGCCCTGGATTTTCCGGCCTGCCACTTTTACTTTTCACCTTGCTACCTATTGCTTCTACCCTCATTTTACACCCCTCTGTCTCTACGCTCACACATTTAAGAAACCCTTTCCCTTTAACTCCATCCTCCACTATCCCATTCGACACCCCACCCCCCTTATTCAGTTTAAAACCACCCGTGTAGCAGTGGCAAACCTGCCTGCCAGAATGCTGGTCCCACACCTGTTAAGATGCAATCCGTCCCTTTTGTACAGTTCCCCCTTACCCCAAAACAGATCCCAGTGATCTAAGAATCTAAATCCCTGCCCCGTGCACCAGTTCCTCAGCCACACGTTCAGGTCCCATATCTCCCTGTTCCCGCTCTCGCCAGCACGAGGAACTGGAAGCAAACCGGAGATAACAACCCTGGAGGTCCTGCTTTTCAGCATTTTTCCGAGCTCTCTAAAGTCACGCTGCAGAATATTCATCCCCTTCTTTCCGACATCGTTTGTGCCGACATGCACTACCACTTCCGGATGTTCACCTTCGCCCTTGAGTATTTTCTGCACTCTGTCCGTGACATCCTGGATCCTGGCACCAGGAAGGCAGCACACCATCCTCGCATCCCGTCTGTTGCCGCAGAAACCCCTGTCCGTACCTCTCACAATGGAGTCTCCCACTACAATGGCGTTGCCTGCCTTAGGCCTTTTTGGTTTTGGCTCAACAGCCCTATTCGCATCACAAGCTAGTCCGTCGCCCAGTGTAAACACTTCTGTCCCGACAGCTTCTAAGTGGGTGAACCTGTTCACAAGAGGTACAACACCCGGGGAAGTTGGCATTCCATGCTTCCCTCCCGTTCTCACTGTCTCCCACCTTCTCTCTTCCAGTACCTTAGGTGTAACAATCGTACTGTAGGACTTGTCGAGGAACGACTACGTTTCTCGGACAAACCGGAGGTCATCCACTTGCTTCTCCAGTTCCCCAACACGGCCCTTCAGGAGCTCTACCTGGATGCACTTCTCGCATTTGTAGCAGCCAGAGGCACCGGCGGTGTCCTTGACCTCCCACATACTGCAAGCATCGCACTGAATCAGCTTGCCTGACATCTCCTTCTTTCGTCTCCTCGCCGAAGACTCACACTTTTCTCACAGGGCACTTCCCTCACAAGGCCGCTCACTCACTGCCGCTCGCTAAGAGCAGTCTTGCTTAAATTGACTGATAAATTGCCTGATTTACCAATTTACAAACCAAATTCCTCAGTTTTCAACTGTTTTCCCAGCACTGAAACTGTTATCACTTCTCTCCTCCCACTTGGGCTAGAGCCAATCAGTCGTATCTCTTGCTAAACTCCTGCTGCTGTTGTTGCTCCCAAACCTACAGCAGTTCTGAGTCAAGTCTGCCTGTCCTTGACCTGTACTTTAACTGTTTTCACTTCTCTCCTCCCACTTGGGCTAGAGCCAATCAGTCGTATCTCTTGCTAAACTTTTGTGGCACATGTTTGACCCAGATCAAATCTCGCAAAAAGACCCACAATTTATTCCAAGCAGCATTACTCCATCCACGCTGCCATCTCTTGTTCTCCAGCCCGAGCCTATCCTTCTCATCATTAACCGCACAAACAACATTCGTGCCATCTATAAACTCACAGCTACTATCCACTTCTACAGACACATTCCCAATGCATGAAAAGACGAGCGAAAAGACTCGTCTTTTTTCAGGGATCGGTTCTGGGCCCTTTGCTGTTCGTGGCTTACATCAATGATTTGGATGAGAATATACAGCGAATGATTAGTAAGTTGGAAAATTACAGTAAAATAGATGGTATCGTATAGGTTGCCACGAGGTTTAGTTCACTAATGTAATACTCTCCATGTAGAATACGTTTTCCATTGGATCGTGCGGCACTTTATGAATTTGCAGATGACATGAACTTGTTTTTTTGTAATGGAGGAGGCTGATAGAATTCTAGAAATTACTAGTCCCCTGGTGATATTAGGGGAACGAAGTTCCATTGCAGTTGGACTGGTTGTAAAGGACATGGAGTTAGGTATGGGCAAAGATGGAAACTGCTGAAACAGCCACCTGGAATATTTATGTGCTCGTGAGATAGGTAACTTCATCAAAGTTTGGTTCCACCACAGCTGGGGTGCAATGTTCCCGCTCACCACACTGTAGGAATGCTAGATTCCATTGGAAAACGTCAACATTTGCCATATTCTCCCCTAGATCTGAAAGTATCAGTTATGACCGCAGGCCAGATAGAGAGCACTTTTTTTTATTCGTAGCCATGGAGACCAAGAGGAATTTGGTAGAAGTGAGGAGCAAGGAAAGAAAACGTTTCACTATGGCAGAAGTATTCAACATAACAGGTTCAGAGAGATATAGGGAAGCGGGAGGTTGGTAAATGGAACGCATTGATTGAGGGGGGGTGGAGATAGTCATTCTCACCACACATCAGACGAGCACTGGAAGCGCCAACCCTTAGCAATCTACGAATCAAGTGCTGGTAAATAGGATCAATGCAGATGGAAATTGATTGACCTTGTGAATCTTGAGTCAAATGGCCACTTATTGTGCTCTCTTGCTCCATGGCCTTCTCTGTCATTTTGTTAGATACATATTAGCAATTTATATGAAGTATGGAAACAAATGTACTGAAAAGAATAAGCAGAAAAGCACCTGCAAATAACGCACACCTCTGGACTCAAGCAACTACGATGGGACGGGAAGTAAATTGTATTCTATATACTGCAACATGAATTGTGAAATAGTTTGATATGTTTGTTGAAGATCTGATTAAATGGGCCTGGACACCTTGCAAGAATCACGTGGACATGAATACCGTGGGGAAGGAGTTGTGTCTGGAAGTTTGACACGCGGGCCCTTTCAGCGCCTTGCGCCAGTGTAACGAGCTGATCTTGGAATGGAGCCCAAACAATCAAAGTTATTGCTGGCCAGTTCATGTAAATCATGCTGGCAACTGATGAGTGTTCCCAAAGTTATGAGGGATCGTCAGACTGACGGGCGCCTCCTGGAACAAATCGACCACAACGCCCGTCCGTCTGCACCACCATCAAACCATGCCCACTGACACAAGGCACAACCTCGCTCAGTATATATAGAGCAAAGTCTCCGGATCAGATACATCTCCCATTATTTGATCCTGCACGAGAAGCAAAGATGCGAAACATGCTACTCTTCCATATAACATATAACCATATAACAATTACAGCACGGAAACAGGCCATCTCGACCCCTCTAGTCCGTGCCGAACACATAGTCTCCCCTAGTCGTTGGAATATTGCTCCTGACTCATCCCTTCGCAGAGGGAACTGGCTTGTCCAAGGGTAGGTATACATCTGTCAGCACACACATCTAGATCACTCCTCGACAGCATTGGGGGAGTGTTGAATTAAATCTGCTCCCCTTCTCGATCGGCATTGTTATTTTCGATATTTGTGGGATGTTAAGTGGCTTTAAACAATAGTCAATAGACAATAGGTGCAGGAGTAGGCCATTCGGCCCTTCGAGCCAGCACCTCCATTCAATGTGATCATGGCTGATCATCACCAATCAGTACCCCGTTTCTGCCTTCTCCCCATCTCCCCTGACTCCACTATCTTTAAGAGCCCTATCTAGCTCTCTCTTTGCTCCTATACTCAATTCTTCGTGTTATAAACATCAACATGCCATTCGCTTTCTTCACTGCCTGCTTACTTTCATAGACTGAAGAACAAGGACCCCCCAGATCCCGTTGTACATTCCCTTTTCCCAACTTGATTTGTCTGAATGTCCGGAGATGTGAATATTGGAGTGTTAAATCACGACGCGTTTTGGTCAGTTTTCGGGATATAGAATCAATTGGAATAAAAGCGAAATCATGCCAATAACAAAATTCAATTTACATACAATACAACAATCCCCTTTTAAAATAGTTAAAGATAAATTTAAATACTTAGGAATCTATGTAACTAAGACATATACCTCTTTATTTAAACTAAATTTCCCACCCTTACTGAATAAACTACATAAGAATATTCAATACTGGAAAACACTCCCCATTTCTATGCTTGGGAGAATTAATGCTATAAAAATGATTTTTTTACCGCAATTGCTGTACCTACTTCAATTAATTCCGATATATATCCCAAAAAGTTTTTTCAAAAAAGTCGATTCCATTGTTACAAGTTTTGCCTGGGATTATAAGAATCATAGAATAAGTAAAAAACATTTATGTAAATCAAAGATAAATGGAGGTCTGGCTTTGCCAAATTTCTTATTTTATTTTTGGGCAGTCCATATTAAAAACATGAATTTCTGGCTGGAAGAAATGGATCAACAACCAGATTGGCTAATGATGGAAAAGGAAGACTGTCTACCTTTTGAAATTGGACCGATCATATTTGCCCCCACAAAACTGCACAAAAAAACCTATAAAGAAAACCCCATAATACATAGTGGAATACGAATTTGGAAACAAATAAAAAAAGATTTAAAATTGAATAATATACCACTCTGCCTTCCCATTGTAAATAATCCTTTATTCAAATCATCCTTTATGGACAAAGGTTTCACACAATGGAAAAATTATGGAATCAAAAATATAGGACATCTTTATGGGAAAGGTACTTTTCTTTCATTTCAAGAGTTACAACAGAATTATGGACTGCACTCAAATAATTTCTTCAGATATCTACAAATTAGAAATTATGTTAAATCTAATACACAAGTCTACAGGAATAGGGAATCAGAAATTCTTGATGAATGTCTGAACAAGCATCCTAATACTGAAAAACTAATAGCTTATATTTATAACGCCCTACTAAATAACGAGGTACCACCGACCGAACCATATAGATACAAATGGGAAAATGAAATAGGTCATCCTATCACGAAAGATATGTGGGACGAAAGTTTACAACAAATACATCAATGTTCATTAAATGCCAGACACACTTTAATACAATTCAAGGTCTTACATAGACTACACTTCTCTAAAATAAAACTAAATAGAATCTTCCCACAAATCTCTCCTATTTGTGATAAATGTCTACATTTAGAGGCTAATTTAACACATACGTTTGCAAACTGTATAAAACTTAAACATTTCTGGACTGATATTTTTGAAATAACTTCAGAAGTTATTAATACAAAACTGGACCCAGACACAAAATTAATAATACTTGGAATATCAGAACAAAGCTTAACACTCACAACAAACCAAAGAAACTTCCTCAATTACAGTATAATAACCGGAAAAAAATTAATATTAAAATTTTGGAAAGGCCCTACAACCCCCACAATTAAAATGTGGATTACGGAAATGTCGGAGACCCTATACTTAGAAAGAATTAGACTTGTCTTAATGGACAAACAAGATCTTTTCCATAAAATTTGGGCTCCATTCATTAACTATCTGAAGGGATAGCACGAGGACCCAGCTGAAACTTGAACTCAGGAATAGATGAAAAACTATACTTTATAACCTACGAACCTATCTCCATTGATGTATTACAGGTAACCCATTCCACTTCCCTTGTGTTTCTGTTGTGTTTTTTTTTTTTTTTTGCTTTCTTTTTTATTTGTAACTTTCTACCCTCTCTTTTTCCCTCTTTCTATAAAAAATAAAAACACTAGAAGCAGAAATAATTGATAATGGAAAATTTTAATAATGTATGACTGATGTATATGAAAAGTTTTTTTACTATAATATGTAACTACATTTTATAATATGTCTACTTCTAATAAATAAATTTAAAAAATAAATAAAAAAAATAAAAAATCACGACGCGTTTTCCCAGGTGTGAGTTTTTTTTACAGAACTAGGTGCCGTCAATAAAGCACATGTGCACCCTAGAAAATATCAATTATATGTTTAATTGTTCTGCGATATCTTTGCCCCGTTGATTTTGAGTGCAGCTCATGAAACGAGCGTTCCTGGCCTTAGGAGGCATAAATGAAATCTGTTATCCCAATAACTCTTCCCAGAAGACAAATGCTAAATTTACGAAGCATATTTAATGAATACCAAGCTGAAACCGGGCAGCGTTTAAGGACTGTCCACCCTCTGGAATAATGTTTGTTTTTATCCCCTTCCTTTCCTTCTCATGTATGCGCCCACCCATATCCCTCTCTGACTTAATATTTCATTCCTCCTATTGTCCCTTAAGTTAACTGACACCCATTTGTATCTCTCACCTTAGTCACTATTCCACCCACCTGTTATACCAACCAATGTCGCTTGTGAGGCTTTGCCCCAGCCCCACCTCTCCTTTCCAGCTTCTCCGCCTATTCTATCAGACCGAAAAAGGGTCCCGAAACAAAATGTCGTCTGTCCATTCCCTCTACAGATGCCGCCTGGCCCGCAGAGTTCATCCAGCACTTTGTATTTTGCTCACTGAAGACACGTTGTACATACTTTAAAAAAAAAAGCAAGTGTGAAGTCAAAGGAGGGAGGTTATGCTTGGGGTCAAGGGAAGAGGCAAGGGCTTGTCCACAATTGCGATTTTTTTCAGCGATTGCCGCAATCATTGACTGACGTACCAGTTGCATGACGAGCTATGACACAAGTTGTGACAATTCAAGTCATCCGGCGTCACAATTTTCGCGGACCTGGGACGAACACAACAGCGACAACCTACGACATCCTGCGACCACACAGACATCAAACAACGACAACCGAGTTAAACATACGTTCACCCGCGACACGATATGGCAAGATACATCTGCGACGTCTGAAGACAACGGAAGACAAGTAACATCATTTTGATCCGTATCTTGACACAGGCACTGTCGCTGGTTGACGTTTGATGACGCAGGTTGTCGCAAAAGGAATTCACCGACGTCATGACCTTGCGACATCGTACGTCACCTGGCGTCATCCTGGCACCAACGACAGCACCTGGGACAGGTAACGTCAGGCAACGTCAAGCCCACTGTCGCCGCAAGATTTTGAACATTTCAAAATCCAGCGGCAACAAGTAAAAAAGTGACAGTTGCAGAGACAGCTTACAACAACACAGGCGTCCGCCCATGTCACGCCGCAACCATGAGGCGACAGCCTATTGTTCGGCTGTTGCCGAAAAAAGTTGCCAGGTGGGACAGGGGCTGCAGGGTGCTAAAAGACTACTTCATATCGGTATCCACCAGGAAGTGCAGCGCGTTCAGCGAAGGTATGCCAACCTTATTCCTCATCAGGCTTTTGCGCCAGGGCTGCCGTGCGTTAGAACCTTGACTGACCTTTTTTTTGTGATGGTGAAAAGCTGAGTGATGGCGATTATATTCATGCATTTTTATACATTGCTCAACTGTTTTGAATGTTCCCATTCATTCATTTATAAATGACCCAGATGTAAATGTAGATGGGTTGGTGAGTAAGGTTGCTGATGGCACCAACGTAGGGGGTGTGCAGACAGTGAAGAATCCAGTCAGAAGATACAGTAGGACATAGTTCAGCTGCAGAAATGGGCAGACAAATGGCCGATTGAGTTCATCCCTAGCAAATGTGAGGTGTTGCATTTTGGGAGCTGCAATCTAAGGATAGAGAATACAGTTCATGGCAAGACCATTAACAGCATTGATGTGCAGAGCATTCTTGGAGTCCAACTCCAAAGCTCATTGAGTGTAGCAGCACAATTAGATAGCGTGTGCTTCCCTTCATTGCCAGGGGCATCGAGTTTAAGAGTCAGGACATTATGATGCAGCTCTTTCGGACTTTGGTTTGGCCCCAATTGAGGTGTGGCGTGCAGTTCAGATCGCACAATTACAGAAAAGATGTGTAGGGTTTGGAGGGAGTGCAGATGAGTTTTCCAGAATGCTGCCTGAATTAGAGAGTTTCAACTACAGGGAATAGACTTGGACTGTTTTCTCCAGAACATAGATGGTTGAAGGGAGACCAAATGCAAGAATATAAAATGTAAGTAAAGATAGGGTAGGCGTAGAGAAAACACATGCACAAACTCGGGTTAAAGTCCTTAGATGAACATCGAGGCAACTAATGGGCGAAGTTTAAGTTCTGTACTCTTTTTCGGACGAAGGTTGATTCTAAACTCTCTTTTCAGTGTTCTACGTTTTAGTGACAATTCAATGATAGAACGAGGAAGTCTGTTGACATCAGCAGAGCTAAATAAATCGCGATTCTATATCTGGCTTCTGACAGGTGCTGGAGATAGTAGTTTGTGCTGAGGACCAGCAATCAATTGTGAAATATCACGGTAGTATCAGACGCGTATTGATCAGCGTCAGATGTTCTGCAGTTTGACTCAGTCGAGTTCAGAGATGCCACACGGAACAGGCCCATCGGCCCACCGAGTCCGCGGCAACCAGCGATCCCCGCACATTAACACACACTCGGGACAATTTATAATTATACCATACCAATTAGCCTACAAACCTGTATGCCTTGAGTGTGGGAGGAAACCAAAGATTCAGGCGAAAACCCACGGGAGAATGCACAAACTCAGTATAGACATCATCCGTAGTCAGGATTGAACCCGGGTCTCTAGCGCTGTAAGGATGGACAACAAAGACCAAACATGCAGTTTGCGGCTCCGGTCCACGTTCCTATTGAGAAGCGAAATCTCTGAACATGGTTTAGGGACCTACTTTGCCATTGCACACCGCCCACAGTCGCAGTTAATCAATGATAAACTAGAAATTACGCTGGTTCAGGGGCATTTGCTCCTGAAATGGAGGCAAAATTGCTTTGGTGTGGAAAGTGAAAGGATTTACTGAATTCAGATCATTCTTCAGCTATAGTAGAGGGTTGGTGACAGAAGTGAAGAGATGGCCAAAAGTGCAAGTGACCAAAAGTGTATAATATGTTGCAAATGTGCATATACTTTGATAAAATGAATTTTTCACATTTTCATTTGAATGCAGCGCCTGGAAGAAATTAAAATGACTTAATTGAGACAGTGTATCATCCCAGTTAAAGTTCTCTGAACTGTCTCAAAGTGTTTCCTCTGCTGAGGTGTCAAAAATTAATCCCACCATGGCGTCAAGAGCTCTATGCATTGAAACCATATTTACAACCCATCATACTCTGACCATGAAAGTAGAGGTTATATCAGTTTCCATGATATCTCCCTGCCCTATGTAATGATTCCTGTGCCTGTGCCCAATGTTGTGGTTGTCCTTCCGAACTATACATAGCTCGACTCGTATTCTTAAATACAGCCGTCTGTTCCATCGGACCTTTAGGAAACGCAAACATTCTTGACTTGCTGCCTTTTATCCAATCGTTTGATATCCTGCATGGGAACAGGTTTATAAAGATGTTGTTTGTCATCTGAAGTCAGGGCCATCCACAGAAGCTCAATTGCTTTCCCTGCATCTGTAAATAAAATGATCTAACGACTGATTAATTATCTTGTATTTTGTGTCATACAGCGGAATGCAAATGGCTGAATGGAGCATGTTGGAAGGTTTGCACCAGTCGCTTTCAGGAAGTCGGAACTTGCCGGGGCAATCTAAAATGTTGCACACCACGGTCTGGGAAAGACATTGACACTTTTAATAAATAGTAATTGCACAATCATAGCTTCGCTCTTCCTTGCTTATCTTATAAAGTAGTTACTCGAGGTGAAGTTTATAAGGAAAGAATTGATCATTGGCAAAACCAGTCAATATTGGTTGCAGTGCAGCACCCATACGCACTGGATGTAAATCACTGCGGGCCGTGCTACATAGAAACATAGAAAATAAGTGCAGGAGGAGGCCATTCGACCCTTCGAGCCAGCATCGCCATTCATTATGATCATGGCTGATCGTCCCTAATCAATAACCCGTGCCTGCCTTCTCCCCATATCCCTCGATTTCACTAGCCCCTAGAGCTCTGTCTAACTCTCTCTTAATTCCATCCAGTGATTTGGCCTCCACTGCCATCTGTGGCAGGGAATTCCACAAGTTCCCAACTCTCTGGGTGAAAATGTTTTTTCTCACCTCAGTCTTAAAAGGCCTCCCCTTTATTCTAAGACTGTGGCCCCTGGTTCTGGACTCGTTCAACATTGGGAGCATTTTTCCTGCATCTAGCTTGTGCAGTCCTTTTATAATTTTATATGTTTCTATAAGATCCCCCTCATCCTTCTAAACTCCAGTGAATACAAGCCTAGTCTTTTCAATCTTTCCTCATATGACAATCCCGCCATCCCAGGGATCAATCTCGTGAACCTACGCTGCACTGCTTCAAATCACAAGGATGTCCTTCATCAAATTAGGAGACCAAAATTGTACACAATACTCCAGAAGTGGTCTTACCAGAGCCCTATACAACTGCAGAAGAACCTCTTTACTCCTATACTGAAATCCTCTTATAATGAAGATCAACATTCCATTAGCTTTCTTCACTGCCTGCTGTACCTGCACGCCAACTTTCAGTGACCGGTGTACAAGGACGTCCAGGTCTCGCTGCACCTCCCCCTTACCTAACCTAACCCCATTGAGATAATAATCTGCCCCCTTGGTTTTGCCGCCAAAGTGGATAACCTCACATTTATCTATATTATACTGCATCTGCACGCATCTGCCCACTCACTCAACCTGCCCAGGGCACCCTGCAACCTCCTAACATCCTCTACATAGTTCACACTGCCACGCAGCTTTGTGTCATCCGCAAACTTGCTAATGTTGCCCCTAATTCCCTCTTCCAAATCATTAATATATATGGTAAACAGTTGCGGCCCCAACACCGAGCCTTGCGGCACTCCACTCGCCACTGCCTGTCATTCTGAAAAAGACCCGTTCACTCCTACTCTTTGCTTCCTGTCTGCCAACCAATTTTCAATCCATGTCAACACCCTACCCCCAATACCATGTGCTCTAATTTTAGACACCAGTCTCCCGTGCGGGACCTTATCAAAGGCTTTCTGAAGGTCTAGATACACTACATCCACTGGCTACCCTTCATCCATTTTACTTGTCACATCCTCAAAAAATTCCAGAAGATTAGTCAGGCACGCTTTCCCTTTTATAAATGCATGTTGACTTGGACTAATCCTTTTACTGCTATCCAAATGCCCCATTATTACCTCTTTAATAATTGACTCCAGCATCTTTCCTGCCACCGAAGTCAGGGTAACTAGTCTGTATTTCCATGTTTTCTCTCTCGCTCCTTTCTTGAAAAGTGGGATAACATTAGCTATCCTCCAATCCACAGGAACTGATCCTGAATCTATTGAACATTGGAAAATGATCACCAATGCGTCCACTCTTTCTAGAGCCACCTCCCTGAGGACCCTGGGATGCAGACCATCAGGTCCAGGGGATTTATCATCCTTCAGTCCCATTAGCCTACCCAATACCATTATTGACCATTAATCTCGCCTAATTCAAATGTCTTTCGGTTCCGCTACCCTCTTAGATCCTCTGTCCTCCAGTACATCTGGAAGATTGTTTGTGTCTTCCTTAGTGAAGACAGATCCGAAGTACCTTTTTCAACTCTTCTGCCATTTCCTTGTTCCCCATAATAAATTCACCCATGTCTGCCTTCAAGGGACCCACATTTGACTTTGCTACTCTTTTTCCCTTAACATATCTAAAGAAGCTTTTACTGTCCTTACTGTGTTTTGTGCTCTACTCTCCGGAATCCATGTGTAATATTTGAGACACAGGGCTATGACAGAAATATTTCAAATGCCATTAGAAACGGGAATGGTGCCAGAGGATTGAGAGCTCTCGCTTAACTTTTTTTCCCTGTTGCCAGCCGGGCAACCTCGGCAGCTTTTTAGGTTGCCAAATTACAGTTTAGGTGGTCATTTAAGATGGCTTGCATGACGCGTGCGATAATGTGATCGGACGAAGTGCGTAGTTACCAATCGGAATAATGGTCAATGAAGCATTCACATATTATTTCTGCTTCAAATAAAGTCACAAACTAAACATATTCACCAATCAAGACATGACATTTACCACAATGACATGCAGCAAAATTATAATGCAGTATCTCAACTCTTTTTACACATTGCAATGAATGCAATTTCTATTATCTATTTCCACTTCCAAACAAAAATATGGTTATTCAGCGTATGATCAACCTTCTGTGAGACCAAGCGCAGGCTTGGCGATCGCTTCGCACAACACATCCACTCAGTTCGCAATAACCAACCTGATCTCCTGGTGGCTCAGCACTTCAACTCACACTTCTATTCCGATTCCGACCTTTCTGCCTGGGCCTCCTCCATGGCCAGAGTGAGGCCCACCACAAATTGGAGGAACAGCACCTCATATTTTGCTTGGGTAGTTTACACCCCAGCGGTATGAACATTGGCATCTCCAATTTCAGGTAGTCCTTGCTTTCTCCCTCCTTCCCCTCCCATTCCCAGCTCTCCCACAGCCCACTGTCTCCGCCTCTTCCTTTATTTTTGCCGCCCCCCCCACCCCTCCCGACATCAGTCCGAAGAAGGGTCTCGACCCGAAACTTCGCCTATTTCCTTCGCTCCATAGATGCTCCCTCACCTGCTGAGTTTCTCCAGCATTTTTGTCTACCCATTCACACAAGTTCTGTTATCCCACTTTCCTCACCCACTCCCTACACATTAGGGGCAATTTTATAGAGACAAGTTAACCTACAAAGCCAATGCGTCTTTGGGATGTGGGAGGAAACCCACATGCTTGCAGGGAGAATGTGCAAATTCAACACAGACAGTGCCCGAGGACAGGATCGAACACAGATCTCTGGCGTGTGAGGCAGCAAGTCCATCAGCTGTGCCACTATATTTTATTTTCCAACACACAAAAAATTATACGTTGATAACTTTGGTTACAAAAAAAAAGAAACTATCCCTTTTCAGTCTAAGTGACGCTATGACCCCCTTCACAGCTACTGTATGTTTTAATTCAGTTCAAGGCTATTGGGGCAGTACATTGGCCATAACATTGCGGCCTAAAATTGCCAGAGACCCGGAATTGATCCTGAATATGGGTGCTGTCTGTATGGAGTTTTGTTTTCTCGTTTATAACATTGTTTACAGAGTACTATGTTTACAAATTTTGTTGTGCTGCTGCAAGTAAGGATGTCATTGTTCTAATTGGGACATGAGAGAATAAAACACTCTTGACTGGCGTCGCTATGTGTGGGATAGAACTAGTGTACGGGTGATCGGTGGTCGGCGTGGACTTGCTGGGCCGAAGGGCCTGTTTCCACACCGTATCTTTAAATTAAACTAAAAACACTAAAACCACAGGAAATGTAAAGAAGGGTTTCTACCCGAAACGTCACCCAATTTCTTCTATCCTGAGTTGCTGGCTGCTCCATGGAGTTCCCCCGCTCAATTAAAGCATGGAATAGTCTTCACCCTACCATAGTTACCCAACTAGACACAACTAAATTTAATGCAAAGGGAGGGAGAAAGAGGCCGACTCTGACCAGTTGCCGTGGCAGTGCGCATGTGCAAGGCCGCACATGCGCACAACCAAAGATCTTTGCGCACAACCACGGCCGATGTGTGCTCGCCGGCCGGCTGTGCCGAGCGGAGACCCGAGACCCGAGCCGAGAGCCGGACACGGATGGCGGGCGGATGTCCCGGTTGCTTGCCAAGCCGGGCAAAATGGCATGGCTTTTATGTTACCTGGCGGGACTGTAAGTTGCCATTAGCACCCGGGCAACCACTAATTTCGAGCCATGGGATTGGCGTAATGCGCATGTTGTTCCATTGTTTAAAAGATTCAAGATTCAAATTTTATAGTCATTGTGCAATGTACAGTACAGAGACAACGAAATGCAGTTAGCATCTCCCCAAAAGAGCGAACATAGAATAATGAGCAATAAATATATATACATACATACAGTCGTAGAAGTGCAATTTTTCTGGGGGAAGGAGTATCCGGGGGGGGGGGGGGGTGACTGGCAATCACCGAGGTACAGAGTTGAGTAATGTAACAGCCACAGGGAAAAAGCTGTTCCTGAACCTGCTGGTCCGGCAACGGAGAGACCTGTAGCGCCTCCCAGATGGTAGGAGGGTAAACAGTCTGTGTCTGGGGTGAGAGCAGTTCTTGACGATGCTGAGTGTCCTTCGCAGACATCGCTTGCTTTGGACAGACTCAATGGAAGGGAGCGAGGAACTGGTGATGCGTTGGGCAGTTTCCTCGACCCTCTGCAGTGCTTTCCGGTTGGAGACAGAGCAGTTGCCATACCATACTGTGATACAGTTGGTAAGGATGCTCTCGATGGTGCAGCGGTAGTTCACCAGAATCTGAGGAGACAGATGGACCTTCTTTAGTCTCCTCAGGAAGAAGAGACACTGGTGAGCCTTCTTGACCAGTGTTGAGGTATTGTGTGCCCAAGAGAGGTCATCGGAGATGTTGACCTCCAGAAACCTGAAGCTGGAAACACGTTCCACCTCCGTCCCATTAATATGGATGAGGGTGTGCGTGCCACCCGTATACCTTTTGAAGTCTACAATGAGCTCCTTGGTCTTCTTGGAGTTAAGGGCCAGGTTGTTGTCAGCGCACGATGATGTTAGGAGCTGGACCTCCTCCCTATAGGCCACCTCATCATTGTTGCTGATGAGGCCAATCAACGTTGTATCATCTGCATACTTGATGATGGTGTTAGTACCATGTACAGGTGTGCAGTTGTAGGTGAAGAGGGAGTAGAGGAGGGGGCTCAGCACACATCCCTGTGGAACGCCGGTGTTCAGGGTGAGGGTTGAAGAGGTGTGCTTGTCTAACCTAACAGACTGGGGTCTGTTGGTTGGAAAGTCCAGTATCCAGTTGCAGAGGGAGGGGTTGATGCCCAGGTCACTGAGTTTGGTGATGAATTTTGAGGGTATAATGGTGTTGAATGCTGAGCTAAAGTAAATGAACAGCATTCTTACATAGGTGTCTCTGTTGTTGAGGTGAGAGAGGGCGGAATGAAGTACCGTTGAGATGGCATCCTCCGTACTCCTGTTCTTGCGGTAGGCAAACTGATCCGGATCCAGTGTGGGAGGTAGGCAGCCTTTGAGGTGTGCCAGGACCAGCCTCATGAAGCACTTGATGAGGATGGGAGTAAGTGCAACTGGGCGGGAAAAGGGTTCTAAGAGTAAACCTAGCAATTATAGACCTGTTAGTTTGACGTCAGTGGTGGGCAAATTAATGGAAAGGATACTTAGAGATGATATATATAAGCATCTGGATAAACAAGGTCTGATTAGGAGCAGTCAACATGGATTTGTGCCTGGAAGGTCATGTTTGACTAAACTTCTTGAATTTTTTGAAGAGGTTACTGGGGAAATTGATGAGGGTAAAGTGGTGGGTGTTGTCTACATGGACTTCAGTAAGGCCTTTGACAAGGTTCCACATGGAAGGTTGGTTAAGAAGGTTCAATTGTTGGGTATTAATGGTGGAGTAGCAAGATTGATTCAACAGTGGCTGAATGGGAGATGCCAGAGAGTAATGGTGGATGGCTGCGTGTCAGGTTGGAGGCCGGTGACTAGTGGGGTGCCTCAGGGATCTGTGTTGGGTCCACTGTTGTTTGTCATGTACATCAATTGTCTGGATGATGGTGTGGTAAATTGGATTAGTAAGTATGCAGATGATACTAAGATAGGTGGTGTTGTGGATAATGAAGTAGATTTCCAAAGTCTACAGAGATTTAGGCCATTTGGAAGAATGGGCTGAAAGATTGCAGATGTGAATTTAATGCTGATAAGTGTGAGGTGCTACATCTTGGCAGGACAAATCAAAATAGGACGTACATGGTAAATGGTAGCGAATTGAGAAATGCAGTTGAACAGAGGGATCTAGGAATAACTGTGCATAGTTCCCTGAAGGTGGAATCTCATGTAGATAGGCTGGTAAAGAAAGCTATTGGTGTGCTAGCCATTATAAATCAGAGCATTGAGTATAGAAGTTGGGATGTAATGTTAAAATTGTACAAGGCATTGGTGAGACCAATTCTGGAGTATGGTGTACAATTTTGGTCGTCCAATTATAGGAAAGATGTCAACAAAATAGAGAGAGTACAGAGGAGATTTACTAGAATGTTGCCTGAGTTTCAGCAACTAAGTTACAGAGAAAGGTTGAATAAGTTAGGGATAGACAGAGTTGACGTGGATAAGCTTTTCCCATTGAGAGTAGGGAAGATTCAAACAAGAGGACATGACTTCAGAATTAAGGGACAGAAGTTTAGGGGTAACATGAGGGGGAACATCTTTACTCAGAGAGTGGTAGCTGTGTGGAATGAGCTTCCAGTGGAAGTGGAAGAAGCAGGTTCGATTTTATCATTTAAAAATAAATTGGATAGGTATATGGATGGGAAAGGAATGGAGGGTTATGATCTGAGTGCAGGTAGATGGGACTAGGGGAAAATAAGAGTTCGGCACGGACTTGTAGGACCGAGATGGCCTGTTTCCGTGCTGTAATTGTTATATGGTTATATGATCACAATGAATGGCAGTGCTGTCTCAATGGGCTGAATGGCCTCCTCCTGCACCTATTTTCTAAGTTTCTATGTTTCTATCTTTACAAGGCTGTTCAACACCAAGGCTCCACTCTCGACACCCATGAGGTTTGAATAGACCAACTTACTGGTCAAATAGACCGACTTACGTATTCCATCGAGCAGTTTAAAAAAAAAAGGGTTACCCAGCTATGGTACACCTCACACTGCTGCCAATTCCTCCCGTCGCCGCTGATGTCTCTCCACCTCCGTCCCAGACGTATCCAGCCCATACTGGAACCATTTCTTCCCACTCGGAGAGATACCATGGCCATTCTTCCACATGCGGGTCATTCCTATCCCAGAGCTCTTTGGTTTTTGAGCTGCAACCATCCAGCTTCAGCGCTGAATGCTCCAAAGTCGTCTATGCCATCTCCCTGCTGTCAGGACCTGCTTCAGCCTGGGGTACAGCTGCCTGGGAGAGACAGCTAGACTTTTCTGCCAGGATTTATCCCGTTTTTCGGCAGAGCTGAGAAAGATTTTCGACCACTCTTTGGTCGGAAGAGAAGCAGCCCAGAGGATGCTGCATCTCCGCCAGGGGTTATGCTTTGTTGCCAATTACACTATTGATTATCGAACCACTGCTTTAGGGAGTGGTTAGTGTGATCCGCTCTGCTCTGTATCTTCATCCATGGCCTCAATGAGAACCTGAAGGATGGGTTCGTTCGCCTCTTGGGACCTTCCCTCGGAGCCGGGAGGAGGTGGCTGATCCGGAACTCTGGTGTCAGGACAACAGACTCCTCTTGAATGTCACTAAAACTAAGGAGCTGATTGTGGACTTTAGAAGGGCTCAACATCCGAGGACGAACACGCCACTGGGGATAAATGGGAATACTGTGGATAGGGTGAGCAGCTTTAAATACCTGGGGGTGCACATCACAGACGATCTGCCACACTAGTGAGTAAGGCAAGGCAGTGCCTTTACCACCTCAGGCAGTTGAGGAAATTCAGAATCTCTCTGAGGATCCTTCAGTGCTTCAATTCTGGGGCTGTGGAAATCATCTTGTCCGGCAACATCTCAATCTGGTTTGGGAACAACTCTGCCCAGGACTGGAAGGCCGTGCAGGGAGTACTGCATTCGGCTGAACGTACTATGGGAACTACACTCACCCCCCTGCAGGACCTATATACCAGGAGGTGCAGATCCAGAGCCAGCAACATTATGGGGGACCCCTACCACCCCAACAACGGACTGTTCCAGCTGCTATGATCAGGCAAACGCCTCCGCTGTCACGCTGTGAAAACAGAGAGGATGAGGCGGAGTTTCTTCCCACAGCCATCAGGACTGTAAACTCTTAACTCACCAGCGACTAATTTACTGTTGCGTTTTGTTGTGTCTTTTATTAATTCTTTTTTCTAAAATGTAAATACTGGTTTAAACTAGAACGGTTTATGATGTTTGAAAACGATTCTATCAAACTCTTCAGGGATTATCCTTATGAGATTGTGCAAAAGCGAAAACAGTTCTCAAAGACAAGACAGATTCTCCAAGGAGTTCAAGATGTCAGATATGGTGTTTTTTATCCAGCCAAGATACGAATTACTTACAAGGGAAAGGAGAAAGCATTTATAAACCCGGAGGCAGCACACAAATATGCCCTAGAGATTGTGGCAGAAATGGCTGATTAATGAATGCAGCGGGACGGTATGGACAAACTCTTTCTCTTTATTAGTTCACAGAGAACGCCCGAAGATAAGGGAAGAAACACCATTCTCTAAAAGTCTAAGATGGAGGAGCATCTCCATGTGCACTGGTTGAGACACCTTATCTCTCTTGGACACTTTGGAATTTAATTCAAGGACATTCTTTGTTTAAAACGAAACAAAGACTGAATAACAAGGGAGTGACGAACAGGAGAGCCGAAAGTGGAAAACATCACAAGGGCAAATGGCGGTTTAAGAATTTAAAATAGTTTCACAAAACGTAGAGAATTAACAATAATTAACAACACTAATATAGAAATAGAAATGGAGGCTAACCAGAAATATATAATGGGGCAGAATGTAATAACGTTTTATAAAGATAGACTATCCCTTTTATAGAGGGGGACAGTTAAGCAGAGATAAGGAAATAACAAATAACAAATTTAAGAACTAACGTAGATAATATTCAGTGCTACGCACTTCTGGGGGGAAGGGAGGAGAATCAGGCACCTGGCTTAGTTCCAAGAGCCTGATTCTGGTTAACCCCTTCAGCCAACAGTTGACTATTATCGAAGGTATAACTATAAGTATAAACAGATAGCAGATAAAAGTGTTAGATATATAAGTTTCAGAGTAGCTGAACATACGATTTGATAAGTCTGAATGAAATATATATATAGTGTAATCGGGTGAAATACAATTGATTTTGAAAAGGTCCGGCCCTCCTTTGCTAAGAGTAATAAAGGGAGCGGAGCTAATTGTATAACATCAACAGTGGAAGTCGAATTGATGTCAAATGCCATTGACTGGGGGGTGAGATCATAACAGTGTCGACAACTCTAGACACTGTAATTTCACTTTTTCAATTTTTTTTAATCACAATATGTCACAACCATGTGTTTTTTTTTTTAAGGACAATCGCAAAAGGGATCTACCACAAGAATTTAGAAGTGCAAACGTTCCCCAAATATCCAGAGACCTGAGGTATGGATGCACCATAAGGCTCAAGGGTATTAAAATCAGTGAAAATGCAAGACGATAAACAAAAGAAAATGGGAGGAATCACATTCTGTAGCTGGAACATAAGAGGTATTAATGAACCTATCAAAAGGGGCAAGATACTAGCTCAGTTGAAATCGTACAATACAGACATTACTTTTTTTTACAAGAAACGCATCTTAAATATCAAGATCAGATGAGATTGAGGGCGAATTGGATAGGCCAAATATATCACTCTTCACACAGCTCGAAATCCGAATGGCAATTATTATTCGCAAAGGCATACCATTTAAATCAAAGAATATTATATCAGATAAGGAAGGGAGATATCTTATAGTTACCGGAGAGATCCATGCTATGCCAATCACCTTGGTAAATATATATGCGCCCAATTTTGATAATCCTCAATTTTTTAATAAAATCTTGAATACAATCGCAGAGTTCAACTACCAAAATGTTATAATTGGAGGAGACTTTAATTGTGTTTTAGACCCATATTTAGATAAATCGATGCAAAAACAGAGAGGTATTATGAAATCCAAAACTAGTGAACTCTTAAATACATACATAAAAAATACAAATATAACAGACGTTTGGAGGATCGCGAATCCGACTGGAAGGGAATACTTGTTTTATTCAATGGTACACAAAACATATATACACAAAACGTATAGATTATTTCCTAGTGGATGCAAAACTAACCCCCTATACTATGAACCGAAAATATCACACCAAAATTAAATTAAAAATTAAATTAAATTAAATTAAATTTCTTTATTTATATAGCACATTTTTAGTCAACTTGCATTGACCCCAAAGTGCTTCACATAATTACATCCACACACCACACACACAGGCAAAGGTGGGTGAAGTGTCTTGCCCAAGGACACACACAGGCAAAGGTGGGTGAAGTGTCTTGCCCAAGGACACAACGACAGTATGCACTCCAAGCGGGATTCGAACCAGCTACCTTCCGGTTACCAGCCGAACACTTAGCCCATTGTGCCATCTGTCGTCCCAATACGATTTCAGATCACTCCCTGCTAACTTTCTTTTTAAAACTGGAAGGAATGCCTAAGAATAAATCGTTTTGAAGGTTTAATTCGCAAATTTTAAAAGACCCGCAAGGTAGTATATACAGTGGCTTGCAAAAGTATTCATACCCCTTAAACCTTTCCACATTTTGTCACGTTACAACCACAAACGTAAATGTATTTTATTGTGATTTTGTGTGATAGACCAACACAAAGTGGCGCATAATTGTGAAGTGGAAGGAAAATGATACATGGTTTTCAAATTTTTTTACAAATAAAAAACTGAAAAGTGTGGCGTGCAAAGGTATTCAGCCCCCTTTACTCTGATACCCCTAAATAAAATCCAGTGCAACCAATTGCCTTCAGAAGTCACCTAATTAGTAAATAGAGTCCACTGGTGTGTAATCTAATCTCAGTATAAATACAGCTGTTCTGTGAAGGCCTCAGAGGTTTGTTAGAGAACATTAGTGAACAAACAGCATCATGAAGCCCAAGGAACACACCAGACAGGTCAGGGATAAAGTTGTGGAGAAGTTTAAAGCAGGGTTAGGTTATAAAAAAAATCCCAAGCTTTCAACATCTCACGGAGCACTGTTCAATCCATCATCCGAAAATGGAAAGAGTATGGCACAACTGCAAACCTACCAAGACATGGCCGTCCACCTAAACTGACAGGCCGGGCAAGGAGAGCATTGATCAGAGAAGCAGCCAAGAGGCCCATGGTAACTCTGGAGGAGCTGCAGAGATCCACAGCTCAGGTGGGAGAATCTGTCCACAGGACAATTATTAGTCGCGCACTCCACAAATCGGGCCTTTATGGAAGAGTGGCAAGAAGAAAGCCATTGTTGAAAAAAAGCCATAAGAAATCCCGTTTGCAGTTTGCCACATGCCATGTGGGGGACACAGCAAACATGTGGAGGAAGGTGCTCTGGTCAGATGAGACCAAAATTGAAGTTTTTGGCCTAAATGCAAAACGCTATGTGTGGCGGAAAACTAACACTGCACATCACCCTGAACACACCATCCCCACTGTGAAACATGGTGGTGGCAGCATCATGCTGTGGGGATGCTTTTCTTCAGCAGGGACAGGGAAGCTGGTCAGAGTTGATGGGAAGATGGATGGAGCCAAATACAGGGCAATCTTGGAAGAAAACGTGTTAGAGTCTGCAAAAGACTTGAGACTGGGGCGGAAGTTCACCTCCCAGCAGGACAACGACCCTAAACATACAGCCAGAGCTACAATGGAATGGTTTAGATCAAAGCATATTCATGTGTTAGAATGGCCCAGTCAAAGTCCAGACCTAAATCCAATTGAGAATCTCTGGCAAGACTTGAAAATTGCTGTTCACAGACGCTCTCCATCCAATCTGACTGAGGTTGAGCTATTTTGCAAAGAAGAATGGGCAAAAATTTCAGTCTTTAGATGTGCAAAGCAGGTAGAGACATACCCCAAAAGACTTGCAGCTGTAATTGCAGCGAAAGGTGCTTCTACAAATTATTGACTCAGGGGGGCTGAATACTTTTGCACGCCACACTTTTCAGTTTTTTATTTGTAAAACAATTTGAAAACCATGTATCATTTTCCTTCCACTACACAATCATGCACCACTTTGTGTTGGTGTATCACATAAAATCCAAATAAAATACATTTACGTTTGTGGTTGTAACGTGACAAAATGTGGAAAAGTTCAAGGGGTATGAATACTTTTGCAAGCCATTGTATCTAAAACAACAGATGGACTTATTTGTTGAGACAAACGATACACCAGATATATCGCCCACTTTATGATGGGAATCCTTCAAAGCATTTATTAGAGGAGTCATTATCTCATACCAAGCTTTTCAAAACAAAAAGAATAAGAACGAACAAAGATAATTAGAAGAACAAATCAGACAACTAGATATAGATATTTATAGGATAAGGGTGTCTGATGTTGAAAGACCCGAAACACCCAATGACCCCAGGTTACATCACTGATGATGTGTTCAGGAGCATCTATCGATATATTTGTATTAAAAAAAATAAAATAAAAACAAAAAAAAACACTCAAGATCCAACTATGGATAAACAACATTAATATTGGAATTTAAACTAAATAAGTTATTATCAGATAAAGTTATAAGACTATTCCAAATTACAAAACAGGAACATTTTGAATTCGGGGATAGACCCCACAAACTTCTGGCACGCCAACTGAAAAAACGGGAAAAAGACCACATAATTTTAAAGATTAAATCAGATATAGGGGAATTATTAACACTACCCAATGATATCAATAAAAGATTTGTTCAATTTTACCAGAATTTATACACATCCAAAATGCTAACAGACAATAATAGCGTTTAAGAGTCCCTGGACAATTGTAATCTTCCAAAACTAGAATTGAAGGAACAAGAGGAATTGGGAGCACAAATTACATTCAAGAAAATAGAAGACACAATAAACTCATTAAAGAATGGAAAAACACCAGGACCAGATGGATTTAGTAATGAATTTTACTAAAGTTTCTACGACATAATTACACCACGTTTACAGAAAATGTATACATATGCTTTTAAAGAACAAATCCTACCTGAAACACTAGCAGAATCAATGATTACATTAATACTTAAAAAAGATAAAGACACAGAAGAACCCGGATCATACAGAGCTATTGCATTGTTAAATAAGGATCAAAAAATATTAGCGAAAACATTAGCTAGAAGACTAAGTAAGTATGTTAGTAAATTAATAAACGCGGATCAAACGGGGTTCTTACCCAAGAGACACTCATCTAATAACCTGAGACGTCTGCTTAATATAATGCATTCACACAAACCTGAAGAACAAGAGTTATCAATTATTTCATTGGATGCAGAAAAAGCATTTGATCAAGTAGCATGGGATTACATGATTAAAGTATTGTAAAAATTTCAAATGGGAGAGAACTTCATCGCATGGATAAAATTATTATATAACAAACCTACGGCTAGAATATTAACTAATAATATACTATCTACAAAATTCCAATTATCAAGGGGCAATAGACAAGGATGCTCATTATCACCGCTGTTATTTGCTCTGGTAATTGAACCTCTAGCTAAAATAATCAGAACACACCCGGCATTTCAAGGTTATAATACAAAATATTCAAATAACATAATATCTTTATACGCAGACGATGTACTATTGTACATCACAAAACCCCAAATTAGTATACCAAACATATTAAATCTAATTGAGGACTTTGGATCTTTCTCAGGATACAGAATAAATTGGAATAAAAGTGAAATTATGTCGATAAAACCGAAAGACTCAACACATCTCTTAAAATTCCCCTTTAAAATAGCTACAGAAAAAATTAAATATTTGGGAATTGAAATTACTAGAAAATATCAAGCTATGTTTAATGCCAATTATAGTCCCCTACTTAAGAAATTAAATACTTTAATCAAATTCTGGAAAACGCTTCCGATGTCTTTAATAGGTCGAATAAATGCTATAAAAATGATCTTTCTACCACAAATCCTATATCTATTTCAATCAATCCCAATATACCTTCCAAAAAGGTTTTTCAAAAAACTGGACTCAGACATCACAAATTTTATATGGGACTATAATTCCACAGAATACAAAGAACACACCTGAGCAAACCCAAAGAGCTGGGTGGTTTAGCACTTCCTAACTTTATGTACTATAATTGGGCAGTAAATATTAAACATATGATTCACCTGCTTGACAACTCTGCCCAGCAGGGGGACTGGACTGTAATGGAGAGAGAGGACTGCTCCCCGTGTAATATAGGAGCGATTCTCCTCTCACCAATGAACCTGAATAACACAAATTACAATAAAAATCCAATTATACATAGCACAATTAGAACTTGGAAACAAATAAAACAGAATCTAAAATTAAGAAATTGATCTCTTTTATCTCCAATAGTTAATAATCCGTCGTTTAAACCCTCTATTATAGATAAATCATTTACACAATGGGAAATAATAGGAATCAAAACGCTTGTAGACTTGTATGAAACTGGAAAATTACTATCATTCCAACAATTACAATTGAAATATAACGAGAAATAATCAATATTTTAAATATTTTCACATATGTGACTATCTGAAAAAATATACAAAAGACTATCATAATATGCCTCCAGATTTACTGGACGAAGCAATGAAGACAAAGGCCGAATCAGCAAACTTAATATAATACTTATATAACACTATTTTAAATATAGAAATACCTTCAACCGACGGTATTAGAAGAGACTGGGAACAAGAACTAGCTATAAAAATTTCAAAAGAGAGCTGGGATAAACACTTGTACTACTGTAACTTATAGTACTAATAAATTTAAAAAAATTTAAAAAACTAGAACGGTTGGGGGAGGGACTCAAATAGAGAAAGCTAGTAGACAGTGTGTGAGGCAGGAGGCAGAGAAGGGAAGCACTCAGACCCAACATGTAGGGGAGAAAGAAGAAAAAGATAATAAACAGAGAATAAGAGATGGTGGGTTTCTTAAATGTGCATATTTTAATGCTAGGAGCATTGTAAGAAAGGTGGATGAGCTTAGAGCCTGGATTGACACCTGAAATATGATGTGGCGATCAGTGAAACATGGTTGCAGGAGGGCTGTGATTGGAAACTAAATATTCCAGGATTTTGTTGCTTCAGGTGTGATAGAATTGGAGGGGCAAGAGGTGGAGGTGTTGCATTGCTTGTCAGGGAAGATATTACAGCAGTGCTTTGGCAGGATAGATTAGAGGGCTCGTCTAGGGAGGCTATTTGGGTGGAACTGAGAAATGGGAAAGGTGTAGCAACACTTATAGGGGTGTATTATAGACTGCCTAATGGGGAGCGAGAATTGGAAGAGCAAATATTTAAGGAGATAGCAGTTATTAGTAGTAAGCACAAGGTAGTGATTGGGGGAGATTTCAATTTTCAACACATAGACTGGGAAACACATTCTGTAAATGGTCTGGATGGGTTGGTGTTTGTAAAATGTGTGCAGGATAGTTTTTTGTAGCAATACATAGAGGTACCTACTAGAGGAGGGGCAGTGCTGGACCTCCTGTTAGGAAATCAGACAGGTCAGGTGGCAGAGGCATGTGATGGGGAGCACGTCGGGTCCAGTGATCACAATACCATTAGTTTCAATATAATTATGGAGAAGGTCAGAACTGGACCTAGGGTTGAGATTTTTGATTGGAGAACGGCTAACTTTGAGGAGAAGCGAAAGGATTTAAAAGGCGTGAATTGGGACATTTTGTTTTATGGGAAGGATGTAGGAGAGAAATGGAGGACATTTAAAGGTGAAATTTTAAGAGTACAGAATCTTGATGTCCCTGTTCGGTTGAAAGGAAATAGTCATTCATTACGAGCTTGAATGACTATAGACCTGTTGCTCTCACTTCGACCGTGATGAAATGTTTTGAACGGCTGGTCCTGGCCCACATTAAGTCCTCACTCCCACCCACCCTGGATCAGCATCAGTTTGCGTATAAAGCTAATAGGTCAACGGAAGATGCCATCAACACAGCTCTACATTCTGCACTGGCACATCTGGAGCGTCCTGGCTCATATGTGCGGATGTTATTTGTAGATTTTAGTTCTGCATTTAATGCTATCATCCCCAGCAGAATGGTGGACAAACTGTCTGATCTGGGTGTTAATGCGAACACATGTGGATGGATTAAGGACTTTTTAACAGACCGCCCACAGACTGTCAGGATGGGGTCCAATTACTCCCCAGTCCTGACGCTCAGCACAGGAGCGCCACAAGGTTGTGTGCTGAGTCCCATCTTGTATACAATATACACTTACGACTGTATACCAACACACAGTACAAACAGGATCATCAAGTTTGCGGACGACACGACTGTGGTGGGACTGATAAACAACAATGATGAGTCTGCCTACAGGGATGAAGTCCAAAAACTGACCGTCTGGTGTACCAAAAACAACCTGGTACTAAACCCATCAAAGACAAAAGAACTTGTCGTTGACTTCAGGAGGAAGAGGAGAGAGGAACCTGCTCCCTTATACATCAAAGGAGACATGGTGGAGAGAGTCAACGACTTAAGTTCCTGGGAATAAACATCTCCCAGGACCTCAAATGGCAAATGAACACCGTCACTCTCTTGAAGAAGTCTCATCAGCGGCTGTATTTCCTGAGGTCTCTACGGAGAGCTAACGTCTCACAGCCGCAGCTGCTGTCCTTCTATCGATGCGCCGTGGAAAGTATCCTCACCTATGGAATCCTGGTGTGGTTTGCCAGCTGTACTGTGGCTGAGAGGAGGGTGCTGCAGGGAATTATAAAAACTGTGCAGCGCATTACAAACGCTAACCTGCCCTCCTTGGATGACATATACAAGGCCCGATGCTTGCGCAGGGCCATAAATATCAAGAAGGACACATCCCACCCTGCCAACCACCTTTTTACTCTGCTACCCTCTGGGAGGCGATTCAGGTCTCTGCAGGCTCGCACCGGTAGACTAAAAAATAGTTTCTACCCATGTGCGATAAAAGAGCTTAACTCCAATAGTGAACACTGGGAAGCAAGAAGTAACTTTGAGGAATTCTTTTAAACTCTTTTAAAAATGTATTTATTATTTTACTATTAACTGTACACATGTGTATTGGTTGTCGTGTTGTATTTCTTTTAACGGAGGAGAAGCAAATGGAATTTCGTTGCTCAGTTTTGTGCAATGACAATAAACATATTCAATTCAATTCAATAATAATTGGAAAGAGCCCTGGTTTTCAAGGGAAATTGGATACTTGGTTTGGAAAAAGAGAGAGATCTACAATATTTATAGGCAGCATGGAGTAAATGATGTGCTTGAAGAGTATAAAGAATGTAAAAAGAATCTTAAGAAAGAAATTAGAAAAGCTAAAAGAAGATATGAGGTTGCTTTGGCAAGTAAGGTAAAAGTAAATCCAAAGGGTTTCTACAGCTATATTAATAGCAAAATGATAACGAGGGATAAAATGAGTCCATTAGAGAGTCAGAGTGGACAGCTATCTGCAGAGCCAAAAGACATGGGGGAGATATTGAACAATTTATTTTCTTTGGTATTCACCAAGGAGAAGGATATTGAATTATGTGAGGTACACAAAAATGCTGGAGAAACTCAGCGGGTGCAGCAGCATCTATGGAGCGAAGGTTTCGGGCCAAAACCTTTCTTCAGACTGATGGGAGGGGGGGGAGGGGGGGAGAAGAAAGGAAAAAGGGAGGGAGTTGAAGTGCTGAGCCACCGGGAGTTCAGGTTGGTTATTGCGGACCGAGCGGAGGTGTGTGGTGAAACGATCGCCCAACCTCCGCTTGGTCTCACCAATATAGATCTGCTGACATCTAGAGCAGCGGATGCAATAGATGAGGTTGGAGGAGATACAGGTGAACCTCTGTCGCACTTGGAACGACTGCTTGGGTCCTTGAATGGAGTTGAGGGGGGAGGTAAAGGGACAAGTATTGCATCTCTTGCGGTTGCAATGGAAAGTGCCCGGGAAGGGGGTGGTACGGGATGGAAGGGAAGAATTGACAAGGGAGTTACTGAGGGAGCGGTCTTTACGGATGGCAGACATGGGGGGAGATGGGAAGATGTGGCTAGTGGTGGGGTCACGCTGGAGGTGGCGAAACTGACGGAGAATATGTGACGGCTGGTGGGGTGAAAGGTGAGGACTAGGGGAACTCTGCCCTTGTTGTGAGTGGGGGGGATGGTGAGAGAGAGCAGTGTTGCGGGGTATGGAAGAGACCCTGGTGCGAGCCTCATCTGTGGTGGAGGAGGGGAACCCCTGTTCCCTGAAGAATGAGGACATTTCAGATGCCCTGGTGTGGAACGCCTCATCCTGGGAGCAGATGCGGCATAGACGGAGGAATTGGGAGTAGGGGATGGAGTCCTTACAGGAAGCAGGGTGGGAAGAAGTGTAGTCCAGATAGCCATGGGAGTCAGTAGGTTTATAGTGGATGTCGGTCAGAAGTCGATCACCTGCGATGGAGATAGTGAGGTCAAGGAATGGTAGGGAAGTGTCGGAAATGGTCCAGGTGTATTTGCGTGCCGGATGGAAGTTAGTGGTGAAGTGGAAGAAGTCAGTCAGTTGTGTGTGGGTGCAGGAGGTGGCACCAAAGCAGTCGTCGATGTAGCAGAGGTAGAGGTCGGTGATGGGGGCCTGGTATGTATTGAACAAGGATTGCTCGACGTAGCCGACAAAGAGGCAGGCGTAGCTGGGGCCCATGCGTGTACCCATAGCTACGCCTTGAATTTGGAGGAAATGGGAGTCAAACGAGAAGTTGTTGATGGTAAATACGGAGAGTGTCAGTGAACGGGTATAGGTCGAGGAAGAACCTGAGGGCTTTGAGACAATCCTGGTTGGGGATGGAGGTGTGGAGTGACCGGACGCCCATGGTGAAGATGAAGGGGAGAGGGCCTAGAGAATGGAATGCGCGGAGACGACGGAGAGTGTCTGAGCTGTCTTGAACATAGGTAGGGAGGGATTTAACTAAGGGGGATAGGATGGAGTAAAGGTATTTGGAAATGAGTTCGGTGGGGCACGAACAGGCAGAGACAATGGGTCTACCGGGACAGTCAGGTTTGTGGATTTTGGGGAGAAGGTGAAATCGGGCCGTGCGGGGCTGGGGAACGATGAGGTTGGAGGCTTGGTCGGGCAGGGCGTGGGAGTTGATGATGGTGATGGTGATGGTGATGGTGCTGGAGATGGTGGCCTGGTGCTCGTCAGTGGGGTCATGGTCCAGGGGTAAGTAGGAGGAGGTGTCCGAGAGTTGGCGCGTGGCCTCAGCTTTGTAGAGATTGGCGCGCCAGACTACCATGGCACCTCTCTTGTCGGCCACGAGGGGGGTTCCACGAGGAGGGGGTGCGTTGGAGACGGGAAAAGGGATCATCAATGGGGGGCGAGGATTCCTTCACATGGAAGAACGCTGTGATGCGGAGGCGACAGTAGAAGAGCTCCAAGTCGTGGCTGGCGCGGAACTCATTGAGGTGGGGATGGAGGGGGACAAAGGTAAGACCTCTGCTGAGGACAAACCGTTCGGTGAGGTTAACCAGGTTGGGCCAGCCACTGAGGTTAACTAGGCTGGGCAGACTAGCACTAGGACCCAGTGGAGTCAAACCCAGGAGAGTGGGAGTAAGCAGCGCGGAGGCTTCAGGCCCAGTGCAGAGTCCAGGCTCCAGGTAAGGCGACGGCTGTGGGTTGCTGGAGGGAGGTGGAGTGGCGAGGGTCAACGGACCCGATGGTGGGAGTCCATGGGCAGTTGAGTTGGGGTCCACGGGCGATGCGTGGGAGGTCCTGGTGGGCGGATGGTCAGTGGGGCGGCGTGGCGCGGCCAGCCCGGTAAGGCGACGAGATGAGTCGGGTGCGGTGTGGCGGCCATGTTCGGGGGGCCCCGGTCCGGCAGCGATGCCCGGTAGGTCCGGTCCGGCAGCGATTTTGGATAGGTCGGGTGCGGTGACGATGCTGGATGGGCCCAGTGCGACGGTGATGTCGGGTGGGCCCGGTGTGGCAATGAGGCTAGGCGGTCCCGGGGGCCGGCGAGGGTCGGAGGAATCGGCGAGGGGGTGAAAGTCCGAGTTACCATTGAAGCAGCGAGGCTGGGCGTCATCGGTAGGCAGGTGAAGGTCGGCGGCGGCATCGACGTGGAGGTTGGTGAAAGCGGCGTCCTGGTGAATACTGGAGTTGCTCCTCGTGGCCAAGATGGCATTGCGGTACTTGGGCAGGCAATGCAGGCCAGAGTTTGGGCCCGGAGCCTGCGGGCGGTCGAGTCGCGGAATGTTGGCGGCAGGAGCGGCCTGGAGGCAGGATAATTTCAGGTCCTTGGTGGAGTTAAGGTGGGCCAGGAATCGTTGATTAAAGAGGTGGATCTTCCGGCGGATGAAATATAGTTGGGGTCCGTTGCAGGTCTGTGTGAGTTAGGCCCGAAGTTTCGGGAGAGTCAATGCAAGGTCCTGCTGATGCCGGCGCATCGCAGTCAGAGTGGATCTCAGTGCCCGGTTGGAGAATAGACAAGTAGAGTAGCTATGCAAACTATGAGGATCAAAGAAGAGGAAATACTGACACTTTGGAAAAATATAAAAGTGGATAAGTCTCCAGGTCCTGACAGGATATTCCCTTGGACATTGAGGGAAGTTAGTGTAGAAATAGCAGGGGCTATGGTCGCCCAATTATAGGAAGGATGTCAACAAAATAGAGAGAGTACAGAGGAGATTTACTAGAATGTTGCCTGGGTTTCAACAACTAAGTTACAGAGATAGGTTGAATAAGTTAGGTCTTTATTCTCTGGAGCGCAGAAGGTTAAGGGGGGACTTGATAGAGGTCTTTAAAATGATGAGAGGGATAGACAGAGTTGATGTGATCAAGCTTTTCCCTTTGAGAATAGGGAAGATTCAAACAAGAGGACATGACTTCAGAATTAAGGGACAGAAGTTTAGGGGTAACATGAGGGGAAACTTCTTTACTCAGAGAGTGGTAGCAGTGTGGAATGAGCTTCCAGTGGAAGTGGTGGCGGCAGGTTCGTTGGTATCATTTAAAAATAAATTGGATAGGCATATGGATGAGAAGGGAATGGAGGGTTATGGTATGAGTGCAGGCAGGTGGGACTAAGGGAAAAAAGTTGTTCGGCACGGACTTGTAGGGCCGAGATGGCCTGTTTCCGTGCTGTAATTGTTATATGTTTATATGACAGAAATGTGAATCACCAATAGTTCTTCAATAAATCCCAGTGTACCTTTCAAAGCCCCACCCAAGAGCTGTTCTTCCTTGGTCTGTGCAAACTTCAGGGCAATACCAGACAAATAACTGGCATATCTCATTCAGTTGGCATAAATTCCAACGTAGAAAAGAGTTTTGTTTTGCCAGCATATTTACAGTTCCAATTAAGCAAACAAAAAAAATAATGAATGCTTTGAATGGTCAAAGCAAATGAAGGGTCCCGTACCTGAAATGTTAATGTTTCTCCTTCCACAGATGCTGCCTGACCTGCTGAGACATCTTCCAGCATTTTGTTTCGGGTTTTGCAGCCTCTGCATGTTAGGTTTTCCCAAGGGGCTCTCACCTGTATTTATGCCCTTGACATCTGCCAAACTTGACAATGAGTTGGGGAGGGATCTTCATAACTATTGGAAGTTGGTGAGTGCAGGTGGGCGACTTGTGTCAGAAGGAACTGCAGATGCTGGTTTACACCGAAGATAGACACGAAAAGCTGGAGTAACTCAGCGGGTCAAGCAGCATCTCTGGAGAAAAAGGGATAGGTGACATTTCGGGTCGAGACCCATAATCAGGCTACTTGTTTTTTTCACACAAAGCGTGGTTGAGCTGGGGACTATCCCAACGTTCAAGAAACAGTTAGACAGGTACATGGATAGGACAGGTTTAGAGGGATATGGGCCAAACGCAGGCAGGTGGGACGAGGCATGTTGTTCGGCGAGGACAAGTTGGGCTGAAAGGCCTGTTCCCATACTGTACAACTCTATGATATAGCAAATGTGCATACTTACGTATTTAACCTCACACCGACACCTTAATAAGGGCCAGAGAGCAATATGGCCATTTTACTGTTAGTCAGATGGATGGACAACACAAGAGTAATGGGAACAATACCGAGCTTCCCACCAAAACATACGCTACCCAATGTCTTCAGCATCTGGGGAAGGGTCCCGACCCGAAACGTCACCTATTCCTTCTCTCCAAAGATGCTGCCTGTCCCGCTGAGTTACTCCAGCATTTTGTGTCTGCCTGATGTCACACTTACATCAAAAATACACCATAAAGGAATGTACGTTTCAATCCTGCTAAAGTTGGGTGTCTTCAATCTAGTGTGGGATGCATTACAAATCTAGAGCCTGGTAGCTTATACACAAACAAAGATACCATAACTGAGAAGAGGGCAGGATCACAATTGCAATCAAACACCGTGTTGCATATTGAAAATTTGTTTAATTAGCGATAATTGTATCTTGGAACTTTGATCAAAACTTTTAAGGTGGCACAGTGATTAGCTCTCTCACAAAGCCAGAGATCACAGTTTGATCCTGTCCTCTGGCGCTGTATGTGTGCAGTTTGCATGTTCTCTCCGTTACCGCACAGTTTAGTCCATGTGCTCCAGTTTCCTTCTGCATTCTAAAGACATGGGGTTTTGTAGGTTAATTGGCCTCTAGTGTGTTGGATGCGAAAAGTATGAAAACATGAACCTACTGAACGGGTGAACAATGGTCGGCGTAGAATCAGTGGACCGAAGACTATAAAATAAAACTAACACAATCTGGCTTCCTCTTGTATCCTTCCAAATCCCAAAGACATATGGGTTTGTAGGTTAATCGGCTTCTGGAGATAGCCCTAGTGTGTAGGGAGTGAATGGGAAAGTGGGATAGCATAGAACTATAGTGTGAATGGGTGATCTATGGTCAGTATTGGCTGTGGTCCGAAGGGCCCATTTCCACCATATATCACTAAGCTAAACCTTTAACATAGAAACATAGATAGAAACATAGAAAATAGGTGCAGGAGGAGGCCATTCGGCCCTTCGAGCCAGCACCGCCATTCGTTGTGATCATGGCTGATCGTCCCCAATCAATGAACCGTGCCTGCCTTCTCCCCATATCCCTTCATTCCACTAGCCCCCTAGATCTCTATCTAACTCTCTCTTAAATCCATCCAGTGATTTATGCTTCTCTCCCACTTAGGAAACCTGAACGGAAACCTCTGGTGACCTTGTGCCCCACCCAAGGTTTCCATGAGTTGCCAGAGGTTTCAGTCACTCACCTGGAAAGCCTCCACCGAAGCGCAAGCTGCATCTACTGACCAAAGATCCTACAGGATCTTTCCTACTGACCGCACACACACACACACACATCCATCGCGAAGGTGGAGGCCAGGGACTGCGGAGTAGCGCTGTCTGCGCGATGAAGAGGAAGGTAAACGGCTGCCACAGAGCACGTAAGTCCTTTAGAGAGCGCGGGAGGGAGGGAGAGAAGGGGAAAGAAGGAGAGAGAAAAAGAGAAAGGGAGAGAAGGGGAGAGAGAAAAAGAGAGCAGGGGGAGAAGGGGGGAGAGAAGGAGAGGTAGAGACAGTTTTAAGAAGTTTAATAAAGTTAGCGGGCATTTTATCTTTCGGCGGATCTTCTAGATCCTGAAAACCAAAGATCCTATAGGATCTTTGCTGAAAACTCCAAAGAGCCAATCAAAATGGCCGGTCAGCGAAGGAGATTGCCTTCGACTGCCTGTAAATAAATAGCAAACCCACTCCACTGGCTTCGACCAAACTGCAACCTATTTTTAGATGAGGCCGGTTTTGAATTTGTTGAAATAATTGCAGGAACATAGAAAAAGCCTCGACTACGCGGAAACCACTTTCGACCATTAGGGAGAGTGACCATAACCTCCGGGAACCTCACAGAAACCTTGGGTGGGGCGCAAGGTCACCATAGTTTTCCGTTCAGGTTTCCTAAGTGGGACAGGGGCTTAACATCCCTACTACCAGAATACTATCTAATCAAACTCTCTCCCCTAAATTTCAATTACCTTGGGGCAATAGACAAGGATGTGCATTATCACCAAAAGTGAAATTATGCCGATACAACCTCAAGGCCCGTCACACCTCCTAAAATTTCCCTTTAGAATTACTACGGAAAAATTTAATTATCTTGGAGTCTACGTGACTAGAAAATATCCTTCCTTATTTTCATCAAATTTTCCACCATTAATCACCAAATTAAATGCCCTTATTCATATAACCATATAACAATTACAGCACAGAAACAGGCCATCTCGGCCCTACAAGTCCATGCCGAACAACTTTTTTCCCTTAGTCCCACCTGCCTGCACTCATACCATAACCCTCCATTCCCTTCTCATCCATATGCCTATCCAATTTATTTTTAAATGATACCAACGAACCTGCCTCCACCACTTCCACTGTAAGCTCATTCCACACCGCTACCACTCTCTGAGTAAAGAAGTTCCCCCTCATGTAACCCCTAAACTTCTGTCCCTTAATTCTGAAGTCATGTCCTCTTGTTTGAATCTTCCCTATTCTCAAAGGGAAAAGCTGATCCACATCAACTCTGTCTATCCCTCTCATCATTTTAAAGACCTCTATCAAGTCCCCCCTTAACCTTCTGCGCTCCAGAGAATAAAGACCTAACTTATTCAACCTTTCTCTGTAACTTAGTTGTTGAAACCCAGGCAACATTCTAGTAAATCTCCTCTGTACTCTCTCTATTTTGTTGACATCCTTCCTATAATTGGGCGACCAAAATTGCACACCATACTCCAGATTTGGTCTCACCAATGCCTTGTACAATTTTAACATTACATCCCAGCTTCTATACTCAATGCTCTGATTTATAAAGGCTAGCATACCAAAAGCTTTCTTTACCACCCTATCTATATGAGATTCCACCTTCAAGGAACTATGCACGGTTATTCCCAGATCCCTCTGTTCACCTGTATTCTTCAATTCCCTACCATTTACCATGTACGTCCTATTTTGATTTGTCCTGCCAAGGTGTAGCACCTCACATTTATCAGCATTAAACTCCATCTGCCACCTTTCAGCCCATTCTTCCAAATGGCCTAAATCACTCTGTAGACTTTGGAAACCCTCTTCATTATCCACAACACCCCCTATCTTGGTATCATCTGCATACTTACTAATCCAATTTACCACATTTAATATTCAATTTTGGAAAACTCTTCCGATTTCCCTTATAGGTAGATTAAAAGCCATAAAGATGATTTTCCTTCCACAACTCCTGTACCTATTTCAATTAATACCGATTTTCCTCCCTAAAAACTTTAAAAAAAAACTTGACTCTGTGATTACAAACTTTATCTGGGATTATAAAACTCACAGAATTCACAAACGACATTTATGCAAACCTAAAGAAATCGGTGGACTGGCTTTCCCTAATTTTCTTCTCCATTACTGGGCAACTAATATTAAAAATGTAATCTTTTGGATGGACTATACATGCCAACAAGTAAACTGGTTAAAAATGGAGAGGGAAGATTGTTTGCCTTTCAATATAGGCGCGATTCTTCTCACTCCAATACATCTGAAGAAATCAACGTATGAGAAAAATCCGATAATCCATAGCACCTTATGAATCTGGAAACAGTTGAAATCAACCCTTAAATTGAGAAATTTATCTCTCCTTTTACCAATCGCCAATAAACCCTCGTTTAAACCGTCTACATAATACAAGGCGTTTGTACAATGGGAAAGCTTAGGAATAAAAAAGCTGGGAGACATTTATGAGATGGGGACCTTCCTCTCGTTTCAAGAATTACAGTTGAAATATCATTTGAAATACTTCAGATATCATCAAATACGTGACTATGTGGAAATACATATGGAAGATTGTCACTCTATGGGTCCAGATATACTAGATTAATGCATGAATAGAAAGTCGGATTCAAATAAGTTAATATCGTACCTCTACAATACCCTTTTAAATTTACATATCCCACCTTCGGAAATAATTAGGCGAGCTTGGGAAGACGAATTGGGTTTAACAATTTCAAATATATTTGGGAGGAAAGTCTGCTATATGTTCACTACTGTTCTCTTAATGTTAGGCACTCACTAATACAATTTAAAATACTGCATAGACTCTATTATTCAAAGTCTAAATTGAATAAGATCTTCCCAAATGTCACTCCTATTTGTGATAAATGTCTCCTCCAAGAAGTAACATAACCCATTCTTTTGTTTCCTGTATAAAATTACAAAACATCTGGAGGGGAATCTTTGATATCTTTTCCAAAATACTTAAAACAAAATTGGATCATAGAAACATAGAAAATAGGTGCAGGAGCATTCGGCCCATCGAGCCAGGATCCTGACATAAAATTGATCACACTAGGTATGTCATAGGCCTATTTTGAGCTAACGATATTTCAAAGACGTTTCCTTAACTATGGCCTGATAATGGCGAAAAAATTAATACTTAAATTTTGGAAACAGACAACAGTCCCTACAGTGAAGATGTAGATCACAAACATGTCTGAGACACTACATTTGGAAAACATTAGGCTTGTCTTGGGGGAAAAACCAGATCAATTTCTCAAGACGTGGACACCCTTCACCGAATTCTTACAACAAGAGTATGGTGCAACACAAATTTAAATTTAAATCCGACGCTGGGTTGGGTGAGGTGGGCAGGGGGGGGAGACGAGGGCAGGTATATCTCCACCTTTCTCTTTCTTTTTTCTTATTTCTATATCTTTCTGCCACACTACTTTGGTAGTTTAGTGGTCTTTCTTTTGTTCTTTTTCGATCTATCTTTTCACTTTCCACCTTTTTCCTTTCTTGTTTTCTTTTTCTTTTCTTTTTTCATTTCATAGTTTAGGTTATAAGATTAAATATGAAGCTGTACAATAATTGTATAATTTCAGATGACGAATGTTTAATCGTTGTACAATTGCTTCTAATAAAAAAAAAAAAAAAAAATATATATATATTCTTGGCTAGCTTACCTTCGTACCTCATCTTTTCTCCCCGTATTGTCTTTTTGGTTATCTTCTGTTGTTCTTTAAACATTACCCAATCCTCTTGCTTCCTGCTCATCTTTGCTACGTTGTACTTCTTCGTTTTAATTTTTATCCTGTCCCTGACGTCCCTTGTCAGCCATGGTCGTCTCTTTCTCCCCTTGGAATCTTTCTTCCTCCTATGAATGAACTGATCCTGCACCTTCTGTATTATTCCTAGAAACACCTGCCATTTTTGTTCCACTGTCATTCCTGCTTGTGTATCTTTCCAGTCAACTTTGGCCAGCTCCTCCCTCATATCCCCATAGTCCCATTTATTCAACTGCAACACTGACACCTCCGATCTACCCTTCGCCCTCTCCAATTGTAGATTAAACCTGACCATGTTATGGTTACTGCTTCCTAATGGCTTATTAACCTCGAGGTCCATAATCAAATCCGATTCATTACATAACACTAAATCCAGAATTGCCTTCTCCCTGGTAGGCTCCAATACAAGTTGTTCAAAGAATCCATCTACAAAGTCCCTTTCTTGGGGTCCAGTAACAACCTGATTTTCCCAGTCTAGACCAGTTAGCCTGACATCGGTGGTGGGGAAGATGCTGGAGACAATTATCAAAAGATGAGATAGCCGAACATTTGGATAGCAATAACAGGATCGGTCCGAGTCAGCATGGACTTACGAAGGGGAAATCATGCTTGACTAATCTTCTGGAATTTTTTGAAGATGTTACTAGGAAAGTGGACAAGGGAGAGCAAGTAGTGTACCTAGACTTGAAGAAAGCATTTGATATGGTCCCACATAGAGGATTAGTGGGCAAAATGAGGGCACATGGTATTGGGGGTAGAGTGCTGACATAGATAGATAGATAGATATAATTTAGATAGATATAATTTATTGCCACACAACCAGGGTTGGTGGAAATTTGGGGTGTCAGCAGCAGTACAATAATAAAGAACACACAATAAAACTGTAACACAAACATGGATAGAGAAGTGGTTGGCAGACATGAAAAAAGGGTAGGAATTAACGGGTCCCTTTCAGAATGGCAGGCAGTGACTAATGGGGTCGGTGCTGGGACCGCAGCTATTTACAATATACATCAATGATTTGGATGAAGGGATTCAAAATAACATTAGCAAATTTGCAGATGACACAAAGCTGGGTGGCAGTGTGAACTGTGAGGAGGATGCTATGAGAATGCAGGGTGACCTGGACAGGTTGGGGGAGTGGGCAGATGCATGGCAATAGACAATAGACAATAGGTGCAGGAGTAGGCCATTCGGCCCTTCGAGCCAGCACCACCATTTAATGTGATCATGGTTGATCATCCCCAATCAGTACCCCATTCCCCATATCCCCTGACTCCACTATTTTTAAGAGCCCTATCTAGCTCTCTCTTGAAAGCATCGAGAGAACCTGCCTCCACAGCCCTCTGAGGCAGAGAATTCCACAGACTCACCACTCTCTGTGAGAAAAAGTGTTTCCTCGTCTCCATACTAAATGGCTGACTCCTTATTCTTAAACTGTGGCCCCTGGTTCTGGACTCCCCCAACATCGGGAACATGTTTCCTGCCTCTAGCTTGTCCAAACCCTTAACAATCTTATATGTTTCAATGAGATATCCTCTCATCCTCCTAAACTCCAGCGTGTACAAACTCAGCTGCTCCATTTTCTCAGTATATGACAGTTCCGCCATCCCGGGAATTAAACCTGTAAACCTACGCTGCACTCCCTCAATAGCACGAATGTCCTTCCTCAAATTAGGGGACCAAAACTGTACTCAATATTCCAGGTGTGGTCTCACTAGGGCTCTGTACAGCTGCAGAAGGACCTCTTTGCTCCTATTTTCTGTAGGGGGCGCTGCTCTGGCAGCAGCCATGTCATGCAGCTCGTCAGTTTTTCAACCTTTTTTTATTTTTTTAGTATGTTTTAAAGTCTGTATTTAATGTTTCTTTGTGTGTTTTATGTGGGGGATGGTGTGGGGGGGTGAGGGGTAAACCGCTTCGGTCGCCTCCTCCACGGAGAGGCGAGTTTTTCCAGGTCGCCTCCCCCGTGGCCTAACATCAAGGATCGACGCGGCCTTTCCCGGAGACGCGCCCGGGCCTTCAGCGGCGGGCGCAGCGTGGACTCTCGGCGTGGAGCGGGTGAGCCCTCGCTGGGGCTCGCTGGAGGGGAGCGCTCCGTTTCGCTGACCCGGGGCAGCCGGCAGCCTGAAGTCGCAGCCTGAAGCCGCGGTCTGCAGAGCTCCAGCTGGTGCGGCGTCTACAGCCCGGGATCTCACGTTGGGGACCCGGGGGAAGAAGAAGCCATCACTGCCGGCCCGCAGCCGACTTCTACCGCGGGTCCGGCATGGACTTACCATCACCCCTGGAGGGGAGCTTCGACCGCCGGCCCTGCAGTCTACGGTGCTTCTGGCTGCGGCGGGGACTTTAAATCTTGACCGCCGGCCTGCGGCCTACAACAACTTAAAGCCGCGGTCTCCGGTGAGGAAGAGCCGATCCTGGACTGACTCTGGACTCTGGTCCTGACCACGGGGGGGAAATGGAGGAGGACTGGCCAAATTTTGTGCCTTCCACCACAGTGATGAATGCTGTGGTGGATGTTTGTGTTACAGTTTTATTGTGGTTGTGTGTTCTTTATTATTGTATCGCTGCAGACAACCCAAATTTCCACCAGCCTGGCTGTGTGGCAATAAATTATATCTAATCTAATCTAATCTATATTCGATTCCTCTTGTTATAATGGCCAACATGCCATTCACTTTCTTCGCTGCCTGCTGTACCTGCATGCTTACTTTCATGGACTGATGTACAAGGACCCCCCAGATCCCGTTGTACTACCCCTTTTCCGAACGATGCCATTTAGATAGTATGGCAGATGAAGTTTAATGCGGATAAATGTGAGGTTATCCACTTTGGTAGCAAAAACAGGAAGGCAGATTACTATCTAAATGGCATCAAGTTGGGAAAAGTGGAAGTACAACGGGATCTGGGGGTCCTTGTACATCAGTCTATGAAAGTAAGCATGCAGGTACAGCAGGCAGTGAAGAAAGCTCCTCTAGTATCTTTGGGCATAAAGAAACATGCCCGGTGCAAGCCCCTCTCTAGGCTCACATTGAAACATGATAGAAACTAAGTGAGACCCTAAAACATTCCCCAACCAATCATAAGTATGTATTCTGCATCCCTACTTTGCTAAACTAACAAAAGCAATTAACCCACTTACGGAGTGTCTATAGAGACACTTATCAGAATTTTAAAGTATCAACATTATGTTCTTAGTGTCAGCACATCCTGTTGGACCTGCAAAATTCTAGACAGGTACACAAAATTGCTGGAGAAACTCAGCGGGTGCAGCAGCATCTATGGAGCGAAGGAAATATGCGACGTTTCGGGCCGAAACCCTTCTTCAGACTGATGGGGGGTGGGGGGGGGGGGGAGAAGGAAGGAAAAGGGGAGGAGCAGGAGGAGCCCGAGGGCGGGCGGATGGGAGGGTGGGAGGAGACAGCTAGAGGGTTAAGGAAGGGGAGGAGACAGCAAGGGCTAGCAAAATTGGGAGAATTCAATGTTAATGCCATCCGGACGCAAGGTCCCCAGACGGAATATGAGGTGCTGTTCCTCCAATTTCCGCTGTTGCTCACTCTGGCAATGGAGGAGACCCAGGACAGAGAGGTCGGATTGGGAATGGGAGGGGGAGTTGAAGTGCTGAGCCACCGGGAGTTCAGGTAGGTTATTGCGGACTGAGCGGAGGTGTTCGGCGAAACGATCGCCCAACCTACGCTTAGTCTCCCCGATGTAAATCAGCTGACATCTAGAGCAGCGGATGCAGTAGATGAGGTTGGAGGAGATACAGGTGAATCTGGAACGACTGCTTGGGTCCTTGAATGGAGTCGAGGGGGGAGGTGAAGGGACAGGTGTTGCATTTCTTGCGGTTGCAACGGAAAGTGCCCGGGGAGGGGGTGGTGCGGGAGGGAAGGGAAGAATTGACGAGGGAGTTGTGGAGGGAGCGGTCTTTGCGGAAGGCAGACATGGGGGGAGATGGGAAGATGTGGCGAGTGGTGGGGTCACGTTGGAGGTGGCGGAAATGGCGAAGGATTATTTGTTGCATTTGCCGGCTGGTGGGGTGAAAGGTGAGGACCAGAGGGACTCTGTCCTTGTTGCGAGTGCGGGGATGGGGAGAGAGAGCAGTGTTGCGGGGTATGGATGAGACCCTGGTGTGAGCCTCATCTATGGTGGCGGAGGGGAATCCCCGTTCCCTGAAGAACGAGGACATTTCCGATGCCCTGGTATGGAATGTCTCATCCTGGGAACAGATGCGGCGTAGGCGGAGGAATTGGGAGTTGGGGATGGAGTCTTTACAGGGGGCAGGGTGGGAAGACGTGTAGTCCAGATAGCCATGCGAGTCAGTGGGTTTGTAATGTATGTCGGTCAGGAGTCTGTCCCCTGCAATGGAGATGGTGAGGTCAAGGAATGGTAGGGAAGTGTCGGAAATGGTCCAGGTGTATTGGAGTGCCGGATGGAAGTTGGTGGTGAAGTGGATGAAGTCAGTCAGTTGTGTGTAGGTGCAGGAGGTGGCACCAAAGCAGTCGTCAATGTAACGGAGGTAGAGGTCGGGGATGGGGCCCTGGTACGTCTCGAACAAGGATTGTTCAACGTACCCGACAAAGAGGCAGGCGTAGCTGGGGCCCATGCGTGTGCCCATAGCTACGCCTTGTGTTTGGAGGAAATGGGAGGAGTCAAATGTAAAGTTGTTTAGGGTGAGGACCAACTCCGCTAAGCGGAGGAGAGTGTCAGTGGCTGGGTATAGGTTGCTCCTCTGGTCGAGGAAGAACCGGAGGGCTCCGAGGCCATCCTGGTGGGGGATGGAGGTGTAGAGAGACCGGACATCCATGGTGAAGATGAGGGGGTGAGGGCCCAGAGTGGAATGCGTGGAGGCGGCGGAGAGTGTCTGAGGTGTCTAGAACATAGGTGGGGAGGGATTTGACCAAGGGGGATAGGATGGAGTCAAGGTATGTGAAGATGAGTTCGGTGGGGCACGAACACGCAGAGACAATGGGTCTGCCGGGAGAGCCGGGTTTGTGGATTTTGGGGAGAAGGTAAAAACGGGCTGTGCGGGGCTGGGGAACGATGAGGTTGGAAGCTTGGTCGGATAGGGCGTGGGAATTGATGAAACTCTAGACAGAGTGGCACCATTTTCAGCCTCTTGCATTTTGAGATCAACAGCTGGTTTTTTTCCACAGAAAATGGTCAAGAAATGGTTCTTACCTAGAACACCTAAAATTCCAGTATCTACACAGTGCATCATGGACCACAGAGGACAGCACACTGACTGCCAACTGCTTGAGGAGCTCATGCTGCCACTGTTCAAACTCTTACAGACCAGACTTAAAGCAGGCAACCTGCATTTAAATCCGAGAGAAAAGGTGCCTGCACCCTCATTCAATATGATCATGGCTGATCATCCAACTCAGTATTCTGTACCTGCCTTCTCTCCATACCCCCTGATCCCTTTAGCCACAAGGGCCACATCTAACTCCCTCTTAAATATAGCCAATGAACTGACCTCAACTACCTTCTGCGGGAGAGAATTCCAGAGATTCACCACTCTCTGTGTGAAAAAAGTTTTCCTCATCTCGGTCCTAAAAGATTTCCCCCTTATCCTTAAACTGTGACCCCTTGTTCTGGATTTCCCCAACATCGGGAACAATCTTCCTGCATCTAGCCTGTCCAACCCCTTAAGAATTTTGTAAGTTTCTATAAGATCCCCCCCTCAATCTTCTAAATTCTAGCGAGTACAAACCGAGTCTATCCAGTCTTTCTTCATATGAAAGTCCTGAATCCCAGGAATCAGTCCGGTGAACCTTCTCTGTACTCCCTCTATGGCAAGAATGTCATTCCTCAGATTAGGAGACCTAAACTGTACGCAATACTCCAGGTGTGGTCTCACCAAGACCCTGTACAACTGCAGTAGAACCTCCCTGCTCCTATACTCAAATCCTTTTGCTATGAATGCTAACATACCATTCGCCTTCTTCACTGCCTGCTGCACCTGCATGCCTACTTTCAATGACTGGTGTACCATGACATCTCGTTGCATCTCCCCCTTTCCTAATCGGCCACCATTCAGATAATAATCTACTTTCCTGTTTTTGCCACCAAAGTGGATAACCTCACATTTATCCACATTATACTGCATCTGCCATGCATTTGCCCACTCACCCAGCCTATCCAAGTCACCTTGCAGCCTCCTAGCATCCTCCTCACAGCTAACACTGCCCCCCAGCTTCGTGTCATCCGCAAACTTGGAGATGTTGCATTCAATTCCCTCGTCCAAATCATTAATATACATCGTAAATAGCTGGGGTCCCAGAACTGAGCCTTGCGGTACCCCACTAGTCACTGCCTGCCATTGTGAAAAGGACCTGTTTACTCCTACTCTTTGCTTCCTGTCTGCCAGCCAGTTCTCTATCCACATCAATACTGAACCCACAATACCGTGCGCTTTAAGTTTGTATACTAATCTCTTATGTGGGACCTTGTCGAAAGGCTTCTGAAATTCCAGATATAACACATCTACTGGTTCTCCCTTATCCACTCTACTAGTTACATCCTCGAAAAATTCTAGAAGATTCGTCAGACATCATTTACCCTTCATAAATCCATGCTGACTTTGTCCAATGATTTCACCACTTTCCAAATGTGCTGCTATCCCATCTTTAATAACTGATTCTAGCAGTTTTCCCACTACCGACGTTAGACTAACTGATCTGTAATTCCCCGTTTTCTCTCTCCCTCCCTTTTTAAAAAGTGGTGTTACATTAGCTACCCTCCAATCCTCAGGAACTACTCCAGAATCTAAAGAGTTTTGAAAAATTATCACTAATGCATCGACTATTTCTGGGGCTACTTCCTTAAGTACTCTGGGATGCAGCCTATCTGGCCCTGGGGATTTATCGGCCTCTAATCCATTCAATTTACCTAACACCACTTCCCGGCTAACCTGGATTTCACTCACTTCCTCCATTTCATTTGACCCGCGGTCCCCTGCTATTTCCGGCAGATTATTTATGTCTTCCTTAGTGAAGACAGAACCAAAGTAGTTATTCAATTGGTCTGCCATGTCCTTGTTTCCCATGATCAATTCACCTGTTTCTGAAGCAGGCAACCTGCATTTAAATACGAGAAAAAAGGTGATCGATACATGCCCCACAGAAATGAGCCAATCGGACCATCGTATCAATGCCAATCAATCTATAATGTTTTCTGCACTTAGCACGTTGCTTTTCATGTATCTCGAATGGCCATTCTACTGATATAGCTAGTGCCAGGATGTCTGCCAGAACACCAACAATGTTTGAATAACAAAACAGATATTGTTACAGGACCAGCAGTTTATTTTCCCGACTGGAGGCCTGTGATTCGGGGTGAGCTTTGGGAATTGCTACTGGGGCCCATTGCTGTTCGTGGTTCATATCAATGATTTGGATGAGAATATACAAGGTGTAATTAGTAAGTTTGGAAATCACAGTAAAATAGGTGGCATCATATACAGTGGAGATGGTTATCAACAATTACAACAGCTTCTTGGTCAAGTGGGCTGAAGCTGTCCGCTTATTTCACAGTTGCACAATACATTGCAAAGGCTCCATTTGGACCATTGTGTCCAGTCTTGGTTACATTACTATTGAATGGATCTCGTTAATCGGCAAAGAATGCAGGGAACATTTGGCAGGATACTGCTGGAATGTGAGGGATTGAGGTTTCAGGAAAGACTGGCAGGCTAGAAGTTTGTTTCTTGAAGAGTCTTAAATACCTTAAATAGGATGAATGTTAAGAGTATTTTTTCAGGATAGGGATATCACAAAACAGAGGATAATGGTTTAAGGTGAGAGGAGGAATGATTTAGCAGAAACTGAAGGGGCAACGCTTTCACTCAGTGGGGTGGGTATGTTGGTCGAACTTACAGAGAAATAAACCTGGACAGATCCTTAACACCATGTTTTTAAAACGGAACTGCACATGAATTGTGCGTATTCTTCACTATCGTCTGCAACTTGAGCTGTTACATTTATAGCTCCATGGATCTACATGCATTCTCCTTCCCCCATAGTGTGTGAAGTTCTGCTATTTTGTGGCACATGTTTGACCCAGATCAAATCTCGCAAAAGACCCACAATTTAATCCAAGCATCATTACTCCAGCCACGCTGACATCTCTTGTTCTCCAGCCCGAGCCTATCCTTCTCATCATTAACCGCACAAACAACATTCGTGCCATCTATAAACTCACAGTTACTATCCACTTCTACAGACAAATTCCCAATGCATGAAAAGACGAGCGAAAAGACTCTAAAGCGAATCCTCGTCTTTTTTCAGGGATCGGTTCTGGGCCCTTTGGTGTTCGTAAGAATATACAGGGAATAATTAGTAAGTTTGAAAATCACAGTAAAATAGATGGTATCGTATAGGTTGCCACAGGGTTTAGTTCACTAATGTAATACTCTCCATGTAGAATACGTTTTCCATTGGCACTTTATGAATTTGCAGATGACATGAATTTGTTTTTTTGTAATGGAGGAGGCTGATAGAATTCTAGAAATTACTTGTCTCCTGGGAACGAAGTTCCATTGCAGTTGGACTGGTTGTAAAGGACATGGAGTTAGGTCTGGGCAAAGATGGAAACTGCTGAAACCGCCACGTGGAATAAATAGTGCTCGTGAGATAGGTAACTTCATCAAAGTTTGGTTCCACCACAGCTGGGGTGCAATGTTCCCGCTCACCACACTGTAGGAATGCTAGATTCCATTGGAAAACGTCAACATTTGCCATATTCTCCCCAAGATCTGAAAGTATCAGTTATGACCGCAGGCCAGATAGAGAGCACTTTTTTTTATTCGTAGCCGTGGAGACGAAAAGGATTTTGGTAGAAGTGAGGAGCAAGGAAAGAAAACGTTTCACTATGGCAGAAGTTTTCAACATAACAGGTTCAGAGAGATATAGGGAAGCGGGAAGTTGGTAAATGGAACGCATTGATGGAGGAGGGTTGGAGATAGTCATTCTCACCACACATCAGATGAGCAGATCAGATGGAAGCACCAACCCTTAGCAATCTACGAATCAATAGGATCAATGCAGATGGAAATTGATTGACCTTGTAAATCTTGAGCCAAATGGCCACTTATTGTGCTCTCTTGCTCCATGGCCTTCTCTGTCGTTTTGTTAACAACATATTAGCAATATATATGAAGTATGGAAACAAATGTACTGAAAAGAATAAGCAGAAAAGCACCTGCAAATAACGCACACCTCTGGACTCAAGCAACTACGATGGAACGGGACGTAAATTGTATTCTATATAGTGCAACATGAATTGTGAAATCCTTTGATATGTTTGTTGAAGATCTGATTAAATGGGCCTGGACACCTTGCAAGAATCATGTGGACATGAATGCCGTGGGGAAGGAGCCGTGTCTGGAAGTTTGACACGCGGGCTCTTCCAGCGCCTTGCGCCAGTGTAACGAGCTGATCTTGGAATGGAGCCCAAACAATCAAAGTTATTGCTGGCCAGTTCATGTCTGCTAGGTAAATCATGCTGGCAACTGATGAGTGTTCCCAAACCAATGAGGGATCGTCAGGCTGACGGGCGCCTCCTGGAACAAATCGACCACAACGCCCGTCCGTCTGCACCGCCATCAAACCATGCCCACTAACACAAGGCACAACCTCGCTCAGTATATATAGAGCAAAGTCTCCGGATCAGATACATCTCCCATTATTTGATCCTGCACGAGAAGGAAAGATGAGAAACATGCTACTCGTCCTCTTTGCAATATTGCTCCTGACTCATCCCTTCGCAGAGGGAGTTGACATGGACAAGGGTGGGTATACATCTGTCAGCACACATACCTCTAGATCGCTCCTCGACAGCATTAGGGGAGTGTTTAATTAAATCTGCTCCCCTTCTTGATTGGCATTGTTATTTTCGATATTTGTAGGATGTTAAGTGGATTTAACCAATAGACAATAGACATTAGGGGCAAGAGTAGGCCATTCCGCCCTTCGAGCCAGCACCGCCATTCAATGTGATCATGGCTGATCATCCCCAATCAGTACCCCGTTCCTGCCTTCTCCCCATCTCTCCTGACTCCGCTTTCTTTAAGGGCCCTATCTAGCTCTCTCTTGAAAGCATCCAGAGAACCGGCCTTCACCTCCCTCTGAGGCAGAGAATTCCACAGACTCGCAAATCTCTGTGAGAAAAAGTGTTTAATCGTCTCCGTTCTAAATGGCTTACCCCTTATTCTTAAACTGTGGCCCTTGGTTTTGGACAGTAACATCATTTTGATCGTATCTTGACGCAAGCATTGTCACCGGTTGACGTTTGATGACGCAGGTTGTCGCAAAAGGAATTCGCCGACGTCATGACCTTGCGACATCGCACGTCACCTGGCGTCATCCTGGCACCAACGACAGCACCTGGGACAGGTAACGTCAGGCAACGTCAAGCCCACTGTCGCCGCAAGATGTTGAACATTTCAAAATCCAGCGGCGACAAGAAAAAAGTGACAGTTGCAGAGACAGCTCACGACAACACAGGCGTCCGCCCATGTCACGCCGCAACCATGAGGCGACAGCCTATTTTTCGTCTGTTGCCTAAAAAAGTCGGCAAATGGGACAGGGGCTGCAGGGTGCTAAAAGACTACTTCATATCGGTTTCCACCAGGAAGTGTAGCACGTTCAGCGAAGGTATGCCAACCTTATTCCTCAACAGGCCTTTGCGCCAGGGCTGCCATGCGTTAGAACCTTGACTGACCTTTTTTTTGTGATGGTGAAAAGCTGAGTGATGGCGATTAATATTCATGCATTTTTATACATTGCTCAACTGTTTTGAATGTTCCCATTCATTCATTTATAAATGACCCAGATGTAAATGTAGATGGGTTGGTGAGTAAGGTTGCTGATGGCACCAACGTAGGGGGTGTGCAGACAGTGAAGAATCCAGTCAGAAGATACAGTAGGACATAGATCAGCTGCAGAAATGGGCAGACAAATGGCCGATGGAGTTCATCCCTAGCAAATGTGAGGTGTTGCATTTTGGGAGCTGCAATCTAAGGATAGAGAATACAGTTCATGGCAAGACCATTAACAGCATTGATGTGCAGAGCATTCTTGGAGTCCAACTCCAAAGCTCACTGAGTGTAGCAGCACAATTAGATAGCGTGTGCTTCCCTTCATTGCCAGGGGCATCGAGTTTAAGAGTCAGGACATTATGATGCAGCTCTTTCGGACTTTGGTTTGGCCCCATTTGAGGTGTGGCGTGCAGTTCAGATCGCACAATTACAGAAAAGATGTGTAGGGTTTGGAGGGAGTGCAGATGAGTTTTCCAGAATGCTGCCTGAATTAGAGAGTTTCAACTACAGGGAATCGACTTGGACTGTTTTCTCTCGAACATAGATGGTTGAAGGGAGACCAAATGCAAGTATATAAAATGTAAGTAAAGATAGGGCAGACGTACAGAACACACACGCACGAACTCGCATAAATGTCTTTAGATGAACATCGAGGCAACTAATGGGCGAAGTTTACGTTCTGTACTTTTTTTCGTACGAGGGTTGATTCTAAATTCTCTTTACCGTGTTCTACGTTTTAGTGACAATGCAATGATAGAACGAGGAAGTCTGTGGACATCAGCAGAGCTAAATAAATCGCGATTCTAAATCTGGCTTCTGACAGGTGCTGGAGATAGTAGTTTGTGCTGAGGACCAGCAACCAATTGTGAAATGTCACGGTAGTATCAGACGCGTATTGATCAGCGTCAGATGTTCTGCAGTTTGACTCAGTCGAGTTCAGAGATGCCACACGGAACAGGCCCATCGGCCCACCGAGTCCGCGGCAACCAGCGATCCCCGCACATTAACACACACTCGGGACAATTTACAATTATACCATACCGATTAGCTTACAAACCTGTATGCCTTGAGTGTGGGAGGAAACCAAAGATTCAGGCCTAAACCCACGGGAGAATGTACAAACTCAGTATAGACATCATCCGTAGTCAGGATTGAACCCAGGTCTCTAGCGCTGTAAGGATGGACAGCAAAGACCAAACATGCAGGTTGCGGCTCCGGTCCACGTTCCTATTGAGAAGCGGAATCTCTGAACATGGTTTAGGGACCTACTTTGCCATTGCACACCGCCCACAGTCGCAGTTAATCAATGATAAACTAGAAATTACGCTGGTTCGGGGGCATTTGCTCCTGAAACTGAGGCAAAATTGCTTTGGTGTGGAAAGTGAAAGGATTTACTGAATTCAGATCATTCTTCAACTGCAGTTGGTGACAGAAGTGAAGAGATGGCCAAAAGTGCAAGTGACCAAAAGTGCATAATATATTGAAAATGTGCATATACTTTGATAAAATGAATTTTTCACATTTTCATTTGAATGCAGCGCCTGGAAGAAATTAAAATGACTTAATTGAGACAGTGTATCATCCCAGTTAAAGTTCTATGAACTGTCTCAAAGTGTTTCCTCTGCTGAGGTGTCAAAAATTAATCCCACCATGGCGTCAAGAGCTCTATGCATTGAAACCATATTTACAACCCATCATACTCTGACCATGAAAGTAGAGGTTATATCAGTTTCCATGATATCTCCCTGCCCTATGTAATGATTCCTGTGCCTGTGCCCAATGTTGTGGTTGTCCTTCCGAACTATACATAGCTCGACTCGTATTCTTAAATACAGCCGTCTGTTCCATCGGACCTTTAGGAAACGCAAACATTCTTGACTTGCTGCCTTTTATCCAATCGTTTAATATCCTGCATGGGAACAGGTTTATAAAGAGGCTGTTCGTCACCTGAAGTCAGGGCCATCTCCAATCCACAGACGGTCAATTGTTTTCCCTGCATCTGTAAATAAAATGATCTAATGACTGATTAATTATCTTGTATTTTGTGTCATACAGCGGAATGCAAACGGATGAATGGAGCATGTTGGAAGGTTTGCAACAGTCGCTTTCAGGAAGTCGGAACTTGCCGGGGCAATCTAAAATGTTGCAGAGCACGTTCTGGGATAAAGTTCGACACTTATCAATAAATAGTAATTGCACAATCATAGCTTCGCTCTTCCTTGCTTATCTTATAAAGTAGTTACTCGAGCTGAAGTTTATCAGGAAAGAATTGATCATTGGCAAAACCAGTCAATATTGGTTGCAGTGCAGCACCCATACGCACTGGATGTAAATCACTGCGGGCCGTGCTATATAGAAACATAGTAAATAGGTGCAGGAGGAGGCCATTCGACCCTTCGAGTCAGCACCGTCATTCATTGTGATCATGGCTGATCGTCCCCAATCAATAACCCATGCCTGCCATCTCCCCATATCCCTCGATTTCACTAGCCCCTAGAGCTCTGTCTAACTCTCTCTTAAATCCATCCAGTGATTTGGCCTCCACTGTCCTTTGTGGCAGGGAATTCCACAAATTCACAACTCTCTGGGTGAAAATGTTTTTTCTGACATCAGTCTTAAATGGCCTCCCCTTTATTCTAAGACTGTGGCCCCTGGTTCTGGATTCGCCCAACATTGGGAACATTTTTCCTGCATCTAGCTTGTCCAGTCCTTTTATAATTTTATTTTTTTCTCTAAGATCCCCCTCATCCTTCTAAACTCCAGTGAATACAATCCTAGTCTTTTCAATCTTTCCTCATATGACAATCCTGCCACCCCAGGGATCAATCTCGTGAACCTACGCTGCACTGCCTCAATGACAAGGATGTCCTTCCTCAAATTAGGAGACCAAAACTGAACACAATACTCCAGATGTGGTCTTACCAGAGCCCTATGCAACTGCAGAAGAACCTCTTTATTCCTATACTGAAATCCTCTTGTTATGAAGGCCAACATTCCATTAGCTTTCTTCACTGCCTGTTGTACCTGCACGCCAACATTCAGTGACCGGTGTACAAGGACACCCAGGTCTCGCTGTACCTCCCCCTTACCTAACCTAACCCCATTGAGATAATAATCTGCCCCCTTGTTTTTGCCGCCAAAGTGGATAACCTCACATTTATCTATATTATACTGTATCTGTCACGCATCTGCCCACTCACTCAACCTGTCCAGGTCACCCTGCAACCTCCTAACATCCTCTTCACAGTTCACACTTTGTGTCATCTGCAAACTTTCTAATGTTGCTCCTAATTCCCTCTTCCAAATCATTAATATATATGGTAAACAGTTGCGGCCCCAACACCTGCGGCACTCCACTCGCCACTGCCGGTCATTCTGAAAAGGACCCGTTCACTCCTACTCTTTGCTTCCTGTCTGCCAACCAATTTTCAATCCATGTCAACACCCTACCCCCAATAACATGTGCTCTCATTTTAGTCACCAGTCTCCCGTGCGGGACCGTATCAAAGGCTTTCTGAAAGTCCAGGGACACTACATCTACTGGCTACCCTGCATCCATTTTACTTGTCACCTCCTCAAAAAATTCCAGAAGATTAGTCAATCATGCTTTCCCTTTCATAAATCCATGTTGACTTGGACTAATCCTTTTACTGCTATCCAAATGCCCCATTATTACCTCTTTAATAATTGACTCCAGCATCTTTCCCGAAGTCAGGCTAACTGGTCTGTAATTCCCTGTTTTCTCTCTCTCGCTCCTTTCTTCAAAAGTGAGATAATATTAGCCATCCTCCAATCCACAGGAACTGATCCTGAATCTATTGAACATTGGAAAATGATCACCAATGCATCCACTATTTCTAGAGCCACCTCCCTGAGGACCCTGGGATGCAGACCATCTGACCCAGGGGATTTATCATCCTTCAGTCCCATTAGCCTACCCAATACTATTTTTTGCCTAATGAACATTTATTTGAGTTCCTCTACCCTCTTAGATCCTCTGTCCTCCAGTTTCTGGGAGATTGTTTGTGTCTTCCTTAGTGAAGACAGATCCAAAGTACCTGTTGAACTCTTCTGCCATTTCCTTGTTGCCCATAATAATTTCACCCGTGTCTGCCTTCAAGGGACCCACATTTGACTTTGCTACTCTTTTTTCCTTAACATATCTAAAGAAGCTTTTACTGTCCTCTAGTGTTTTGTGCTCTACTCTCCGGAATCCATGTGTAAAATTTGAGACATTGGTGTTAGACATGACATCGAGAGAGCATAGAAAAAGCTACAATAATAGTTCACTTCTAGGATGCCTGATGCATTTACATACAGACCACATGGCTGGAGCAAGATGCATCAATGCCTTGTACCATCACTCCACACGCACTAACCCCAACCTCAGTCGTGAGACCGTGTTTCAGAATATGTCGTTATCACAGCGATCGCAGTTAATTTTAACCCTGCTGTTAGAATATTCATCGGCAGTATTGGTCAATAACCAAGCGCAGCAGAGAGAGGGGAATGTCTCCAACAGACCTCCGTCACGGCGTCTGCAGCGGTGAACAGTGGTGATACAGTCCTGACTCGCAAAGATTGTGTGAGAGATTAGAAACAAGGAACTGGAGATGATAAACAAAAGGGCACAAAGTGTTGTAGTAACACTGGCCAGGCAGCATCTCTGGAGAACATTGGTGACGAGACCCTTCTTCAGACCACAGGGCACAGCAGACCAATCGATGTTATGCTGAGACCATTCACCCACCAGAGGTATGACAGGCAGAATAGATCATACGTAATGTGTATCGCACGGACCATCCCATAGTTGTGCAGCATGGAAACAGTCCCTTCAGCCCAACATGACCACGATGACTAACATACCCCATCTACACTAGTCCCCCGTGCCTATGTTTGGCCCATAACCCTGTAAACCTATCCTATCCATATGCCTGTCAAATGTTTTTTTAAACGTTGTGATAGTACTTCCCTCAACTACTTCCTTTAGTTTAGAGCTTTTAGTTTAGAGATGCAGCGTGGAAACAGGCCCTTTAGTTCATCGAGTTCAAGCCAACCATCGATACCATCACCGTACACAGGTTCTATCCCATACACTGGGATTATTCACGGAGGACAATTAACATAAACCTGCATGTCTTTGGAACATGGGAGGAAACCGAAGTACCTGAAGATAATCAACGCTGTCACAGGAAAACATGCAAACTCAGTACAGTACAAGCAAGCTCCCGCAATCAGGATGGAACCCCGGGTCCCTGGCCGCTCCGCCACCGTGCAGCCCAGCACACTCCGCAAGCTCGTTCCATATACTGGACACCCTTTGTGTAAAAAAAAATTGCCCCTCGGTTTCCTACTAAACATTTCTCCCCTCAGCAAACTATGTCCTGTTCTCCAATGAATAAAGTCCTAGCCTGTTCAACTTTCCCTACAGCTCAGCCCACACCGGGGTATCTGCCGATCCCAGAATCGTAAAGCAAAAAAAAGATCCTTTGCTACAGGTCCATCCCGACCATGATGCAAATTGAAGATGCTCATTTTTGCGTCTGTTTGGCACGTACCTCTCAGTGCAAATTCCAAATTCAAACACATAACCTTCAAAATTTAATTTGATAATAACTCGCCTTCTGCCAGGCAAGTCCACATAACCACGATGTTTGTGTTTAAAACATCCCTCTCACATATGTGACAATGACTTCCACAGATTCACCGTCCTCCAACTAATCACATTCCTTCTCACCACCTTTTATTCTGAGGCCATGCGGTCCGGTCCAACACTCTCCACTTAGTGGAAACACGCTCTCCACATTTACTTAATCCAGGCCATTCACTGGGTTGTCTGGTTTCATCGGCATCCCGAAGCCAAGCTGCTGTGTTATCAGCTATGCAGAGCACCTGACCACTGCTAATAGAAGCAAAGGAGCAGTGCGTGGACATTTGACAGAGAAATGAGGGGTCCGAGGGTATATTCTGCTGGGAGCAGAATTCAATCCGAGGGGAATCTTTGCTGGGAATGCGTGAAGTTGATGTTTATCTGCTCAGAACAAGCTTAAACCTAAGGGCCTGTCCCACAAACGTGGTCGCTTGAGCCATACGGTCCGGTCGCAGGGCCGGTCCCACTTCGATCACCGCAGCCATATGGAGTTGTGCGGAGTTGGTCCCAACGTCGCGCGGGGCTCCGAAAAACTGACTGTGTTAAAAAATTCCGCGCGGCAAAGGCCTGCTGGCCCGCAGCCGTCTCCACGCCGTACGCACCGACTCGACGCCGTGTCACTCACCCGACCTCTGCGCGGCTCCCGCTTCTGGTTAGGTCGCACTTGCCACATGCTGGTGGGACCGGCCCTTTAGGTCGCGCTTGCCGCATGCAGGTCGCATGCTCGTGGGATAGGCCCTTTAAGCGAATTCAGTTATATGGCATGATAACCTTCGAAACCTTCGAAACTCGAATATGTATATCGACATAGGTTGACGGGCTCCTAATTTAGGTGCGAGCAGACGCCGCATATATCCACGCCACACCCATCAACACAGATATGCCATGTATACAGGCCTGCTGTCATTGATCCCGCAGTGATAAATGGGGTCACTGTTTGAATATGACTATGTGAAAACTCAACAAACACTATTTAGACAGCAGGTACCCAAAAATGCTGGAGAAACTCAGCGGGTGCAGCAGCATCTATGGAGCGAAGGAAATAGGCGACGTTTCGGGCCGAAACACTTCTTCAGACTGAAGAAGGGTTTCGGCCCGAAACGTCACCTATTTCCTTCGCTCCATAGATGCTGCTGCACCCGCTGAGTTTCTCCAGCATTTTTGTGTACCTTCGATCTCCAGCATCTGCAGTTCCTTCTTGAACACTATTTAGACTGCTGTCAGTACCCCGGCCATTCCTCTCCGAAACTCTGCAGCCAAGCTCCCAGTGATGGTACTTCTCCAGTGTGCCAAGTTCCCCGGTTTTGTATAACCATATAACCATATAACCATACAACAATTACAGCACGGAAACAGGCCATCTCGACCCTTCTAGTCCGTGCCGAACACATAATCTCCCCTAGTCCCATATACCTGCGCTCAGACCATAACCCTCCATTCCTTTCCCATCCATATAACTATCCAATTTATTTTTAAATGATAAAAACGAACCTGCCTCCACCACCTTCACTGGAAGCTCATTCCACACAGCTACCACTCTCTGAGTAAAGAAGTTCCCCCTCATGTTACCCCTAAACTTCAGTCCCTTAATTCTCAAGTCATGTCCCCTTGTTTGTTTAAATCTTCCCTACTCTCAGTGGGAAAAGCTTTTCCACGTCAACTCTGTCTATCCCTCTCATCATTTTAAAAACCTCTATCAAGTCCCCCCTTAACCTTCTGCGCTCCAAAGAATAAAGCCCTAACTTGTTCAACCTTTCTCTGTAACTTAGTTGCTGAAACCCAGGCAACATTCTCCTCTGTACTCTCTCTATTTTGTTGACATCCTTCCTATAATTAAGCGACCAAAATTGTACACCATACTCCAGAATTGGCCTCACCAATGCCTTGTACAATTTTAACATTACATCCCAACTTCTATACTCAATGCTCTGATTTATAAAGGCCAGCACACCAAAAGCTTTCTTTACCACCCTATCTACATGAGATTCCACTTTCAGGGAACTGTGCACAGTTATTCCCAGATCCCTCTGTTCACCTACATTCTTCAATTCCCTACCATTTACCATGTACGTCCTATTTTGATTTGTCCTGCCAAGATGTAGCACCTCACACTTATCAGCATTAAACTCCATCTGCCATCTTTCAGCCCACTCTTCCAACTGGCATAAATCTCTCTGTAGACTTTGAAACTCTACTTCATTACCCGCAACCCCACCTATCTTAGTATCATCTGCATACTTACTAATCAAATTTACCACGCCATCGTCCAGATCATTGATGTACATGACAAACAACAGTGGACCCAACACAGATCCCTGTGGCACCCCACTCGTCACTGGCCTCCAACCTGACAAACAACCATCCACCATTACTCTCTGGCATCTCTCTTTCAGCCACTGTTGAATCCATCTTGCTACTCCACCATTAATACCCAACCATTGAACCTTCTTAACCAACCTTCCATGAGGAACCTTGTCAAAGGCCTTACTGAAGTCCATATACACAACATCCACTGCTTTACCCTCATCAATTTCCCGAGTAACATCTTCAAAAAATTCAAGAAGATTAGTTAAACATGACCTTCCAGGCACAAATCCATGTTGACTGTTCCTAATCAGACCCTGTTTATATCAGACCCAGACCATCTTTGGCCCACTGATGACGTTCAACATAGTTCATAAGTTGTAGGACCAGAATTAGGCCATTCGGCCCATCAAGTCTACTCCGCTATTCAATCATGGCTGATCTAGTTCCCCCTCAACCCCATTTACTGCCTTCTCCCCGACATCTGTATTAATTAAGAATCTATCAATCTCTAACTTAAAAATATCCATTGACTTGGCCTCTACAGACTCCTGTGGCAATGAACTCCACAGATTTGCCACCCTCTGGCTAAATCAGTACCTCATCTTCTCATTTCTAAAAGTATGTCCTTTTATCCCGAGGCTATGGCCTCTGGTCCCAGACTCTGCCAACAGTGGAAACATCCTCTCCACATCCACTCTATCAAGGTCTTTCACTATTAAGAGCGCAGAAGGCGATTGCTGGCAAGGAGCGACCGCAGGTTCGGCACTTGTCCGTGCGGAGTATCTGGAGTATTGTGTACAGTTTTGGTCTCCTAATTTGAGGAAGGACATCCTTGTGATTTAAGCAGTGCAGCGTAGGTTCACGAGATTGATCCCTGGGATGGCAGGACTGTCATATGAGGAAAGATTGAAAAATCTAGGCTTGTATTCACTGGAGTTTAGAAGGATGAGGAGTTCTTATAGAAACATATAACATAATAAAAGGACTGGACAAGCTAGATGCAGAAAAAATGTTCCCAATGTTGGGCGAGTCCCGAACCCGGGGCCACAGTCTTAGAATAAAGGGGAGGTCATTTAAGACTGAGGTGAGAAAAAACTTTTTTACCCAGAGAGTTGTGAGTTTATGGAATTCCCTGCCACAGAGGGCAGTGGAGGCCAAGTCACGGGATGGATTTAAGAGAGAGTTAGATAGAGCTCTAGGGGCTAGTGGAGTCAAGGGATATGGGGAGAATGCAGGCACGGGTTATTGATAGGGGAAGATCAGCCATGATCACAATGAATGGCGGTGCTGGCTCGAAGGGCCGAATGGCCTCCTCCTGCACCTATTTTCTATGTTTCTATGTATTGTGAGGCAAGTGGCAAAGGTAAAGGGGTCAGCAGGTGTCTGTGTCGGAGTAATGCCATTGTGTGTTCACATTATGCAACAGTGCCACAACACGCCTTGCAGTCTCAGTGGAAGAAGGCAGTGAATCACAGATTCAGAGAGCACGGAAACAGGCCCTTTCTGACAAACCCATCAGTACCCACCAGGATGCCCGATGCAAAGTAATCGTGTATGTCCGTGCCTCCCCAATATCCATTCAATCCTCTCCTCTCCATGCACATCTCTAGATGTTAGTATCGTATCTGTTTCGACTACTTCCTGAAACAGCTCGTCCACGCATCGCACCTCCGGTTCCGATTAAATGTGTTTCCCTTTCATCTTAAATCTGTCAATCTGCAATTTAAAAATACAATAGACAATAGACGATAGGTGCAGGAGTAGGCCATTCGGCCCTTCGAGCCAGCACCGCCATTCAATGTGATCATGGCTGATCATCCCCAATCAGTACCCCGATCCTGCCTTCTCCCCATATCCCCTGACTCCACTATTTTTAAGAGCCCTATCTAGCTCTCTCTTGAAAGCATCTAGAGAACCTGCCTCCACCGCCCTCTGAGGCAGAGAATTCCACAGACTCACCGCTCTCCGTGAGATATAACATCTCAGACAACACAAGCCACAGGCCACGTGACAACTGGCAAATCTTCCCACAACACTGCATCTCAGTTTAGCTCAGTTTATTTCAGAGATACAGCGTGGAAACTAGGCCCTTCCGCTCACCAAGTCCATGCCGACCAGCGATCCCCACACATTAACACTACCCCACACAGGCTAGGGTCAATTTACATGTATACTATGCCAATTAATCTACAAACCTGTACGTCTTTGGAGTGTGGGAGGAAACCAAAGATCTCGGAGAAAACCCACACGGTCACGGGGAGAACATACAAACTCCATACAGACAGCGCCTGTAGTCGGGATGGAACCCGGGTCTCTGGCACTGTAAGGCAGCAACTCTACTGCTGTGCCACCGTTCACAGAAATATACACGGCAGAGCTTTGTTTCAGAGCACTGTTCCCTCCAGCTCACCATTGTCCTGGCTTCCTGGCATCTGATGACGGGGAAGAGTATTTTGTGGGCAGCAATCATCAAAAATGGGCATCAGTAGGGATGGGAGAGTAACCACACACACAGCAAGTCTCTGGATACAGCATGTGGCAGGCCGATTATCTGATTAATAGAAAGATCATCAACTGTGATGTGGAGAGGATGTTTCCACTAGTGGGAGAGTCTAGGACCTGAGGTCATAGCCTCGGAATTAAAAGACGTTCCTTTAGGAAGGAGATAAAGAGGCATTTTTCAGTCAGAGGGGGGTGAATTTGTGGAATTCATTGCCCTAGAAGGCTGTGGAGTCCTGTCAATGGATATTATTAAGGCAGAGATAGGTAGATTCTTGATTGGTACGGGTGTAAGGTGGTAGCGGTGTGGAATGAGCTTCCAGTGGAAGTGGTGGCGGCAGGTTCGTTGGTATCATTTAAAAATAAATTGGATAAGCATATGGATGAGAAGGGAATGGAGGGTTATGGTATGAGTGCAGGCAGGTGGGACTAAGGGAAAAAAGTTGTTCGGCACGGACTTGTAGTGCCGAGATGGCCTGTTTCCGTGCTGTAATTGTTATATGGTTATATGGTTATAAGGAGTTATGGGGAGGAAATGGGGTTCGGAGAAAGAGATAGATCAGCCATAATTGAATGGTGAAGTAGACTTGATGGGCCGAATGGCCTAATTCTTCTCCAATCACTTATGAACTAATGAAACTAGGGTACTGTCCAATTCACCTCCACCCCATTGCGCACATTGGACAGTCTCTGGAACTGCAGCACTACAATGCTGAGAACTATATTCTGCACTCTGTATCTTCCCCTTTACTAGGGCCAATTTACAGAGGCCTATAGAGCTACAAATCCGCACTTCTTTGGGACTAGTTATAACTAGTTATAGTTGTGTATCAAGTGTCTAACACATGGCTGCCTGCGCCCGCTGCCTGAACGGAACAATCACCAATCCCCCTGCCCCTCGCTCTTCGCCCACTGGCCAGTAAACCCATTCCATTTCCATAATTTTCAGTTTCTTTGAGAAGTTTCACCAGATCTGCTTCCTTCTGTGTTTCAGAGCAAATGTGACCAAAAACCAAGAAACCCAGAGGCAGCGCTGGTTGTTTCCAATCACTGTAGAGTTTAGGTAGAGCGCGGAAACAAGCCTTCGACCCACCGAGTCCACACCGACCAGCAATCCCCACACATTAACTCTACCCTACACACACTAGGGACAATTTTACATTTATACAAAGCTAATTAACCAACAAGCCTGTACATCTTTGGAGTTTGGGAAGAAACGGAAGTTCTTGGAGAAAACCCACGCGCAATGGCGGTCTGGCCAGGATGTCAGCTTGCCCGATGGCAAGTGGGCCTCTGATGAAGTGGGCCCCCTCAGGGCCGGCCTTTGGCCGATTGGACCGATTTTTCCAAATTGGGCCCCGCGCCCAAGGGGTGGCCCCGAGTTAATTTTCCGTATTTCATATGAAAATACAAATTCTCATTGTTAAATAAAGATTTATGCAAAACATTTGCCATACGGATTTTTTAACAAAACGAACATGGATAACAACCGCTGTGGATAATAAACGAGGTGTTAACTGCTACTTAACAGCCCGTCATCAGAGTCAACTGTCAATGGGTCATCAATGCACCGATCCGCATTCTTCAGTAAATACGTTAAATTATGTTTTACTAGCTGCCGCAGGAGCGGCCGAGACTCCGGGGGGGTAGTACGGTAGTACCGGGCAGTACCTGGCTCTGGGGGAGTGTGGGAGTCTACAGGGCAGCAAACCCCAGCACCGCAACAAACTCAGCCATGAGTATTCAACACTAAACGCTGGGAGCGAGCAGACCAGGTTGGAGGTTTGCGTCTGTGTTAGCATTGGTGTCGGGGTTAATGTCCAGGCCGGGGTACGGGTGGGATTTAACCCTGTGTGTGTCTGTCTGTCTGTGTCTGTGTGTGTCTGTCTGTCCATGTGTGTGTGTCTGTGTGTGTCTCTGTGTTTCTGTGGCTGTGTGTGTGTATCTCTATCTGCGTGTGTGTCTGTGTGTGGGGGTGGGTGGGGGGACAGTGGAGAAACAGAGAGAGGGGGGATTTTCAGTTAAGAGTTGGACACGATTACTGTCAATCTGAGCAACTCACGGAGCAGAGTCAGAATGAGAAACACTGCTCGGCTCTCACACACACACACACACACACTCGTGGAGTGAACTGTAGATATAAACGTGGCTGGGGTAGAGGAGTGGGGGGGGGGTGAGAGGGAGAGAGAGGGATAGAGAGAGAGAGAGAATTGGAGAGAGAAGAGAGAGGAAGGGGGGAGAGGGGGAAATTGGAGAGAAGAGGGGAGAGAGAGGAAGGGGGGAGAGGGAGAGAGAGAATTGGTGAGAGAAGGGTGAGAGAGAGAGAGGGGGGGGAGAGAGGGGAGAGAGAGAGAGAGAGGGGGGGAGAGAAGGGGTGAGAGAGAGAATTGGAGCGAGAGAGAGTTTTCCCTTCTGCCTCACTGTTGGCTGCCCTTTGTGAGGTGATTGGAGACCAAAACCAGTTACCCTTTAGATCTCCCTCTCACTACCTCCCTCTCCCTCCTTCTTTAGAGGGGGGGGGGGGGTGGATGAGGGAAGGAAGTGGGGAGAGGGCAGAGGGGAGAGAGGAGTGTGCCTTGCTTGGTGGATGAGTTGAATGTGCAGATAGCCATTAATGACTACGATATAGTTGGGATCACGGAGACATAACTCCAGAGTGACCAAGGCTGGGAGGTGAACATCCAGGGATATTCAATATCCAGGAGGGATAGACAGAAAGGAAAAGGAGGTGGGGTAGCGTTGCTGGTTAGAGAGGAGATTAACGCAATAGAAAGGAAGGACATTAGCTTGGAGGATGTGGAATCAATATGGGTAGAGCTGCGAAACACTAAGGGGCAGAAAACGCTAGTGGTAGTTGTGTACAGGCCACCTAACAGTAGTAGTGGAGTTGGGGATGGCATCAACCAGGAAATTAGAAATGCATGCAACAAAGGTAAAACAGTTATAATGGGTGACTTCAATCTCCATATAGATTGGGTGAATCAAATTGGCAGGGTGCTGAGGAAGAGGATTTCTTGGAATGTATGCGGGATAGTTTTCTTTTTTTTTTTTTTTTTTTTAAATTAGAAGTACGGTAAATTACAATAACACACAACACATATATCTTAATACATTTTTTGTACCGCTTCATTTTTTTTTTTTAAGCTTTAAGAAAAAGATAGAAGTAAGGAAAGTAAAGAAGGTGCGCAAGAGTTGTGAAGTGCAAGAGAGTGTTGGGAAAAGAAAGCCCCTTAGAAAAGAAGTTAGAGAAGGAAGTAAAGTAAGAAAGTAGACCCTAGAAAAGAAAGAAAAAGAAAGTAAGGACAATCGCTCTATTATAACATTAAACTCCGCAGAAAGACTACCAACCAAGTCTGTTTTTGTTGTTTTACCTCCCATTGCCAGGTCCTGATACCATTTATTTATTTATTTATTTTTAAAATTACTATTGCACCTCATGCTTGTAATAGGTCCATAAACGTAGACCACGTCTTTTGGAATTGGTTTGCTTTACCTGCTAAGAGGAATCTCATCTCTTCCAGATGTAATGTTTCAAACATATTTGATGTCCACATTTTTATTGTTGGTGTGGGCGCATTTTTCCAGAATTTAAGTATGAGCTTTTTTCCCATTATTAGCCCGTAATTGAGTAAATTCTTCTGATACACGTTTAATTCAGAGATACCTTCCGATATCCCCAAAATGATCCATTCTGGTTTTGGTACCAGTTTTATTTTAATTAATTTTGAAAAAATATCAAATATTCCCTGCCAGAATTTTTGGATTTTTGTACAAAAAACAAAAGAATGCGCTATGGTAGCTTCTTGACACAGACATTTATCACAGATTGGTGAAACATTAGGAAAGATTTTATTTAATTTAGTTTTTGAATAATATAGTCTATGTAATGTTTTGAATTGGATAAGCGTATGTCGTACATTGATCGAGCATTTATGCACCTGTAGTAAATGATTATCCCAGCTCTCTTTTGAAATTTTTATAGCTAATTCATGTTCCCAGTCTCTTCTAATTCCATCTGTTGTGGGTATTTCTATGTTTAAAATGATATTATATAAGTACGATATTAAATTAGCTGATTCCGCCTTTGTCTTCATTGCTTCATCCAGTAAGTCGGAAGGCATATTATGATAGTCTTTTGTGTATTTTTTCAAATAATCACAAATTTGAAGATATTTAAAATATTGGTTATTTTTCAAATTATATTTCAGTTGTAGTTGTTGAAATTATAGTAATTTTCCCACTTCATACAGATCTTCGAGCGTTTTGATTCCCATTCTTTCCCATTGTATAAATGATTTGTCTATGATTGATGGTTTAAACGATGGGTTATTGGCTATTGGTATTGAGAGAGATAGGTTTCTTAATTTTAGATTCTGTTTTATTTGTTTCCATGTTCTAATTGTGCTATGTATAATTGGGTTTTTATTATAATTTTTATTATTCAGATTTATTGGTGAGAGGATAATCGCTCCTATATTACTCGGGGAGCAGTCCCCTTTTTCCATTACAATCCAGTCCGCCTGCTGGGCAGAATTGTCCAGCAGGTGAATCATATTTTTAATATTTACTGCCCAATTATAATACATAAAGTTAGGGAGCGCTAGACCCCCCCACTCTTTTCGTTTATTAAGGTGTGTTCTTTGTATTCTATGGGGTTTATAATCCCATATGAAATTTGTAATGTCTGAGTCCAATTTTTTGAAAAACTTTTTTGGGAGATATATAGGTATTGATTGAAATAGGTATAGAATTTGTGGTAAGAAAATCATTTTTACAGCGTTTATTCTGCCTATTAAGGACATCGGAAGTGTTTTCCAGAATTTAATCAAATTATTTAATTTCTTAAGTAAGGGATTATAATTGGCTTTAAACATATCCTGGTAATTTCTAGTAATTTCAATTCCCAAATATTTGAATTTATCTGTAGCTATTTTAAAGGGGAATTTCCTGAGATGTGTTGAGTCTTTTGGTTTTATCGACATAATTTCACTTTTGTTCCAATTTATTCTATATCCTGAAAAGGATCCAAAGTCCTCAATTAAATTTAATATATTCGGTATACTAATATATTCGGCATATAGGGATATTTTGTTATTTGAATATTTTGTATTATAACCGTAAATATCCAGGTGTGTTCTTATTTTTTCAGCAAGGGGTTCAATTACCAAAGCAAATAACAGCGGAGATAATGAACAACCTTGTCTATTGCCCCTTGATAGTTCAAATTTCGAGGATAATATATTATTAGTTAGTATTCTAGCCGTAGGTTTGTTATATAATAGTTTTATCCATGCAATGAAGTTCTCTCCCAATTGGAATTTTTGCAATACTTTAATCATATAATCCCATTCTACTTGATCAAACGCTTTTTCTGCGTCCAGTGAGATGATAGCTAACTCTTGGTCGTGAGATTTATATGAGTGCATTATGTTAAGCAAACGTCTCAAGTTATTGAATGAATGTCTCTTAGGTATAAATCCTGTTTGATCCTCATTTATTAGTCTACTAACATACCTGCTTAGTCTACTGGCTAGTGTTTGCGGGATAGTTTTCTAAACCAACATGCAGAGGAACTAAAGAGAGAGCAGGCTATTCTAGACTGGGTATTGAGTAATGAGGAAGGGTTAGTTAGCAGTCTTGTTGTGCGTGGCCCCTTAACCATATATAACCATATAACAATTACAGCACGGAAACAGGCCATCTCGACCCTTCTAGTCCGTGCCGAACACGTATTCTCCCCTAGTCCAATATACCTGCGCTCAGACCATAACCCTCCATTCCTTTCCTTTCCCGTCCATATAACTATCCAATTTATTTTTAAATGATAAAAACGAACCTGCCTCCACCACTGGAAGCTCATTCCACACAGCCACCACTCTCTGAGTAAAGAAGTTCCCCCTCATGTTACCCCTAAACTTCTGTCCCTTAATTCTCAAGTCATGTCCCCTTGTTTGAATCTTCCCTACTCTCAGTGGGAAAAGCTTATCCACGTCAACTCTGTCTATCCCTCTCATCATTTTAAAGACCTCTATCAAGTCCCCCCTTAACCTTCTGCGCTCCAAAGAATAAAGCCCTCACTTGTTCAACCTTTCTCTGTAACTTAGTTGCTGAAACCCAGGCAACATTCTAATAAATCTCCTCTGTACTCTCTCTATTTTGTTGACATCCTTCCTATAATTAGGCGACCAAAATTGTAAGCGACAAGAGTGACCATAATATGGTTGAGTTCTTCATTAGGATGGAGAGTGACATAATTAATCCAGAAACAAGGGTTCTGAACTTAAAGAAAGGTAACTTTGAGGGTATGAGATGCAATTGATTCTTAAAGGGTTGAGGGTGGATATGCAATGGAAGGCATTTAAAGGCTGCATGGATGAACTACAACAATTGTTCATCCCAGTTTGGCAAAAGAATAAATCGGGGAAGGTAGTGCATCCGTGAATAACAAGGGAAATCAGGGATAGTATCAAAACAAAAGATGAAGCACAAATTAGCCAGAAAAAGCAGCCTACCAGAGGACTGGGAGAAATTCAGAGTCCAGCAGTGGAGGACAAAGAGCTTAATTAGGAAAGGGAAAATAGATTATGAAAGAAAACTGGCAGGGATCATAAAAACTGACTGCAAAAGTTTTTATAGATATGTGAAGAGAAAAAGATTAGTTAAAACAAATGTAGGTCCCTTGCAGTCAGGAACGGGTGAATTGATCATGGGGAACAAGGACATGGCAGACCAATTGAATAACTACTTTGGTTCTGCCTTCACTAAGGAAGACGTAAATAATCTGCCGGAAAAAGCAGGGGACCTGGGGTCAAATGAGATGGAGGAACTGAGTGAAATCCAGGTTAGCCGGGAAATGGTGTTGGGTAAATTGAATGGATTAAAGGCCGATAAATCCCCAGGGCCAGATAGGCTGCATCCCAGAATACTCAAGGAAGTAGCCCCAGAAATAGTGGATGCATTAGTGATAATTTTTCAAAACTCTTTAGAGTCTGGATTAGTTCCTGAGGATTGGAGGGTAGCTAATGTAACCCCACTTTTAAAAAATGGAAGGAGAGAGAAAACGGGGAATTACAGACCAGTTAGTCTAACATCGGTAGTGGGGAAACTGCTAGTCAGTTATTAAAGATGGGATAGCAGCACATTTGGAAAGTGGTGAAATCATTGATCAAAGTCAGCATGGATTAATGAAAGGTAAATCGTATCTGACGAATCATAGAATTTTTCGAGGATGTAACTAGTAGAGTGGATAAGGGAGAACCAGTGGATGTGTTATATCTGGACTTTCAGAAGGCTTTCGACAAGGTCCCACATAAGAGATTAGTATACAAAGTTAAAGCACACGGTATTGGGGGTTCAGTATTGATGTAGATAGAGAACTGGCTGGCAGACAGGAAGCAAAGAGTAGGAGTTAACGTGTCCTTTTCAGAATGGCAGGCAGTGACTAGTGGCGTGATTAGCAAGGCTCAGTGCTGGGACCCCAGCTATTTACGATATATATTAATGATTTGGACGAGGGAATTGAATGCAACATCTCCAAGTTTGCGGGTGTCACGAAGCTGGGGGGCAGTGTTAGCTGTGAGGAGGATGCTAGGAGGCTGCAAGATGACTTGGATAGGCTGGATGAGTGGGCAAATGCATGGCAGATGCAGTATAATGTGGATAAATGTGGTTTCTTGGTCCTCCAAAATATTCCAAATGGAATTTAAACTGGAGGTGGCGGAGTGAGGACTTAAGCCAGAAAGGGTTTTTGGGAAGAATGCGAGCAAATGTGACCAAAAACCAAGAAACCCAGAGGCAGCGCTGGTTGTTTCCAATCACTGTAGAGTTTAGGTAGAGCGCGGAAACAAGCCTTCGACCCACCGAGTCCACACCGACCAGCAATCCCTGCACATTAACTCTAACCTACACACACTAGGGACAATTTTACATTTATACAAAGCCAATTAACCAACAAGCCTGTATGTCTTTGGAGCTTGGGAGGAAACGGAAGATCTTGGAGAAAACCCACGCGGTCTCGAGGAGAACATACAAACTCTGTAAATAAAGCACCTGAAGTCGGGATCGAACCCTGGTCTCTGACACTGCAAGCGCTGTCAGGCAGCAACTCTACACTGCGCCACCGTGCCACCCTTTTAAACCTGCACCGTCAACACAGTGACCTTGTCGTCCTTACTCATGACTTCTCCTCACTCACTATCCTTTGTGATTTTACATGTCTCCCCCAACCCCTCCTACTCCCCCCCACCGGCCTGCCCAAATGGCTTGTGTAGGAAGGAACTGCAGATGCTGCTTTACACCAAAGATGTACACAAATGCTGGAGAAACTCAGCGGGACAGGCAGCATCGCTGGAGCGAAGGAATGGGTGATGTTTCCTGTCGAGATCCTTCAGACTGATGTCAGGGGAGTGGGAGATATCCTTATCTATACACTTATAGATTTCCTTGATGACACACTTCCTTATCTATGTACCTCCCACTCCCCTGATATCTGTTTGAATAAGCGTCTAGACCAGAAACGTCACCCATTCCTTCTCTCCAGAGATGCTGCCTGTCCTGTTGAGTTACTCCAGCATTTTGTGTCTATCTAAGACAATACAGGGACCAGACAATCCAACTGGAACCAAGTGGAGCTTTACAGCCCCCACCTGACTGAGCCCATAAACAAGGCTTCCTCAACAGTCTAAAGGGCCTGTCCCACTAACGCAATTTTTTTCGGCGACTGCCGGCACCCGTGACAGTCGCAGCAGGTTGCCAAAAATGTTCAACACGTTGAAGATCCAGCGGCATCCTGGAAAAGGTGCGACTCTTTGGACGACAATTCACGACCATACAGGCATCATGTGTCGACAGGTCTGGAGCCATGGGAGGGAGAGGCTGAGGCTGCGGCCTAGTCCTTGCCACATGCCCCACTCCTCTCCTTCCCCGCGGGCCCGGAGAAGCAGCCCCCGGACCCCACACCGGCTCGAACCACAGTTGCCGACCTATAACTACCTACCACTATCTACGACTACCATAAGGCCTACCCCTCCTTCCCTCCCTCAGTCACTCCCTTACTCCCTCCATAACCCCTCTCCCTGCCTGCCTGCCTGCTCCCCCAATCCTCACCTCTACCCTATCCCACCCCACCCCCCCTCACGATTTTTAATGTCAATGAGATTCGGATTCCATGTGTGACGTTATTGTGAATGAAAACGGTAGAATTTGAATGAAACAGATTTTGTTTAGAATTTTATGTCACTGAGATTCGGGATTCCATCGTGACGTCATTGACAGGCAGGGCAAGTGGAAGCGGCTTTAAAAGTCGTTTTTGTAAAGTTACAAATGTCAATAACTTGTACAATACTTCTTTAAAGCAAAGATTATAGAGGAGCAAGATAGGCCACTCCTCCGAAATCCAATGGGCTGACGTGTAGTACGTGACGGAACGTCACGGCCGCCATTTGTCCGATATGCCTCCCGCTGTGTATTCCGCCCTATCATCAGTGTAATCAGTGTTGTCGGGAAGTGTTTGATATAGCGCATCTATCACCTCACATATTTTAGTTAATTTTATTGTAAATGTTTTCCCCCTGTTCCCCCATTTCCCTCACATCTTTCCTCCCCAGCCGCCACCTTTGCGTAGTTTCCCTTGCATTGTGTTGTGCAGCTTCCCTTGTATTGCTTTAACACACACTGTGCACAATATTAAATGTAACTTATATATATATTTATATCAATGTGTGTTTGTGTGTGCCTGTGTGTGGGAGGCAAGTTAAGGACCTGTCCCCACCGGTATGCGATTGCATGCGTCTAACGCGACCAAACGTGGTCGCTTGAAAAATCTTGCAATGCCTGCAGGCACATTGTCTCGGCCGGCGTACGCAGCGTCTCGGCCGGCGTACGCAGCGTCGACGGCGTACGCCTAGCGTTGTGCGAGATGCTTTTTAAATGTGTTATGTGACTTGACATATTTCTCTAGTTTCTTTATTCAGATTTCCTCTAATTTGTTTAGCAACCTTTTTCTTTCAATCTCTGTGTATGTATGTATGTGTATATACACACAAAATAAATATATAAATATATATCACAATATATAGCATTTAAGTGCAATTGTTCAGTTGTGGGGAGAGACCTGTATATTGAAGATGCATTTTGCCACTAATATGTCAATTTACCTTCAATGTAGAAGAGCTTATTTAAAACTTCTTACGTCGACCATTTAAAGTATTTTCTTTCTATCCTCCTTTGGACCTAGGACACTAGCAGGGTTGCCAACTCTCAGGCAGAGAGAGAGGGGGGAGGAAGAGAGAGAAAGGCAGATGGGGCAGAGACAGAGAAAGAGAGACAGAGAGAGAGGGAGGGAGAGAGAGGGGCACAGAGAGACAGGGAGAGAGGGAGTCCCGCTGGGGTGGCTCAGCGGGACGGGCAGCGGCTCTGGGGAGAGGATTGCGTTTCTGGTCGAGACCCTTCTGCAGACAATCACAAGTACTCTTACCGACGAGAGTTCAGTTCAGTCTGAAGAAGGGTCTTCTCTCCAGAGTCGCTGCGCTGCCTGTCCTGCTGAGTTACTCCAGCTTTTATCTATCCTCAATTTCCGAGTTAAATACCATTTCTCACGGGGGGTTTTTTGCTTCTACCCTCCCCCCACCCCACCCCACCCATTTCCCAACCTCAGCCTCATGGACAGTGTGTGGGCAGACCGGTAAAAGGGCATCTTGCTCCTCTAGTATCTTTGCTTTAAAGTGTGCGGTTAGTTCATTCACCGGTGAAGCGCCCCTGAGCTCTGACAGCGCTGCCGTGGGTCGGTGTTTAAGGGGAGGCAGTCAAGGGGGTGAGGCTGGGAGCCGCCCCCGTCCGCAGGGCCCCCGGCGCCGGGAGGAGTGGTCACCTGTGCGGGGCCAGTGACCGACACGACAGACAGACTCACCGAGTGATGGTCCCTGCGAGATGCGAGCAGCAGAAGCTTCGCCGCGGCGCCGGGAACAAGGAGCGGGAGCGTGGCCACTTCACCCACTCCCATTCTGGTCGCCGCCTGTCCCCGCCGCACCTAGAGTACAGTATAGTAGATGAGGGTAGGGTAGAGCAAAGATTCTCTAGTATCTTTGGGGTAGAGTATAGCTGAGCTGAGCAGACACCAGACACGACCTCCTCCAACGCCGTCTGTCTGTTTCTATGTCCCGCCCCCGGTGCCGCTGCCCATTGTCTGCATCGTTCAAAATGCTACATTCTAGAGTGTTAGTTTGTGGCGCGGATCCAACCCACCGGGGGTGGGGACAGGAACCGTGACAACTGTGGCCTCACCACCCCCACGTTCCAACCAGCACAACCCTACCTTCCCTGATCCCCACCTCCACACAATAGCCGCACTCTGACTATAAAAGATTAAATAGCGGCACATTCGGATAGCAGTAGCAGGATCAGTCATTCTTTGAGGATGTAACTAGGAAAATGGACAAGGGAGAGTCAGTGGATGGAGTGTACCTGGACTTTCAGAAAGCATTTGATAAGGTCCCATATAGGGTTACAGGGTTACAGGGTTTCCTTTATTGTCATTCAGACCGAAGTCTGAACGAAATTTCGTGCCTGCAGTCATACATACATACAATACAATAAAAAAACAACAATAAACACAAATTAACATCCACCACAGTGAGTCCACATAGCACCTTCTCACTGTGATGGAGGCAAAAGTCTTAGGGCTGCAGTCTCTTCCCTCCTCTTCTCTCTCTGCGCTGAGGCGATATAGGAGATTAGTGGGCAAAATTAGAGTGCATGGCATTGGGGGTAGGGTACTGACATGGATAGAAAATTGGTTGGCAGACAGGAAACAAAGAGTAGGGATAACTGGTCCCTTTCAAAATGGCAGGCAGTGACTAGTGGGATACTGCAAGGCTCGGTGCTGGGACCGCAGCTATTTACTATATGCATTAATGATTCAGATGAGGGGATTAAAAGTAACATTAGCAAATTTGCAGATGACACAAAGCTGGGTGGCAGTGTGAACTGGGAGGAGGATGCTATGAGAATGTAGGGTGGACTTGGACAGGTTGGGTGAGTGGGCAGATGCATGGCAGATGCAGTTTAATGTGGATAAATGAGAGGTTATCCACTTTGGTAGATGGTGGGAGTTGGGAAAAGGGGGAAGTACAAGGAGGTACACAAAAATGCTGGAGAAACTCAGCGGGTGCAGCAGCATCTATGAAGCAAAGGAGATGGGCAACGTTTCGGGCCAAAACCCTTCTTCAGACTGATAGGGGGTGGGGGGAGGTGGGGAGAAGAAAGGAAAAAGGAGGAGGAGGAGCCCGAGGGCTGAGGGAGAGGTAGGCAGGGGAGGAGACTGCAAGGGTTAACAGAATTGTGAGAATTCTATGTTCATGCCACCAGGATGCAGACTCCCCAAGCGGAATATGAGGTGCTGTTCCTCCAATTTCCGGTGTTGCTCACTCTGGCCATGGAGGAGGCCCAGTACAGAGAGGTCGGATACGGAATGGGAGGGGGAGTTGAAGTGCTGAGCTACCGGGAGGTCAGGTTGGTTAATGCGGACCGAGCGGAGGTGTTCGGCGAAACGATCGGCAAGCCTACGCTTGGTCTCACCGATATAGATCAGCTGACATCCAGAGCAGCGGATACAATAGATGAGGTTGGAGGAGATGCAGGTGAACCTTTGTCGCACCTGGAACGACTGCTTAGGTCCTTGAATTGAGTTGAGGGGAGAGGTAAAGCAACAAGTGTAGAATTTCCTGCGGTTGCAAGGGAAAGTGCCCGGGGAAGGGGTAGAGCGGGAGGGAAGGGAAGAATTGACAGAGGGTGCGGTCTTTGCGGAAGGCAGAAAGGGGGGGAGCTGGGAAGAAGTGGTGAGTGGTGGGGTCACATTGGAGGCGACGGAGGACTATTTGTTGTATGTGATGGCTAGTGGGGTGAAAGGTGAGGATCAGGGAAGTACAAGGAGACCTGGGGGTCCTTGTTCATCAGTCACTGAAAGTAAGTATGTAGGTAGAGCAGGAAATGAAGAAAGCGAATGGCATGATAGCCTTCATAACAAGAGAAGTTGAGAATAGGAGCAAAGAGGTAATTCTGCAGCTGTACTAGTGAGACCACACCTGGAGTATTGTGTGCAGTTTTGGTCTCCAAATATGAGTAAGGACATCCTTGCTATGAGAGAATGCAACGTACGGTCACCAGGTTAATTCCTCGGATAGTATATGTTGATGGAATGGAGCATCTGGGCTTGCATACTGGAATTTAGGATGAGAGGGTATCTTATTGAAACATATGAAGCCCCTGCGCCACTTTCACGACCTAATTGGCGACCTCTGCCGAGTTTGCCCTTGACTCTTACTCGCAGCATGGTCGCCACTAGGTCGTTGGAGGTCTTCGTAACTCTTCCTCATGCTCGTGTGTGGTCTCCACGTACTCGTGGCCTCAAGTAGGTCACTGCGTTTTTTCCAGCCTGATGAAAAATGCCCACGAGTAAAAAAAAGGTCGGTATGGAAAAAATTGATACATTTTACTCGTAGGCAGGTCGTAGGTAGGTCCTGATGGTAGTCGTAGATAGTCGTAGATAGTGGTAGGTAGTTATAGGTTGGCAACTGGCCCGAGATAAAAATGCAAACATGACATCATTTTATCATGTGATCATTTTCCACTCGTAGCTAGTCGTAGTTGGTCTTAGGTGTGGAAGACTGAGGTCGAGGGGGGTCATAGGAGGTCGTAGACATAGTCATAGGAGGTCGTAGGAGGTATTTTACTTCAGCGAGTCAACACGACCTAGACATTTTTATCAATTTGTCTAGGGTCTTCTAAACTCATGGATTAGGTCGTCCAAGTGGGACAGACCCTTAAGATTATTAAGAGTTTGAACACGCTAGAGGCAAGTAACATGTTCCCGATGTTGGGAGAGTCCAGAACCAGGGGCCACAGTTTAAGAATAAGGTGTAAGCCATTTGGAACGGAGATGAGGAAAAACATTTTCACACAGACTTGTGAATCTGTGGAATTCTCTGCCTCACAAGGTAGTGGAGGCCAATTCTCTAGAGGCTTTCAAGAGAGAGTTAGCTAGAGGTCTAAAGATAGCAGAGCCCGGGGAAAAGGAGAGAAGGCAGGAATGGGGTACTGACTGTGGATGATCAGCCATGATCACAGTGAACGGTGGTGCTGGCTCAAAGGGCCGAACCACCATTCAGTACCTATTGTCTATTGGCCCCTCCTGATCCTGTCACAGCAGCACCACCCCCCTACCACACCTTCACACTCCCACACCCTTACCCTTCACCTCCTACACCCCCACCAACCTGACCCTCACACCAACAATACCCTGACAACAGCAGCACCACCCTGACCATGATCTCCGCCACCCTGACCTCAACATAACAGCACCACCCTCACACTCACACACCCTCACCACCCTGACCATCACACACCAGCACCACAGCAGCAGCACCACCCTGACCCTGATCCCCACCCTCCTGACCCCGACAAAACAGCACCAGCACCCCTACACCAGCACCACCTCCCCCCCCGATCACCACCCTCCCACCCTGACACCAGCACAACAGCACCACCCTCTCTCCTACACCCTCACCACTTGCCTCTCACACCAGCACCAGCCATATCACCATGCCCCCATCCCACCCCACTCCCCCATCACCTACCCTTCAACCCCACTAAAGCTCCTCCCACCCCTACCCCAACTTCCTGACTCCCACCTCCCCCCCATCCCCACACCCCCCACCCCCCACCATATCGCCCCCTGCTGTCCAATCCCACAAGCCCCTCTTGCCCACCCCCACCGCTCCACACCCCCATCCCCATGCCCACCATATCCACCCCCGCTGTCCAACCCCCACACGCCCCACCCCCACCAATCTGCACCCCCATCCCCTCCATCCTCGCGCCACACCCTGCCACTCCCCACTCACCATCCCCCCCGCATTCTCCCTGTGGCCGTGTGGGTTTCCTCCAGGTGCTCCGGTTTCCTCCCACATCCCAACGACATGCAGGTTTGTAGGTTGATTGGCCAACTGTAAATTGCCCCTCGTGTGCAGAGAGTGGATGAGAAAGTTTGATAACAGAAATAGTTTGAATGGGTAATCTATGGTCAGCGTGGACTCAGTGGGTGAAGGGCCTGTTTTCACGCTGTATCCCTAAACAGTGAATGGTAGGGCTCTAGAGAGTATTGATGAACAGTGGGGCCTGTACAATTTCAATGATCCATGAAGTAGATGAAGTTTGGGCCCCATATCTGAGGAAGGATGTGCTTATGTAGGAGAGGGTCCAGAACAGGTTTACAAGAATGATCCTGGGGATGATTGGGTCAACCTGTGAGGAGCATTTGAAGGCTCTGGGCCTGTACTCACTGGAGTTGAGAAGGATGAGGAGGGACCTCATGAAAACCTACAAAAATGCTGGAGAAACTCAGCAGGTGAGGCAGCATCTATGGAGCGAAGGAATAGGCGACGTTTCGGGTCGAGACCCTTCTTCAAACCCTTTGTATCATTTGCCTTGTCTCTGAATTAAACGCATCACTCTCCATCTTAATGCAGAATTCTACCATATTATGCTCCCTGTTGCCCAAGGGGCTTTGCACAACAAGATTGCTAACTAATCCTTCCTCATTACACAATACCCAGTCTAGGATGGCCTGCCCTCTAGTTGGTTCCTCTACATCAGCATTTCTCAACCTTTTTACCCTTGCAAAACCCTTGAAATAATTTTCATGTCTCAGGGAAACCCTACATAAAAATTATTATATATCTTTATTAATCTCTTTCTTTCTCTTTCATAAACTTAAAGTTCATACACAGCAAAAATAATATATTTTTCTGATAACTGGTTTTATGTTTGGTGAGATTACACACCCTTGTCGCACTCCAACTGCAGTGTTAAACCAATTTGTTAGTTCCCCATTCACTTTTACACTACTTGTAGATTTCTGCTAAAGTGCTTTTAGTGGCCTTATCATTTTGTTGAAAAAACTAAAGAAACCAAGTGCCTTCCACAATCCCTCCTGCCACACAGAATCGAAGGTCTTTTCAAAGTCGATATAGCAACAGCAACTTTTTTCTTTTCGAGATGTTTTCCATTGTTTGTCTTAGAGTGAACAGTTGATGAATGGTTGACCAACCTGGTCTAAACCCCGCTTGGGATTCTGATAGAATCTCTTCTGCCCTTTTCCTGATGCGTCTTTGAAGTATTAGGATGAGTATTTTGCATGAATGACTAGGCGGGCTGATTCCCTTAAAATTGCCACGGTCAAGCTTGTCTTTTTTCTTGTAGATTGGTGTAATGATTGCCTTTCCCCAGTCATTGGGACATTCTTCTGCATCCCATATTGTCTTGCATAGTTTGTGTATAATATCAACTCCTTTGTCTCCAGCTGCTTTCAGTTCTTCTGCAGTAATGGCTGCCCAGGGATTTTCCATCAGAAAGCTTTCTAATTGAGCTGACGATCTCGTCGTGCAGAATAAAGGGCCTGTCCCACCAGCATGCGTCTAGCGCGACCAAACGTGGTGGCTTGAGGCGTACGGCCTCGCAGGGGCGGACCCACTTCCAACCACGGAGCCGTCTGGAGTTGTGCGGGGCTGGTCCCGATATCATACTCACCAATCAGCTGGGCAGGAGGCGGGCCGACTGAATTTGGACGTCGCATGGCGTCGGGTGGTTAAGTCATCACGCAACGGCACGCCGGGCGGTGACGTCATCGCGCAACGCCACGCGCTAGGCATACGCCATCAAGATGCTGCATACGCCGTCAAGACACTGCGTACAGCGTCGAGACGCTGCGTATGCTCGTTGAGGCGCTGTGTATGGCCTCAATGCGGCTGCGGGCCGACAGGCCGTTGCCGCGTGGAATTTTGGAGCCCCGCGTGATGTCGGGACTAGCCCCGCACAACTCCATACAGCTCCGGCGATCGAAGTGGGACCGACCCCGTGAGGCCGTACGGTTCAAGCGACCACGTTAGGTCACGCTAGCCGCATGCAGTCGCTTGCTGGTGGGACAGGCCCTAACTGGTTCCACAGTAGTGATTGGTATTTGGGGGATCGTATTGTTGAATTCTTCGTCAACTGGGTTTTGCTTGTTGTAGAGGTCTTGGAAGTTCTCTTGCCATCTTCCTGTGACATCATCAATTTTAGTGAGTATTTCTCCCTCTTTGCTTTTCATCAATCATCAAACATTTCTTCTGAATCAGCTGAGTTTGGGGCGTATACTTACATGGAAACATAGAAAATAGGTGCAGGAGGAGGCCATTCGGCTCTTTGAGCCAGCACCGCCATTCATTGCGATAATTTATTCTAAGACTGTGGCCCCTGGTTCTGGACTCGCCCAACATTGGGAACATTTTTCCTGCATCTAGCTTGTCCAGTTCTTTTATAATTTTATATGTGTCTATAAGATCCCCCTCATCCTTCTAAACTCCAATGAAACATAGAAACATAGAAAATAGATGTAGGAGGAGGCCATTCGGTCCTTCGAGCCAGCACCACCATTCATTGTGATCATGGCTGATCTTCCCCAATCAATAACCCATGCCTGCCATCTCCCCATATCCCTTGATTATAATAGGAATGTATTGTAGAATGGTCATTGCTCCGTTCTGTGTTTTGAATCTTGCCGAAATGAGGCGTGCTGAAATTGGGTTATATCGAAAGTGCATTTTGCGCAGTCTTAGTAAAAATAAGTGCAACTCCTGCACCTCCCGCTCCTGTTTCCTCGTCTCTGTTCTAAATGGCTTATTCTTAAACTGTGGCTGAAGAAGGGTTTTGGCCCTATACGTTGCCTATTTCCTTCGCTCCATAGATGCTGCTGCACCCGCTGTGTTTCTCCAGCACTTTTGTCTATCATAGCAAACCGTCGACACCATGTCAGCATCCCTCCGAACATCCACTAAAAAACAGCACTTGTCCAGCATCAAAAAATGGGAGAAGTACTGCTTGGATACAGGGACCACCTTCTCAACCGCTGCAGTTACCAACGAACTGGAATTCCTGGCGAACCTTCACCACGATGAAGGACGCAGCTATAGAGCCACCAACACAGCTAGAAGTTCCCTGCCTGTCTGTTTAAAACCAGCTCCAGGACAACAGGCCATGGGGTCGCAACCGCTGGTGGTCAAACTAATGAAGGGTATTTACAACTCTAACCCCTAGACCAAGGTACACCCATACGTGGGATGTCAGTGTGGTCCTGACATACCTCAGGGGATGGCCACCAGCCAGATCCCTCAACCTGAAACAATCTATGCTCAAAAACACTCATGTTGATGGCACTTGTATCTGCACAGAGGGTCCAGTCACTACACCTATTGCGACTGGACAGCATGCTCACAGCTCCAGACCAGATCTCTGTCGTTATCCAGAGACTGATCAAACAGAGCAGACCAGGAACACCTAATCCAGTCGTGGAATTCCGGGCTTACCCGCCAGAACCACGGTTATGTGCCATGACCCACCTACTATCCTACATAGACACAACCAAAATATTCGAGGGAGATGAAAAGCCTTGTGGGTCAGTCATAAAAAACCTTATGGTCGGGTGACGAGCCAAACCATTGCGAGATGGCTCAAGCAGGTGCTAAAAACTGCTGGGATAAACACTAACATATAACCATATAACCATATAACAATTACAGCACGGAAACAGGCCATCTCGGCCCTACAAGTCCATGCCGAACAACTTTTTACCCTTAGTCCCACCTGCCTGCACTCATACCATAACCCTCCATTCCCTTCTCATCCATATGCCTATCCAATTTATTTTTAAATGATACCAACGAACCTGCCTCCACCACTTCCACTGGAAGCTCATTCCACACCACTACCACTCTCTGAGTAAAGAAGTTCCCCCTCATGTTACCCCTAAATTTCTGTCCCTTAATTCTGAAGTCATGTCCTCTTGTTTGAATCTTCCCTATTCTCAAAGAGAAAAGCTGGTCCACATCAACTCTGTCTATCCCTCTCATCATTTTAAAGACCTCTATCAAGTCCCCCCTTAACCTTCTGCGCTCCAGAGAATAAAGACCTAACTTATTCAACCTTTCTCTGTAACTCAGTTGTTGAAACCCAGGCAACATTCTAGTAAATCTCCTCTGTACTCTCTCTATTTTGTTGACATCCTAACATGTACAAATTTTATTCCACCAGGGCAACATCCACGTCGACGGCTAAAAGAATGGACGTGCTTATAGACCACATCCTGGCTACAGCAGGATGTTGGGGGGAAAGACCGTTCAGAAATTCTATAATAAGCCATTGGCAAAACCTGTTTTATTTGCAGAAAAGATTTTATAGACTGCAAATATTTAATTTAAGCCCAGGGGAACAATTTAATTTCTTTATTGTTATTGTTAAAAAATACCATTGTGTTTTTCTACAAACAGATTCATTGGTTGATTACGATAACACACTTCCTCCCTCAAGGACTTCGGCAGTGCGTGAAATAATACCTGTTACACGGTTTGAAATCACAGAGCTTTGAAGTCTTCACGGAATCACTCACGTGACTCCGAAGTAAAATAGTAAGATTAAACGAGAACTTACCAGTTTGAAGTTTGATCTGTATTTTATGAGGAGTTACGATGCGGGATTACGTGCCCTCCGCTCCCACCCTCAATAATATGGGTCAAACTGATAAACTGATGTCTCCTTGTCTTTGCTATGTTTACTTCAATAACTGTGTCTATCTGTGATTCCACACCGCTGCTTTGAAGTATGCCGCGCATGCGTGCTGAGCGGGTTCTTCACGTAATCCCTCATCGTAAATCTCCTCATAAAATACAGATCAAACTTCAAACTGGTAAGTTCTCGTTTAATCTTACTATTATAGACATGTTAGTCTGACATCGGTGGTGGGGATGATGCTGTAGTCAATTATAAAACAAGTAATAATGGCAAATTGGATAGCAGAAAAGGATTGGTCCAAGTCAGCGTGGATTTATGAAGGGGAAATCCTGCTTGACTAATCTGGAATTTTTTGAGGATGTGACAAGTAAAATGGATGAAGGAGAGCCAGTGGATGTAATGTGTCTGGATTTTCAGAAAGCCTTTGATAAAGCCCCACAGGAGAATAGTGGGCAAAATTAGAGCACATGGTATTGGAGGTAGGGTATTGACATGGATAGAGAATTAGTTGGCAGACAGGAAACAAAGAGTAGGAATAAATAGGTATATGTCAGAATGGCAGGCAGTGGCGAGTGGAGTGCCGCAAGGCTCGGTGCTGGGGCCGCAACTATTTACAATATATATCAATGATTTAGATGAAGGAGTTAAAAGTAACTAGCAAATTTGCAGATGACACAAAGCTGGATGGTAGTGTGAACTGCGAAGATGATGCTTGGAAGTTGCAGGGTGACATGGACAGGTTGAGTGAGTGGGCAGATGTAATATGTAGATAAATGAAAGGTTATCCACTTTGGCGGCAAGAACAAGGAGGCAGATAATGATCTCAATGGTGTCAGATTAGTAAAAAGGGAAGCCCAACGAGACCAGGGTGTCCTTGTACACCACTCACTGAAACTAGACATGCAGGTATTGCAGACAGTGAAGAAAGCTAATGGCATGTTGGCCCTCATAACAAGAAGATCAAGAGGATTTGAGTATCGGAGTAAAGAGATCCTTCTGCAGTTGTACAGGGACCTGGTGAAACCACATCTGGAGTATTGTGTGCAGTTTTGGTCTCCTAATTTGAGAAAGGACATCCTTGCTATCGAGGGAATCAACGGATATGGGGAGAAGTCAGGCACGGGTTATTGATTGGGGATGATCAGCCATGATTGCAATGAATGGTGGTGCTAGCTCGAAGGGCCGAATGGCCTCCTCCATCACCTATTTTCTATGTTTCTATGAGGCAGTGCAGCGTAGGTTCACCAGGTTAATCCCCGGGATGGTTGGACTGTCATGTGAGCAAAGACTGGAAAGACTGGGCTTGTATTCATTGGAATTTAGGATGAGAGGGGTCTTATAGAAACACATAAAATTATAAAAGGACTGGACACGTTAGATGCATGAAAAATGTTCCCAATGTTGAGGCCACAGTCTGAATAAAGTGGAGGCCATTTAAAACTGAGATGAGAAAATACTTTTTCACCCAGAGAGTTGTAAATTTGTGGTATTCTGTGCTACAGAAGGCAGTGGAGGACAATTCATTGGATGAATTTAAAAGAGAGTTAGATAGAACTCTTGGGGCTAGTGGAATCATGGGATATGGGGAGAAGGCAGGCACGGGTTACTGATTGTGGATGATTAGCCATGATCACGATGAATGGCGGTGCTGGTACGAAGGGCCAAATAGCTTCCTCCTGCACCTATTTTCTATGTTTCTATGCCCCATCTATACGAGGCACTCTATTTATTCCCCTCCACATTTTATGCACTTGCTGGGCTTTTAAGCAATTATATTGGTTTATTATTTTGTTGATTTTTTGTTTATTGCACGGTATCTATGTATATTGGGTTAATAGGCCTGTAAATCTGCACTGTACAAATGTAATTGTTCCACTGTCAGTACATATGACATCCAAGGACAGATAGCTGAATGGATAGAAAATTGGCTTCAAGGAAGGAAGCAGAGGGTGATGGTGGAAGGTTGCTTCTCGGACTGGAGGCCTGTTACTTGTAGTGTGCCTCAGGGTTCGGTGCTGGGCCCATTACTGTTTATCATCTACATCAATGATTTGGATAAGAACATTCAGGGCAAGGTTCGCAAGTTTGCTGATGATACAAAAGAGGATAGTTTTGCAGATGATTGTGAAAAATTGTAGCAGGATCAGGATCAATTGGCCAGGTGGGCTGAGGAATGGTTGGTGGAATTTAATACAAACAAATGTGAGGTGTTGCAATTTGGGAAGTCTAACTTGGGCAGAACCTACACAGTGATTGGTAGGCATATGGGTAGTGTTGTGGAGCAGCGGGATCTTTGAGTACAGGAACATAGTTAACTGAAAGTGGCATCACAGGTAAATAAGGTGGTCAAAAAGGCTTTTGGCACATTGGCCTTTATCAGTCAGAGTATGGAATATAGAAATTGGGTGATCATGTTGCAGTTGTATCAGACGTTGGTGAGGCCACATTTAGAGTTTTGTGTTCAATTTTCGTCACTATGTTATGGGAAAGATGTCGTCAAGATGGAAAGGGCACAGATAAGATTTACGAGGATGTTTAAGAAGAACCTGCAGATGCTGGAAAATCGAAGGTAGACAAAAATGCTGGAGAAACTCAGCAGGTGAGGCAGTATCTATGGAGCGAGGGAAATAGGCAACGTTTCGGGCCGAAACCCTTCTTCAGACATTGACAGTGAGAGAGAGAGAGAGCGACAGAGAGAGACAGAGAGAGAGAGAGAGAGAGAGAGAGAGAGAGAGCGAGGGAGAGAGACAGAGAGAGTGACTCAGCGGGTCAGACAGCATCTGTGGAGAGAATGAATGGGAGACATTTTGGGTCGAGACCCTTCTTTGTTTTAGTTACTTTAGAGATGCAGCATGGAAACAGATCTTTCGGCCCGCGGAGTTTGCGCCGACCAGCGATCACCGCGTACATTAACACTATCCTACGCACATTAGGGACCATTTAACAATTTTGCGGAGGCCGATTAATCTACAATCCTGAACGTCTTTGAAATGTTGGAGGAAACCGGAGCACCCGGAGTAAAAACCCACGCACGTCAAGGGGAGAACGTGCAACTCCATACAGACAGCACCCGCAGTCAGGATCGAACCTGGGTCTCTGTTGGTGAGGCAGCAACTGTACCGCTGTGCCACTGTGCCGCACAGAATTATATAACGGATTCCTCCGCCATAAGCGCACCCAATATGTGCTAGTAATGTCCTGTTTGCCAGCTTGTTGACCCACTGTGTTCCCCTCCTGCAGGGTTTAGGAGCCGTTGCTGTGGACAGAGAGACGGGGACGTGAGCAACCATTGAGGGCGGCCAGGGTGCCAGTGAGCCCCCTCCCCTCCCCTCCCCCCCCCCATCTGCTCGGTGTGTGGGCTGAGCTTCGAGGGGCTGAGCATCAATGGGGGACCACATGACGGGAAACAACAAGGAGAAGCGTTACGAGTGCGACGTGTGTGGCAAGGCCTGGTGGTGCCCAAACGAGCTGGAGGCACACCGGCGGGTGCACAGCAGTGAACGGCCCTTCACCTGCTCCGACTCTGGAAAAGGCTTCAAGTCGTACTTGAACCTGAAGAGGCACAGGTGCCTGCACACGGGGGAGTGCCCCTACACCTGCAGCGACTGTGGCAAGGGCTTCACTCGGTCCAATCACCTGCTGGTAAACCAACACACCCACACCGGTGAGCGTCCCTATACCTGCGCCCAATGCAACAAGGGCTTCACCCGCTACAACAGACCGCTGGAGCACCGGCGCACCCACACTGGTGAGAGCCCCTACACCTGCGTCCAGTGCGGCAAGGGCTTCCCCAGCCCGGTGTGTGGAGAGCGATTTGCCATGGCCTCCCACGCCCTATCTCATCAGCGCGTGGCCAGCCCTACACCAGTGGCCAGCCCTACGACTGCCCGTACTGCCACAGCTCGCGGGGGTTGTGGCAGCACCGACGGGCCCACGCCAGCGAGATGTTTCTCCCACTGTGACAAGAGAGCACGGGGGTTGCGGGAGCAACCGGAGAGGGATCCTTTGTGTGCGCTGCATGTGGCAAGGGTTTCATCTACATGTCCAGCCTGTGGCAGCGTCGGCGTACCCACAGCGGTGAGCATCCCTTACCTTGCCCATCCTGAGGTAAGGGCTTCACCCGCCTTGACCACCTGCTGGAGCGAGTCCACACCGGCCAGCGCCCCTTCACCTGCCCGCTCTTTGTCAAAGCCTTTGCCCGCTCCTCCAGCCTGCTGGCACTGCCACGTGGATAGGCGCTGTTTAGGTAGACACAAAATACTGGAAGGAATGAGTAATGTTTCGGATCGTTTCTTCAGTCACACATTCCTTCTCTCCAGAGATGCTGCCTGTCCCGCTGAGTTACTCCAGTACTTTTGTGTCCTTTTTTGTAAACCAGCACCTGCAGTTCCTTATTTTTAAACCATTCTGGTTAACCATCTCTGCACCTTCCCCAAAGCCTCCACGTCAGTCCTGTAATGGAGTGACCAGAACTGTATGCTTCAAATGCTACCTGACCAATGTCCCTTAAATAGCAATGTTACAAAATGTTGAGATTTTCAAGTCTGCAATATATCCCATCAGATAAAGCATAAAAAGAAGTTTAATTTGACACCTAATTCACTTTAATATCTTCAGTATTAAAAACGTTATGGCCATTTTCATACTCGGAAATTAGCATCTTGTTCCCTATTGCTTTTCCATTGACTGAACACAAAAGCTGTGATCGAGGACAGTCAAAAGCCGATAACTTTCTTAAAAATTAAGAGAACTGAAATAAATTTTCAGTTATTATAGATTGAAGCATTCTGAAACAAATATGAAACAATCTTACTTGGATGACCTGAAATTAAAGCATATAATTAGTTAGTTACCTAATTGTAGCTAATTACAAAATTCAATTACTAGATCTAAACATCTATCCATTTCTTAAGAAAAGATTAACATTTTTAAATAGCCTAAGTGCCCAAATAACATTCACTCAAGAATTCACAATATAACATGATTTTTAAATCTAATTGTCATGAATTTATAGGCCAAATGGAAAGAATTTAGTGTTTAATTCCTGTAAATTAATGGCCATTTAAATCATCTTGCGAGTGGAATTTTGTGGAACGCGATCGTTTGGAACATTGCATTTGCGGTGAATTTAAACTCCATATCGGCAGAAGAAAATTGCCGGTTTGTATGGGGCCTAAGTCACCTTTTCGCATCGTGAAATTTTGATTAAAGGCATCCTAAGAAGCACATTTATACGTAAAAATAAAGGGCATACCTTGCTTTGTCCCATACGTGAGAACCGTCCCATTGTTGGCGTTGACCGCATTAGAAGATGATTTTTGATTTACTCCAGCAATTAAATTATCCAGCGTAGTTTAAAAAAAACTTCAGAGAACTTATGTCAGAGCGATTTTTCTTCAGCAACTAAACAGCCTGACAAAGATCGATTTGAACAGGCTGGAGTAAATGGCATTTTAAACCCGCCCCCCTCTCAAAGGCGCCAAAGTCGCGCACGGGCAGTGACAGAACTGCAGCGCCGCTGAAGGTAAGTTTTGTAACATACCTACCTTAAAGCTGCACATATACATTCCTCTCCCTCCCCCCTCCCTACACTCTCCCCTCTCCCTCCACTCTCCCCACCTACTCGTTCCCAAATTCACTCCACCCCCACCCTTCCGCGCACCCCTCTCTCACACATTCCCTCTCTCGCTCCCTGTGTCTCTCACACATTCCCTCTCTCGCTCCCTGTTTCTCTCACTCACTCCCTCTCTCGCTCCCTGTGTCTCTCACACATTCCCTCTGTCGCTCCCTGTCTCTCTCACATACTCCCTCTCACGCTCCCTGTCTCTCTCACACAGTCCCTCAACACCCCTTCCCTCCGGTGCTTCTCCCACCCAGAAGTACCTAGCTTCCCCCCTCCCCACATCTCTTCCGGCCCATTCTCACACCCCTCTCCCTGTCCCTCTCGCACACACACACACCCTCCCTCTCTTGTTCTCTTTCTTCTGTCATACACGCTCCCTCTCGTTCTCTCTCACACACACCCTCTCTCTTGCTCTCGTGCACATACACACACACCCTCTCACTTGCTCTGTCACACACTCCCTCTCACACATACTCCCTCTCTCTTGCTCTCTAACACACATACTCCCTCTCTCACACTCTCTCTCTCTGTCTCTTACACACACAGTCCCTCTCTCTCACACACACACACCCACACATCCTCTCACACACACGCACTCTCTCACACACACATTCTCACACACGCACTCTCTCCTTCGGTCTATACTAGGCGTGCATTGCAGCTGCCAAGGCCTGCTGGATCACCCGGTTGCCAACCATTCCAGAATGGTACCACTCCCCTTCCCACTCCCACAATGATCTTTCTGTCCTGGGCCTTCTCCATTGCCAGAGTGAGGTGACTCGCAAACTGGAGGAACAGCACCTCATAGTTTACAGCCCAATGACATGAACATTGAACTCTCCAAATTAAGGAGATTCCCCCCCTCCCTAATCAAGTCGTGGAGTCTGTCCCGACCCCATCTCTTGTTTCCAGTTTTCTCCCCACCTCCATCAGTCCAAAGAAGGGTCCAGACCCGACACGTCACCTGTCCATTCCCCTCCAAAGTGCCAGTAGAACTCAGCAGGCCAGCCATCCGTGGCGGCAAATGGATGAAGAAGTGTTCCTAATATAAGCCCTACTTGGCCCTGTCGAGGAGCAGACAATCAACAGTACTAGCATCTTCTCATTCATACTGTACCCAAGTGAAAATGCCAAAGTGAGCCAAGCTGCACAGACCCAACTGCTCACAGTACCAGCTGGCTGCCACTGGCCCAAAAACTTAAAGGCATTTTAAAGTGTTTTTTTTTAAAGAAAGTCTTGACGCATTTGTGCCTTGTGTAACAAATAAAGCAAGTTTTTCCTGACCTTAGTGTGTTCTTCGGAATTCTTCAGAATTCATGTTGTGATATCAATAATGAAAGAAAATGCCAACCATCTCCATAAATGATAAGAAATTATTCTCGCCTCCATGCATAACTGTAGCCGTTGGGCAGTCGCACACCTCCCCATACTTCAAGGATAGTTCCTGCACTTGGCAATATCGTTTGGCTGCTGTTGTATGTGTTTAATGGATTTGGTTAGATTAGGAAATGTTTTCTTTCCTACAAGGGTCTTTCCTCTGAGGAGTTTCCATAGCAACATGCCTACTCTTGCCTTTATGAAGAGACTGACGATTTGTATTGCAAGATATGACTGACAAATAATGGATTAGCTGTACAAAATAAGATCCATTGATTCAATTCTGGTGAAATCCTAGTGAACGCTGTGACCTTTTTCTAATGCAGCCATCACCAATGTTGCAAAAGAAAATGGGCACACACAGTGCACAACATACTTTATTGATCGCAAACAGTTACATTTTGTTTCAGGCTATTCTTCACCAATCCTCACTATTTGAAGCCATTTCAGCCTTCAATGATGATCATTGCTTATCTCTGCTGATAGAAACTTTTAGCTGGTTACTACACCACGTGGGACCCGTTGGGTGCCGTCCCCAATGCGGTGGGGTTGGGGGCAGCGTCACACGAGAGGGCTGGTCCTCGAATGCAATACTGCACTACTCACCTATAGCTCCCAACTGCACAGGCGCAGCTGACGTGTTCCGGTTGTGACATAGAAGATGGAAGCATTACTGTGCAGGCTAAGTGCTGACTCGTTTGGTCTGCTCCCCCAACGCAAGATTCCACCACTCACCTGTTCCCCCAAAGTAAGCCGTTCCCCCAAAGCAATATTGCACCGGTCACGCATAGCCCCCAACTGCGCAGGTTGAGGGGGGAGGGAAGGAAGTAGCATGGGGGAGGAAGGGTAGAGGGGAAGGGGAGTAGAGAGGGTGGGAGGGTAGATAAAGGAGGGGGCATCTCCCTCCTGCACACACCTCCCATCTCCCACTACCACCACACTCCATCTCCCTCTTCATTTCCCTCATCCTCCTCCACTCACTCCCATTCCCTGCCCCAGGACCTAACCAGGACATGAAGCAGGATGTGGAACTCGGCCTGGTTCTCATACTCAGCCAGCCATCAGCCTGGCCACCAACTGGGCTCCAGTGGAGGCCCAACTTCATCTCCGTTCTCGTCCTTGACCCCGGACCAAGGCTTGCATTGATTCCAGCGGCAGCTTTTTTGGCCCCGGTCACTGCCCCATCCTAATCCCCGGGCTCGGCCCTCACTCCAGCACCACCCTCCCTGTCAGGTGACAGACCTCTGGCCTCAGTCGTTGGGCCTTGGGTGTCAAGCCTCGGGCCTTGGGTGTCAGGCCTCGGGGCTGGAGTGCCCCTCCCTCCCTGAGTCCATTGTGATATCACTCGGCCGGAGTGGCCCGTCCAGCTTTGCGAGCTGTGGTCGGAGCGCTGGAGTGTCCTTCTTGACAATCTGGAAAGTGCAGTTGGAGCGCTGGAGAGTGCATAGTGACCTCACTCGGTTGGAAAATGAGTTTTAAAACGTTATACGATTAAAAGTCTAAAAAACTTCAGAAATATAGGTTGGAATACGATGGGAAGATGGTTATCGCATCGAGGGGGGGAATGTGATTAGGGTGTGTGAAAATGGGAAGGCTGTGGCCTAGCATTTGGAAGAAAATAGGAAAAATAACCAGATTCACACACACACACACACAATTTTAAGAGCGATTTTGGTGTGTTCCCTTTATTGTGCCGCTCCTACCCGACCACGGGTGAACGTTGGGGAACATCAGTGAGGAGGTTGACTGGACTTTGGTTCCTTCCCTCACAGTGGGGAACTTTGGTGCCGCTGTGAGGATGTTTATGTTGTGGACTACTGTGTTCTGTGTTTTTGTGTTTTTTTTAATTTGATTTTTTGTATGACTATAAGGGAAAGAGAATGTTGTTGTCTCTTAATTGAAGACAATGACAATAAATTAAATCAAAATCAAATTTACTCTGCTTTTGTATGTGTAAATAAGCAAGTTGCACAATCTGGAGTTCAAAGTCATCTTTAATCTGTACACATTGTATAGCGGTACAGCAGGTTGTTAGTTGTTAGATCATCGTTACCTCTTCCAAGATTGACCAGTGTAGGAAGTGGGTGTTAGTATAAAGCATACAGTAAGGTGGGGTTAGTGATGCTATTTCTACTATGATTGGTTCACATGGAATAACCAATCTACATCCTTCCCCGTAAAGAGCAAATATATTTAAACACACATGCAAATTCAGAATTTAAACACTCTCGCCGTATCTATCAGGCGGTCTACTAATACGGCCCGAACACGTACGGACCAACCCCTCTCCCTCCTCGCCAGAAAATTTAGTGGGAGCTGGAGGTAGTGAACACGGAATTGGGAAAGCAGCAGGGGACACTTGTGGTGACCGATAGGGAGAGCATGCGGGAGAGGTAGTGTTGTTAGTCAGAGCCGCTGGTCGCGGTAGAGAACGGGACATGCTGGGACTAGTGGTGGCCACGGCAGCAGGCGGCTGGAACAATAACGGTGGAGCGAAAGGATCGGCTGGAGGAGGACGTGGTTCCTTCACAGGCAGTAAGTGTTGGCGGCTCCATCGGTACAAGGCGCCATCGACGTTGACAAGGTAGTGTATCGATCATGGCTGGTGTAAATAGGTAATCTACACAATCTGTAGTTCAAGATCATCTTTAATCAGTATCCATATTATAATGGTGCAGCAGGTCGGTAGTTGTTAGTTCATCGTGACCGCTTCCAAGAGTGACCAGTATAGGAAGTGGGTGTTAGTATAAAGCATACAGTAAGGTGGGATTAGTGATGCTATTCTACTGATTGGTTCACATGCAGTAACCAATCTACATCCTTCCCCGTAAAGAGTGAATATAGTTAAACACACATGCAGCTAGAATTCAGCCATACTCTCCATATCTGTCAGGCGGTCTACTAATACGGCCCGAACCAGAGCTCTCACTTAACTTTTTTTCTCTGTTGCCAGCCGGGCAACCTAGGCAGCTTTTTAGGTTGCCAAATGACAGTTTAGGTGGTAATTTAAGATGGCTTGCATGACACGTGCGATATTGTGCTCGGACGAACTGCGTAGTTACCAGTCGGAATTATGCTCAATGAAGCACTCACATATTATTTCTGCTTCAAATAAAGTCACAAACTAAACATTTTCACCAATCAAGACATGATATATATTTAACAATGACATGCAGCAAAATTACAATACAGTATCTCAACTCTTTGTACATGTTGCAATGAATGCCATTTGTGTAGTGTATTTAGGTACTTAGAACTGCCTTAAAATAACTCTCAGATACAGGAGTAAACTAACAAGCTTCTTTATTGCAGGACGCCACCATGAGTCTTCCCTAGCGCATGCGTCCCCTCACACAAGACATAACATATGCTAATTATATTACATACATCACACTGCTCCCCCTTTAACTTGGATGCAGGTAACACCATTTACATTATATACATTACACTGCTCCCCCTTTAGCTTGGAGGCGAATAACACCATTTCTAGTACATTAAATACAATTGATTAACACACAGTTGCAAAATTATATTATTTCAGTCATCTTACAATACATCCTCATAACTGTAAACTGTATCTAAACTTAGCACTTATAATGGTTAATTCCACTCATCTTCCTTAAACGAAATACATTACCCCTTGGTTTATGTGTTATCCTTTTCCGTTCCCTTCTGTGTGAATTGCGCACTCTTTCTAATCACTCAAGCTCTACCTGTATCTCTGCCTCTTCCCTTTTTAAATATCCTAATCTAATTTGCAGATTTCTTCCTGTTCTTGATATTCTGCTAAAGTTAACATTTCCTCTGTTTCTGTTCCTTATTTGTAGGTGGGATCTGACGCATGACTGCAGTTTTTCGTTTTTCAGTCGCTCTCTGTCGCTCAATTTCCTGGCGCTACGTATTTATCTGGTCTTGTTGTATAATGACATTCTGCAATGCATAAACATTTGTCCATTGCTCGCAATCGGTCCTGCATACTTTTGTCTCGACCGACAAGCCTCTCTTTGGACTTTTCTATTAACAGCGTTTTGCTCATTGTCACACATTTATTTAACCGTTCTTTGCAACGTTTAAGCATTTTCTGTTGTTCGTCTATTTGTCTTCTTAAATCACCTTTCTGGTTATTCATCAAGAAGTAGGACCTATATTGTCTTTGCCAAACAACAGTGGCATTGATTTGCGCTCTGTATATTCCTCTTACTACATAAGCACAGTAGTGATACTGCACTACAACTGCTGTATAAATCGGTTTGAGGAAGTCTTTCCTATATCGTTTAAGCCTTTTGTATAATTTCAACCTTTTCTGTTGTGCATCTATTTGTCTCCTTAGGTCTTTCTTATACCAACTCATATGGAATACTGACTGCACTTTTACAGTAGCTCTCTTTTGCTTAACCCACTGCCTAACCACCATATTCTTGGAGGCAGTTTGAATGGTAATAGTTACATCCCTCATTGACTGATAGTGCACAAACTAGGAATGCCATATTTTGCATGCTTTGTACCATCTCTGGATCGAAATGACTGCTTGTCGCATAGCTCTGTATAGTACCCTTAATTGGTAACCATGGTATGCAGCTTGCAGAGTGACTACAGCTGCCTTTTGCATCAAGAAATGCTTTCTTGTAATGCACATTCTTATGAATGACTCAATACAGCGTGCTACCCTGGTTTTCTCTACCAATACTCTGGCTTTGATCCCGCGGTATAAGGCCTGAATACAAACCACTGCTTCTCTCAAATTCTTATACTGTCTCACTTGGACATCTCTTATCTGGCATGCTCTGTGTCGTTGCTGTACCGCAATGGCAGACCAGCGTAGTTTCTTAAAATACTGACGCTGTTTATACATCTGATAATAAGTCTGTATGACCTTGACAGATTTATGCATGCCCCGCAGTTGCCTTCGAACAAGCATTCCACGGTAGGCTGCCTGAAGCAGTACAACGCTTCTGCGTACCTTCATGTAAGTTTTGCGATCACTTTCCATTTGAAGGTGTGCCCTATAATGGGTTTGTACTATTGTAGCTGCCAATCTCATTGCCTTGTATTGACGGTATACTCTGTGCATTCTAAATGCTGCTTGTATTACCGTTGCTGCCTCCTGTTCATTCCGGTTCTCTCTCCGTACCTTCATACCCCTGAATGCAGCTTGAATAGCTAGGGTTGCCCTTTGGATGGCAATTTCTCTTTGCCTTTGACTTCTGCCACTTTGCATTTGCCCTTTGTCCCTTAGCACTTGACCTGTGTCATTTTGCACTTGACTTGTGTCCCTTTGCACTACACCTTTGTCCTTTTGCACTTGACCTTTGTCCTTTTGCACTTGACCTTTGTCCTTTTGCACTTGACCTGTCCTTTTGCACTTGACCTTTGTCCTTTTGCACTTGACCTTGGTCCTTTGAGGGACTCTCTGCCCTCTTTAGTTCAGGCTCCTTGCCTCTGGATGCCCTTGGAGGTTTCTGCGAGAAATGAGCCATTAATGCCTCCTTACACTCCTCATACATTTTATCTGTGGGCTTTGCTGGCAGCAGTAACATACGTAAGGTCTGATAACCCTCTCTTCCTAAGCCTAATATGAACCATGCTCTCTTCTTCTCCTCTGCAGCGATATCATTGGAAATGAAACAAGCCTCCAAGACTTCGGTCCATTTCTCAAAATTACACCCATAATCTGACTGGGGCACGTTTCCAACAATTTGAAAAGCCATGCTACCTGTTGCTATTCAGGTGCACTATCTACTGTTCGCTCACTGTGTATTCTGCACTAGACTTAATCCTTCTACACACTAAGAAGTGATCCAGCCCACTGACTATTACTAATTCTTATAATAATAATAGACTATTAACCAACATTTCATGTTAATAGACATTTAGAACATTTTAACCATATTCCTGCTATGCACACAGATTTACTATTAATAACAGTGACCAATGCATTACATCCAAACACTCCCAATTTTACTGTGAAGGAATAGTGAACAATGCATTACATTCAACAGTCCAGCTTTTACTTTCACTGGTCCAGCTTGTCGGCCTATGGACTCCGGTGCCTTCTCGACCTCTCAAGCAGTCCCCACCGGTACTTTTGCTGCTGGCCTTGCCAGACCTCTACTTTTGCTGCTTTTGCTGGCTCCTCCGGGCTTCACCGTTACTTTTGCTGCCGTTGGCTCGCTGCCAAGTCGACTACCGCTGCTCTGCTGATTTGCCTGCCCGCTGTCTCCACAGCCCTCCCGGCTGCTACTGGACCCGCTGCTCGGCTCGTCGCTGGCTCCGTTGACACCCTGCGGAAGGTGTGTCGCTGCTAGTTACTGCTGCTAGTCCCCGCTGTTCCAAGCATCAGGACTGTGCCCCGTCGTCGGGGGCTGGCTAAGCGCTGTGTCCCGCTTCTCTCACGCAAACCCGCTTCTCCCTCGACCGGCTTTCTCTCGCGATCGGGCTTTCTCCACTTTCTGCTCACGACCGGGCTGACTCTACTCCTGACCGGGCTGAAGAGCTTGAGTGCTGTCCTGCTTCTCTCGTGCGGACCCACTTTGCTCGGGCCGGACTTCCTCTCACGTCCGGACTTTCCCCCTCGGCCGGCCCGCTTCTCTTGCGCGGCCGGACCCTCTTTTCTGCTCACAGTCGGGCTGACTCTGCTCCCGACCGGGCTTTCTCTGCTCACGGCCGTCTCTTGTGACCGGGCTTTCTCGCACGACCAGTCCACTACTCTCGCGGCCAGTTTTTATTTTTATTTTACTCTGCTGGTCCGCTTCTCACGCTGCCGGCTTTCTCCCTCGACTGGGCTGACTCTTCTCCCAGCCGGGCTGACTCCGTTTCGTCGGTGGCTTCACTGGACCTGTCCGTGACCTACCCAGTACTAGGCCCTCACTCAATGTCGTTGGCGGCTCCTGGGCCTGGCTGTGGGCTACACAGCCCTGGAAAACATCCGAAGTCGGTGGCGGCTACTGGATCTCTTCTGCCCCTTTGCCACCGTCGCTGTCCTGCTGGTTAGGCTTCCAGCTTTCGGCTGCTTTCTTCGGTGACACTTACTTACTGCCCCACCTGTTTTCCTTGCTTCCTGTTCCGACATTTCTTTTCTTTGGCGCCAATTCAAAACCATTTGGCGCCAAATCGTTTGGCTTGGTGCTGTACCACTTTGTTTCCAAACACATCCTTTTTTTCCTGACAGTCCTTCTTCTTTCCTTTTCTGTTCTTTTATCCTCTTCGTGCTGTTGTGGTGTGTTTTGGTGTAACAATTTACCGAAAACTTATACAAAGACTATTCAGCTTGAGGAATTTGACAAAAAGAAAACGACTCAGTCTAAAATGAGTAACAATCCGAAGGACGACATCTTGCCACGTAGACACAACATAGAGATAGCCTGACAAAACTCGCCGACTTGTACAGCTGATGTTTTAAATGCAGTCCCCGGCATAGAGGGATCTGCAGGCCTCTCTTGTCCAGCTCGCAAACAACTGCGACACAACTCCGTATCTACAGTTTAAACTGTTAAACAATCCTACGTGTTGCAAAACAGTCCTGTGGGTGAGTTCACAAACTCTATCCCATCCTCGTGGCCAATTGTAGTGTATTTAGGTACTTGGAACTGACTTAAAAGAACTCTCAGATACAGGAGTAAACTAACAAGCTTCTTTATTGCAGGACGCCACCTTGAGTCTCCCCTAGCGCATGCGTCCCCTCGCACAAGACATAACATATGCTAATTATATTACATACATCACACTGCTCCCCCTTTAACTTGGAGGCAGGTAACACCATTTACATTATATACATTACAATTTCTATTATTTCTTTCCACTTCCAAACAAAAATGTGGTTGGATTATTCAGCGTATGATCAACCTGTGTCAATAAATCCTGGCCCATGGTAACATATATGATTAACCATGCACACTACAAGCATATTTTCTGTGATGGACCGACAATTATCATGACATGGCCTTTTCCTCTTGATTCTTCAATCATCAATCTCTGTTGTGCCCAGTCACAGCAAGGTAAGTTGATAAAGAATTGAATTGATCTGTTTGAAACCTTTGAAGGCAGGCACAGTAACAACATCAAGAGGGGAAAATAGATACATAATATATCCCTTCTGCTCTAGGATGTTGTAATTTAAAAGAAATAAAGAGAATGGAAGTGTACTTTGATTTTCTTTTTCTTGTAACATACTTGATACCATATAACCATATAACCATATAACAATTACAGCACGGAAACAGGCCATCTCGGCCCTACAAGTCCGTGCCGAACAACATTTTTCCCTTAGTCCCACCTGCCTGCACTCATACCATAACCCTCCATTCCCTTCTCATCCATATGCCTATCCAATTTATTTTTAAATGATACCAACGAACCTGCCTCCACCACTTCCACTGGAAGCTCATTCCACACCGCTATCACTCTCTGAGTAAAGAAGTTCCCCCTCATGTTACCCCTAAACTTCTGTCCCTTAATTCTGAAGTCATAGAAATTAACATAGAAATTAGGTGCAGGAGTAGGCCATTCGGCCCTTCGAGCCTGCACCGCCATTCAATATGATCATGGCTGATCATCCAACTCAGTATCCCGTACCTGCCTTCTCTCCATACCCTCTGATCCCCTTAGCCACAAGGGCCACATCTAACTCCCTCTTAAAAATAACCGATGAACTGGCCTCGACTACCATCTGTGGCAGGGAGTTATTTGAATCTTGTTTGAATCTTTCCTTTTCTCAAAGGGAAAAGCTGATCTACATCAACTCTGTCTATCCCTCTCATCATTTTAAAGACCTCTATCAGGTCCCCCCTTAACCTTCTGCGCTCCAGAGAATAAAGACCTAACTTATTCAACCTTTCTCTGTAACTTAGTTGTTGAAACCCAGGCAACATTCTATTAAATCTCCTCTGTACTCTCTCTATTTTGTTGACATCATTCCTATAATTGGGCGACCATAATTGTACACCATACTCCAGATTTGGTCTCACCAATGCCTTGTACAATTTTAACATTACATCCCAGCTTCTATACTCAATGCTCTGATTTATAAAGGCTAGCATACCAAAAGCTTTCTTTACCACCCTATCTATATGAGATTCCACCTTCAAGGAACTATGCACGGTTATTCCCAGATCCCTCTGTTCAACTGTATTCTTCAATTCCCTACCATTTACCATGTACGTCCTATTTTGATTTGTCCTGCCAAGGTGTAGCACCTCACAATTATCAGCATTAAACTCCATCTGCCATCTTTCAGCCCATTCTTCCAAATGGCCTAAATCACTCTGTAGACTTTGGAAATCCTCTTCATTATCCACAACACCCCCTATCTTGGTATCATCTGCATACTTACTAATCCAATTTGCCACACCTTCATCCAGATCATTGATGTACATGACAAACAACAAAGGACACAACACCGATCCCTGAGGCACCCCACTAGTCACCTGCCTCCAACCCGCAAACAACCATCCACCATTACCCTCTGGCTTCTCCCATTCAGCCACGGTTGAATCCATCTTGCTACTCCTGCATTTATACCCAACAGTTGAACCTTCTTAACCAACCTTCCATGAGGAACCTTGTCAAAGGCCTTACTAAAGTCCATATAGACAACATCCACTGCTTTACCCTCGTCAATTTCCCTAGTAACCTCTTCAAAAAATTCAAGAAGATTAGTCAAACATGACCTTCCAGGCACAAATCCATGCTGACTGTTCCTAATCAGACCCTGTTTATCCAGATGCTTATATATATTATCTCTAAGTATCTTTTCCATTAATTTGCCCACCACTGAAGTCAAACTAACAGGCCTATAATTGCTAGGTTTACTCTTAGAACCCTTTTTAAACAATGGAACATGCGCAGTACGCCAATCCTCGGGGACTATTCCCGTTTCTAATGACATTTGAAATATTTCTGTCATAGCCCTGGCTATTTCTGCACTAACATCCCTCAATGTCCTAGGGAATATCCTGTCAGGACCTGGAGACTTATCCACTTTTATATTTTTCAAAAGTGTCAGTACTTCTTTTACTTTGAAACTCATAGTTTCCATAGCTACTCTACTAGTTTCCCTTACCTCACATAATTCAATATCCTTCTCCTTGGTAAATACCGAAGAAAAGAAATTGTTCAATATCTCCCCCATCTCTTTTGGCTCTGCAGATAGCTGTCCACACTGTCTCTCCAATGGACCAATTTTATCCCTCGTTATCCTTTTGCTATTAATATAGCTGTAGAAACCCTTTGGATTTACTTTCACCTTACTTGCCAAAGCAACCTCATGTCTTCTTTTAGCTTTTCTAATTTATTTCTTAAGATTCTTTTTACATTCCTTATACTCCTCAAGCACGTCATTTACTTCATGCTGCCTATAATTATTGTAGATCTCCCTCTTTTAGCGAACAAGATGTCCAATTTCCCTTGAAAACCAGGGCTCTTTCCACTTTTTACCGTTTCCTTTCAACCGAACAGGAACATAAAGATTCTGTACTCTTAAAATTTCCCCGTTAAAAGTCCTCCATTTCTCTTCTACATCCTTCCCATAAAACAAAATGTCCCAGTCCACTCCTTTTAAATCATTTCGCACCTCATCAAAGTTAGCCTTTCTCCAATCAAAAATCTCAACCCTAGGTCCAGTTCTGACCCTCTCCATAATTATATTGAAACTAATGGTATTGTGATCACTGGACCCGAAGTGCTCCCCAACGCATACCTCCGCCACCTGTCCTGTCTCATTTCCTAACAGGAGGTCCAACACTGCCCCTCCTCTAGTAGGTACCTCTATGTATTGCTGCAAAAAACTATCCTGCACACATTTTACAAACTCCAAACCATCCAGCCCATTTACCGAATGTGTTTCCCAGTCTATGTGTGGAAAGTTGAAATCTCCCACAATCACTACTTTGTGCTTACTACTAATATCTGCTATCTCCTTACATATTTGCTCTTCCAATTCCCGATCCCCATTTGGTGGTCTATAATACACCCCTATAAGTGTTGCTACCCCTTTCCCACTTCTCAGTTCCACCCAAATAGCCTCCCTAGATGAGCCCTCCAATCTATCCTGCCAAAGCACTGCTGTAATATCTTCCCTGACTAGTAATGCAACACCTCCACCTCTTGCCCCTCCAATTCTATCACACCTGAAGCAACGAAATCCTGGAATATTTAGTTTCCAATCACAGCCCTCCTGCAACCATGTTTCACTGATCGCCACAACATCATACTTCCAGGTGTCTATCCAGACTCTAAGCTCATCCACCTTTCTTACAATGCTCCTAGCATTAAAATATGCACATTTTATGAAACCCCCCGCCTCTTATTCTGTTTATTTCCTTTTTTTTCTTTCTCCTCTTGTGCCCGAGTGCTTCCCTTTTCTGCTTCCTGCCTCCCATTCTGTCTACTAGCTTTCTCTATTTGAGTCCCTCGCCCCAACCGTTCTAGTTTAAAGTCTCCCCAGTAGCCTTTGCAAATTTCCCCGCCAGGATATTGGTCCCCCTCGGGTTCAAGTGCAACCCATCCTTTCTGTACAGGTCCCACCTTCCCCAAAAGAAGTCCCAATGATCCAGAAACTTGAATCCCTGCCCTCTGCATCAGTCTTTCAGCCACGCATTTATCCTCCACCTCGCTCCATTCCTACTCTCACTGTCGCGTGGCACAGGCAGTAATCCTGAGATTGTTACCTTTTTGGTCCTTTTCCTTAACTCTCCTCCCAACTCCCTAAATCCTCCCTTCAGGACCGCTTCCCTTTTTTTACCTATGTCATTGGTACCTATATGTACCACGACCTCAGGCTCCTCTCCCTCTGATTTCAGGATATCTTGGACGCGTTGAGACACATCCGGGACCCTGGCACCAGGGAGGCAGACCACCATCCTGGTCTCCCGACTGCGTCCACAGAATCGCCTATCCGACCCCCTAACAATAGAGTCCCCAATTACTATTGCCCTCTTCTTTTTGTCCCTACCTTCAGGAGTAACAGGGCCGGTCTCTGTGCTGGAGGCCCGTCCGCTCTCGCTACCCCCGGGCAGGCTGCCACCCCCATCCATACTCAAACAGGAGTACTTATTTGCAAGGTGTACCGACATTGGAGTACTCACTCGTCCCTGCCTCTGCCCATTGCCCTTCCTAACTGTGACCCAGTTTTCTGTCTCCCGTGGTATTGGAGTGACCACCTCCCTGTAACTCCTTTCTATGACCTCCTCGCTCTCCCTGACCAGACAGAGGTCATCGAGTTGCTGCTCCAGGTTCCTAACACGGTCCCTTAGGAGCCCCATCTCGACGCACCTGGCGCAGATGTGGACGTCTGGAGGGCACTGACTCCATGACCTCCCACATCTGACATCCCGAACAGTAAACTGCCCTGGCCCTCATTCTCCCCCTTGTCCAAATACAATAAAGCCTTACCCATGATACAAGCCAATCAGCTGCTTCCTCTAGTCCGTTCGACCAATCAGAGGCTTCCACCAGACGCCTTCTCTGGAAGTGAGATGGAACGTTGCAGATTTGGGTAACTCAGAGCTCCAGGTAACTCCTCCTCGATCCAACGGCTCCCCGGGCCTCTGTAGAAGCAAGCCCAGCGCTGTTTTTATACTCACAGCTCCAGGTAACCCCTCCTCGATCCAACGGCTCCCCGGGCCTCTGTAGAAGCAAGACCTAACCAGACCTGCACCTTACTTGTGAATGTACATAGTACTTCTTTTACTCTGTGCCCACTAAGAAGATGAGTGCTGGAAGTAGGTGATTATAGTGAATCAATCATGGAACCTGGTAAGTGAGATTTCCAAGACGGGCAATAAAAATGGCTGCAGAGGATATTCTTTTTAGGGGGGTTGGGGGTATCAAGTTTAAATGAGCAGAAACATTATATTTGTGAGAACTTCTGTAACTTTTCTGCTTGATATTTAAACCATCTCCTGAAAAGCAAAGTGAATACAGAGCTGTTCAAATACATCTAAAAATCACTTTAATTGTCATCTGAGTTGGTCTCGAGCAGAGCATCCTCCTCATCAGACTTGTCACTATCAGGGTGAGGTCCCGAGGCAGATGCTGCAGCTGGGTCTTCTCCCGTGTCAGGCCTCCTTGCCCTCATCCCTCCTGCATGCCACAAGCTGATGGCTGGCTGGGGATCAAAGTCCTTGATGTTACTGGCATACAGCAAGATGAGGATTTGATTCTGATAATCTGGACTCGTCCAGTGACTGCTGTGAAAGGACAGCTGACAACATGGGAAAGTCCACGTGACAGCTTGGAGACAGCTGACAGGAGGGAACAGACCCCACTGGGGCCGTCATGGGCTAGCTACCCATGACAGCTGTTTCAGTTAGTTGGAGACACCCGCTAAATGCTACTAAAAGTAAACTAAAGAAAATATCCCTAGAGCCTGCGAGAGCGGGGGCGCAAGATGGCTCACCGATTGATAACACGGTTACAGACCCAGGAACGGAAACGACTACGGACAAGGAGAGCATGGCACATGAGACATCCACAACAGCTGCGGGACACAAACTTCAGGTGTGCATTTGTGGTTGGGAGAAAATAACATCAGTGAAGGGCTTGAAGATCCACCAAGGGAAGAAAAAGTGCTTGAGAGAGCAGAGGCATGGGCCTCGCATTGACCAGTACTTCTTACGAAGCAACCAGTCAAATCAGTCGAGTGAAGCACAGCGACGGGACTCAAACCAAAGTTTGCAGAGCATCAGCACCCATGTCACTGAAGAGGGTGATACAAGCACAGAAATGCCGGTGGAGGAGCCGACGCAACAACTACAAAGACCTCCATTGGAGGGAAAGATCAAAGGGCACAAACCTGGAGTGAAATGGCCCAAAGCTGTTGAAAAGAAAGAGTGGGAGACGGTCAACAGTGACCTTATACATATCTTGGAACAACAAGCGGGCACAGTAGTGGAAAAGCTTGAAAGGATGGGCAACACAATCTACAGCTACGGAGAAGAACGGTTTGGGGTGAGTAAAGGGAGAGGTGGAAAGAAATTACCAACACCAATCAAGTCCAGGAGGCAGCAGGAGATCGAGAGGCTAATCAGAGAGAGGAGACAGTTGAAAAAGAAAATGGAAAAAAGTAACTGACGCAGAGAGAAAAGGTCTCATGCTACTCCAAGAGGACATCAAGAGCCGATTGGCAACTTTGCGAAAAGCAGAGAACTTGAGGAAACTTCGCAAGAAGAAAGAACACACAAGAACACGGTTCTACAAAGACCCTTTCAAGTTCATCAAAGACCTCTTCGCAAAGGAAAAAAGTGGTACTTTGAAAACATCAAAACGGGAATTGGAGGAACACCTGGAAAAGGCCCACCAAGACACGAAAAGGCATGAGCAGTTAGTCATCCCACATGACATCCCGCCTATTCAACCACCTGAATTCAACCGGGACATCAGCCCTCCGAGATGGAGAGAGGTAGAGAACACTGTCCGGAGAGCAAGAGCAGCATCAGCTCCGGGGCCAAACGGAGTACCATACAAGCTCTACAAGAACGCACCGGATGTGTTACGCTTTCTATGGATGCTCATGAGGGTGGTGTGGAAGAAGCAAACAATACCTAAGGTGTGGCGAAGGGCCGGCGGCGTGCTAATACCTAAAGAAAAGGATGCATCAGACATCAGCCAATTCCGGCCAATATGTCTCCTCAACGTCGAGGGAAAAATCTTTTTCAGCATTGTATCACAAAGGCTGTCCACCTATCTGGTAACAAACAAGTACATTGATACATCTGTACAGAAAGCAGGAATTCCAGGATTTTCGGGCTGCTTGGAGCATACAAGCATGATCTGGCACCAGATCCAAGCAGCTAAGAAGGAGAAGAGACACCTACATGTGATCTTCCTCGATCTGGCCAATGCATTTGGTTCAGTTCCCCATGAACTCCTTTGGGAATCTTTTGCCTTTTTCCATGTACCAGAGCTCATCACCATACTGGTCAAGAGCTATTTCCAAGACCTGCAGCTGTGCTTCACAACAGCTGACTTCAGTACAACATGGCAGTGCTTGGAAGTAGGCATCATGGCTGGCTGCACAGTCTCACCCTTGGCCTTTACAATGGCCATGGAAGTCATCATCAGGCCTCAAAATGGGTGGTGGGCGGTGAACGAACCAGGGCTGGGCTCCGTCTGCCACACATCAGGGCATACATGGACGACATGACAACACTAACCACTACTGCAGCATGCACCAAGCGGCTACTTGGAAAGCTGCAGGAGGACATCAAGTGGGCCCGAATGAAAATCAAACCAAATAAATCTCGAAGCATCTCCATAGTCAAGGCGGTGCTTAGAGACACAAGGTTCTGCATCGGTGACGACCCAATACCAACAGTGTTTGAGCAGCCAGTTAAAAGCCTTTGAAGATAGTACAACGCAAGTCTCAAGGACAAAGAGCAGGTGCAACAACTAAGGCAAGAAATTGTCAACGGCCTGGAGAACATCAATCAGACCCTACTGCCTGGGAAACTGAAGCTCTGGTGCCTACAGTTTGGACTCCTTCCTCGGACAATGTGGCCACTGACCGTTTATGAAGCCCCAATAACAACTGTGGAGAAGATGGAGCGAACCATAACTTCATACGCGAAGAAATGGCTCAGGGTCCCACGGTGTCTAACTAATATCGGCCTATATGGCAAAGGGGTCCTGGAACTACCTCTCACTAGTCTAACAGAGGAATACAAGTGTTCTAAAGTAAGACTTCAGATGACACTGAGGGACTCTAGAGACAAGACCATCAGTGCTGTTGCGCCGCCCCTAGTAACTGGCCGGAAGTGAACACCATCTGATGCAGTACAGCAAACTTCATCAGCCCTGAGACACAAAGACATCGTGGGGCAAGTCCTGCAGGGAAGAGGACGCTTTGGCCTTACGACAAGTAAACCAACTTGGCGAAAGGCCACAACATCAGAGCGGAGGACATTGGTGGTCGAGGAGGTGCGGCGACAGGAGGCTGCAAGAAGTGCAAAGGCGGTCTCCCTTGTCAAACAGGGGCAATGGATGCAGTGGGAAGGTGTGGAGCGGAGGAAGAGCAGCTGGAAAGAACCATGGGAAATGGAAGCAAGCAAGATCAGCTTCATCATCAGAGCTCAGACTTATGACGTGCTTCCATCACCAAAGAACCTCCATCAGTGGTACGGCGAGGATCCAACCTGTGCCCTCTGCCCAACTCCAGCGACCCTCAAACACATCATGGTAGGCTGCAAGACTAGCCTCACACAAGGGAGATACATGTGGCGGCATAATCAGGTACTAAAAAGCCTGGCATCAGCCCTTGAGAACAGGCGGTGTGCGACCAATTCCTTGCCTCCGAGAGCAAGCAACCCCCCCCCACCCCCCCTTAGGGCAACAACCTTTGTCTGAGAAGGACAGAAAACATCTAAACATCCTTCCACCAGATCAGAAGAAGGAAACCTATGCAGGGCCCGTGACTGGAGGATGCTGGCGGACATCGGCCGACAACTAATTTTTCCACCTGAAATTGCTTCCACCAACCTCAGGCCAGACTTGGTGTTCTGGTCCCCTTCACAGCAGACTGCTTACATCATAGAGCTCACAGTTCCATGGGAGAACTCTGTTGAGGTAACTCTATGAGCGTAAGAAGCTGCGCTACGCAGAGCTTGCAGCAGAGGCAACGCAGCGTGGCTGGAACACCAGTCTATCCAGTTGAAGTGGGATGCAGAGGATTTGTTGCGTCATCTGCCATCAGACTGCTGAAGGAGCTTGGAATCCACGGTCAGGCTCTGCGGAAGACCATAAGATCACTCTCAGAGGCGGCTGAAAGAAGCAGCCGGTGGATTTGGCTCAAGCGGAAAGACCCATGCTGGGCCCCAAGTACGTCAGGGTGAATCTTTGGGACGGTTTGACACGGGACACGCGCTGAGGGCTGATCATCCTGCAGCGGGCCGCCCTTGTGGAGGGTGTATAGTGTTAAAAGGCTGAAACACCCAGTGATGCAAGGGTACACTACTGATGATGTGTCCTGTGCCCAACTGTCCTGAAAGTTACCCAGGCCAAGATATACGTATCCCCCCCCCCCGCCCCCCACCGATGTTGAGCATCTACCACTCTCAACAATCAACGAATGTCGTGAAATGCTCCCCACCTATTGACACAAGGGACTTCTTAACATCTTGTCCTGTGTATTTGATTCTGGTCCGTCACCTGGTCGTCTTGGAGGGAGCTTCTGATGGTGGTCTTCAGCTGCTTCAGCCGGGTGGAGCCTCGCTCAGCCTCAGCTAAACTTGCCGGTATGGTAAGGACGAGGTCAAGGAGAGTGCAGATGTTGGGGTCCTCTTCCGGTGTGGGACTTCAGGAACACCATGCTGTATCACAACCCTTTCAGTAACATGGCTGTTACTTGGCACTACACTGGAGCATTACAGGGAGCTTCAAATTTTGAGGTGGGTTTCTGATGAAAAAGTGGGGGATGACTGGTGAGCGAGAGACAGAGATAGACAGAAAGAGCAGAGACAGAGATAGACACAGAAACAGAGAGACAGAGACAGATAGAAAGACAGGGACAGAGAGGTACATGGTAGGACAGTTTTGGAGCGATATAGACCAAATGGGGGCAGGTGGGGCTAGTGTAGCTGGGACATGTTGGTCGGTGGGATTTGTCGCAGTCGCTGCCTCAAAAAGGCTGGCAGTATCATCAAAGACCCACACCATCCTGGCCACACACTCATCTCCCTGCTACCTTCAGGTAGAAGGTACAGGAGCCTGAAGACTGCAACAACCAGGTTCAGGAATAGCTACTTCCCCACAGCCATCAGGCTATTAAACCTGGCTCGGACAAAACTCTGATTATTAATAACCACTTTCTGTTATTTGCACTTTATCAGTTTATTTATTCATGTGTGTTATCTGTTTTGTAGTAAATGCCTACTATTTTCTGTGTGCTTAAGCAAAGCAAGAATTTCATTGTCCGATACAGGGACACATGACAATAAACTCACTTGAACTTGGTGTGTGCAAGTTGGGCTGAAGTGCCTGTTTCCACACTGTATCACTCTATGATTCTATGAGACAGAGATAGACAGTAACTCAGTTGGACAGGCAGCATCTCTGGAGAGAAGGAAAGGGTGACGTTTCGGGTCGAGAACCTTCTTCAGGGGAGTGGTTGGGACAGAGATAGAATGTAGCCAGAGACAGTGAGACTGGTGGGAGAACTGGGAAGGGGAGGGGATGGAGAGAGAGGGCTACTTGAAGTTAGAGAAGTCAATGTTCATACCATTGTTAACCACCAGTTACTCCAGCATTTTGTGTCTACCTTTGATTTAAACCAGACGGTTAGTTAGTTACAGGCCTGTTCCACTTTGGCATGGTCGGGTCGTGACGAGTTGTGACGCGCAGTGTCTCCCAGTCGCCCCAGGGTTTTGGAATGTTAATTTGGGTGTCTCATCATGTCGTGCGCACTGTCACACGCTGACGTTTGCTGCCCTGCGGGTGACGCCCGGTTAGGGTTAGGGTTGGGGTTTGGGACCAGATGGGCTGTAAAATATTCTTCCTTCAATGCATCAATTTTGAACATTAATATATTAAAATTAATACAATAAAATCAACTGTGCAAATGAAAAGATGTCTGAATCGTTCAATTTTATTTTTTATTGGTCTGCTTCCAGATCCAAATCACCGTCTCTAACTTTTCACAGGGATGGATTCAGTGAGTGCAGACTGAACTCCCCTCTCCCCTCCACCCCCCTCCTGCCCCCATCCCTCCTTCTCCACTCCCCCCTACCCTTCTTCCTTCCCCTCTCCCCCACTCCCTCCACCCCGCTCCACTCTTCTCTCCCTTCTCCAATCCCCCCCCCTCCGCTCACATCCCCTTCTCCCCCTCTCCCTCCCTTCTCCCATTTTCCACCCACCCTCCCACTTTCCCCGATGCCCCCATTTGTGGACCTAGCCTGTGGCAGCTAGATCCCACTAATAGTACTGCACAAAGTCTACTCCACATCATCTGTATTAGTAACATTGACTATGGGATAAATGCAGACTTTGGGAACAACAACGCCCCCCCCCCCCCCCCCATCCTCCGCCCCCTCGCCTTGCTTCAAAATGGGTGGTGGGTATTTAGCCTCAGTGGCCGGAGCAGGTGGGTGGCACTGGTACATTGACAACATTGCCTGTACCCGGTTGAAAAGCCCGCTGCCTCTGGGGTTTTGGAGCGACCATTCGAAGGGATATCTGTTTCTGCCTCTAAACTCGTGACCAACAGTTTAGTTCCCATGCAGAATATTGGGGGTTCGAGTCCAACCCCTGGGGCCCCTGTGTCACATTTAGTTCAGAGATACAGTGCCCTTTGGACCCCCGAGTCCACACCGACCAGCGATTCCCCGCACACTATCCCACACACGCTAGGGACAATTTATAAATACCAAGCCTATCAACGTAGAGTTAGGGTTAGGGTTACCTTCCGCACTCCAAAGATTTGTATAAATTGTCCCTAGCGTGTGTGGGATAGTTTGCGGGGGATCGCTGGTCGCAGGCTGGGCCCACAAATGGGGGGCGTCGGGGAAAATGGGGGTGGGGGGATGGAGAAGGGAGGGAGAGTGGGAGATGGGGTGTTAGGTGAGTGGGCGGGTCGAGTGGAGAAGGGGAAGAAGAGGAGCGGGATGAAGGGAGGAAGAGGGGGAAGGGAAAAAGTGACAAAGCGGCTCAGGCTCTCGACACTGCTGCAAAATTTTGCTTTCCGCAAAGACCGCTCCATCTGTAACTCCCTGGTCAAATCTTCCCTTCCCTCCCGCACCACCCCCTCCCCGGCACTTTCCCTTGCAACCGCAAGAGATGCTACACTTGTCGCTTTACCTCCCCCCTCGACTCCGTTCAAGGACCCAAGCAGTCGTTCCAGGTGCGACAGAGGTTCACCTGCATCTCCTGCAACCTCATCTATTGCATCCGCTACTCTAGATGTCAGCTGATCTACATCGGTTAGACAGAGCGTAGGCTTGGCGATCGTTTCGCTGAACACCTCCGCTCGGTCCGCATTAACCAACCTGATCTCCCAGTGGCTCAGCACTTCAACTCCCCCTCCCATTCCGAATCCGACCTCTCTGTCCTGGGCCTCCTCCATGGCCAGAGTGAGCACCACCGGAAATTGGAGGAGCAGCACCTCATATTCGCTTGGGCAGTCTGCACCCTAGAGGCATAAACATTGAATTCTCCAATTTCCGGTAGCCCTTGCTGTCTCCTCCCCTTCGCAGCTCTCCCTCAGCCCTTGGGCTCCTCCTCTGCCTTTTTCCTTTCTTCTTTCCCCCCCCCCCACCCTACATCAGTCTGAAGAAGGGTTTCGGCCCAAAAAGGTGCCTATTTCCTTCGCTCCATAGATGTTGCTGCACCCGCTGAGGTTCTCCAGCACTTTTGTCTGCCTTCGATTTTCCAGCATCTGCAGTTCCTTCTTAAATACCACTGCAAATAGTTCTGTTGCTGTTGTTCCCTTAAAGGGCCTGTCCCATTTTGTGATATTTTTTGGCGACTGTGGAGCGTCAGTGAGTGATGGCCTTTAAAACCGTCACTGACAGGCCCTTTAAGGGAACAACAGGAAATTACAGCGGTGTCGAGCGAAATCCGCTGCTTGCGCCGCTGGTTCACTAACAAGCTCCAAATCCACAGGGCAAGGCAGGGAACAAGGATAAGGCAGGAGTTTTCTTTTAAACGCCGGCACAGTTTGCACCAGGCTGCCCGCTGTCCACATCAGCCAAGCTTTCCTTCGCTTGCCAAGCCGGGCAAAAGGGGCTTTAGGCGGCCATTGGCACCCGGGCAACCGTTAATTTCGACCCGAGTCAGCGCCATCTTGCCACGAACCGGAAATGACGCACTCAGCGCCATCTTGCCGCCAACCGGAAATGACGCCATCGGCGACATCTTGCCACTAAGCAGAAGTCATGGAATGAGCGCCAATTTTGCAATTAAACACATTACTGATCTAATAAAATGTTTATTCACGCTTCATCCATCCGAAAACTGGTGCAAGCATTTTAAAAGCCAAGACAAACAAATTTGCAAACACTTTACAGCCAATACATTTTCTGAATTATTTTTTTAAAGCCAAGAGAAACACATTTGCAAACACTTTACAACCACATTGAGGGGACTCACCGTCGAGCGTTCAGTGTTATTCGCAGCTCAGAGAGCCATGAACCTCGCGCTTCCTCCGTCTCGCAGAAACTGGGTGAGGCATGACATTTCCGGATTTTATAGTCCCTGCCCCCAGCGGGGAGCAGCAGAGAGAATGGCGACATTTTCAATTACATTAATAACTCTCTGATTTTTCATTGATGGGAAAAATCCTCCAGCCCAATCCGGCGGAGGGGGACTCTGAGCGAGGTGGCCAAAAAATGACGGCCATGAGTGGCGACGTTCTTTCGGAAATCACAAAACTGAAAGTCAGAAAAAGGTCAAGATCTTAGTTTTAGTAATATAGATAATACAATAATATTAAAGTTCTGATCTTGAAAATATCACATTTTGAATTTTCAAGGCAGTCTGAGTGTTTATTACTATATCCGTCACAACGTTCAATTTTGTAATTAGCTACAATTAGGTAACTAATTATATGCTTTAATTTTAGGTCATCCAAGTAAGATGTTTCATATTTGTTTCAGAATGCTCCAATCTATAATAACTGAAAAATTTACTCAGTTCTCTTAATTTTTAGGAAAGTTATGGGCTTTTGACTGCCCTCGATCACAACTTTTGTGTTAAGTCAATGCAAAGCAATAGGGAACAAGATGCTAATTTCTGAGTATGAAAATGACCATACCTTTTTTAATACTGAAGATATGAAAGTGAATTAGGTATCAAATTAAAGTTCATTTTATGCTTTATCTTATGGGATAAATTACAGGCTTAATTTTTAAAATCTCCAAATTTTATAACATTCCTACAAAAGTCCTTGTTTACCACAACCGGAGTCTTGCAGATGTCCAAGGGCAGGGAGCGAGATCCCACCGCTCGGAGTTGAGGGGGAACGGCCGGGGGACGGGAAGCAGTGACTCTAGATTAATCCTGACGCCTTTCGCCAGCGAGGAGAGGAATGACAAAGAGATGGCCCACGGGGGGGGGGGGGGGGGGGGGGGTGTCTCCTTAATTTGGAGAATTCAATGTTCATGTCATTAGGCTGCAAGTTATGAGGTGCTGTTCCTCCAGTTTGTGTGTCACCTCACTCTGGCAATGGAGGAGGCCCAGGATAGAAAGACCAATGTGGGAGTGGGAAGGGGAATTAAAATAGTTGGCAACCGGGAGATCCAGCAGGCCTTGGTGGACCGAGCACAAGTGTAGGATGATATGCACGCCTAGTCTAGATACAAAGAATTTATTTTAAAAGTTTATAAAAAGAGACACAATCTCCTGGAGTAACTTGCACCTCTGCAGAGCATGGACAGGCAACATTCTAGGTCAGGTCCCTTCTTCAGACTGCTTGGTGTGGGGAGTGGAAATAAGTTGGAATGGGGAGGTGGGAGTGGTCGCCTTAGATTCCCTTCCTTCGACAGATGCAGCCTGACCCACTGAGTTAGTCCACCGCTTTAGAGGGAATGGACAGATAACGTTTTGAGTCCGGACCTTCCTTCAGACTGATTGGAGAGGGTGGGGGGAGGAAGATGGAAATGAGAGGTGGGGCCTGGCAAGTGAAAGGTGGACACAAAATGCAGGAGTAACTCAGCGAGACAGGCATCTCCAGAGAGAAGGAATGGGTGTCGTTTCAGGTTGAGACCCTTCTTCAGAAGTGATAGGTGGATATAGGTGAGGGAAACGCAAGAAACTGCAGATGCTGGAATCCTGCATGGAACACAATTTAGTTAGATGAACAGAATCTCTTGCCCAGAATAGGGGAATCGAGGACCAGAGGACATGGGTTCAAGGTGAATGGGAAAATATTGAATAGGAATCTGAATGTTAAATCTTTCACACACAGGGTGGTGGGGTGTTTGGAATGAGCTGTCAGAGGAGCTGGTTGAGGCTGGGACTATGCAACCTTTAAGAAACAGTTATACAGGTACATGGATAGGACACGTTTGGAGTAATATGAACCAAACACTGGCACGTGGGACTAGGGTAGCTGGGACAAGTTGGGTCGAAGGGCCTGTTTCCACACAGTATCATTCTTTGACTCTAACAGTAAATGCTGGAGTAACTCAGCAGGACAGGCAGCATCTCTGGAGAGAAGGAATGGTTGACGTTTCGAGTCGAGACTGATGAGGAGCTTGAACAAAAAGTTACCCATTCCTTCCAGCAATTTGTGTCTACCAAAACAGCACTTATCCACGTGGCGGTGTGCCAGCATGCTGGAGGAGAGGGCAAAGGCCTTGCCACAGAGTGGGCAGGTGAAGGGGCGCTGACCGGTGTGGACTCGCCGGTGCTCCAGAAGGTGGTCAAGGTGGGTGAAGCCCTTACCAGGGGACGTGGAAGAGATGCTCACCGGTGAGGTCACGCCAGTGCTGCCACAGGCTGGACATGCGGGTGAAACCCTTGCCACTCAGCCCACACAAAGGCAGGGCTTGAAATTAGCGGTTGCCCGGGTGCCACTGACCACCCAAAGTGCCGCCGGGCAACCTAAACGGCGAGTCATTTTGCCCGGCTAAGCAACTTGGTTTATACCGAAGATAGACACAAAAAACTGGAGTAACTCCGCGGGTCAGGCAGCATCTCTGGAGAAAAGGAACGCAAAGATTCGTGTCGGCAACGGCTGTCGTGCGGGGCAAAGATACTAGATGCGGTGTGACGAAGGGCCGCTGCTTGCAAATCCACTAACGGTGCTTTCAAAACAAACCCTCCCGCACATCGAGGCAGTTGCCTGGCGGAGGAGGGAGGCGGTGGCGAGGAATTCCCAATGGCCAAGGCAGCGGGGCGGTTTTCCAAGGAGCGCTGACCTTCCTTCTTCTCCAACTCACCCCCTTTCTCTATCTCTCTCTCTCTTGTACAACCCCTCCACCCCCCACCCTTATCCTGGGAACCCTCCTCTCCATCCTGCACTGATCCCCATTCCTGCCTCTATTCAGTATTCACTGACATCCCCTGTGCTGCCCTCCCTATCTACCCCCCCCCCATCTATTCATCCTGCGCTGATCTCCCCCCCCCCTATCCACCTTGCATTGATTCTCCTGCCCCCCCCATCCATCCTACACTGGTCCCCCAACTCATCCTGTACTTACCCCCCTTCCCATCCATCCTGCACTTCTCCTGCATCCATCCTGTACTGATCTTCCATCCATCCTGTACTAATCCACTCTTCCCCTCATTCATCCTATAGTGATCCCCCATTCATCCTGCACAGACCCTCCGATCCACACTGTACTGACCCACCTACCCCCATTCATCCTGCGCTGATCTCCGCCCCCCCCCCCCATCCATCCTGTACTGATTCTCCCATTCAAGAATGGGGGTAACAGTCTGAAGGGTCTCAACCTGAAAAGTTGCCTGTATCCTTCTCTCCATAGATGCTGCCTCACCCGCTGAGTTTCTCCAGCACTTTTGTCTACCCCCATCCATCCCGTACTGAACCCCCTATTCAACACCACTGACATCCCCCGTGCTCTCCCCTCACAATTTTACCTGCTCCAACCAACACGTACTATTTCACCTGCCTCAATCCATCCATTCTGCACCGACTGCCTTCTAACCCCCCATTCCCACCATCTATCCACCCCGCACTGATTCACAGACACCCCCCTCCCTGACTCTATAGTGCTGGAAATGTCTTCAGAGCGAACATTGACTATGTTTGATAACGGGATGCAATCAAATGTGTTTTTATTCCCAATGTTAATATTTGTTTTAGTCCATAAAGATGGATTAATTAAATTGTGAACACGTGAAACATTAAAACCGCAGTGTTCGATTGTCACTGTTGCCGTTGACACGTTATTACAGAATTCATTTTAATGGCAAATCAATGCTCTTAATATGGAGTATCGTATTGTAGTTATTTAATGAGCAACATTCACAACTATACGTTGGATTTATCCAGGTTTTACTTCTACAGTCGGTCATATACATCACAAATTTGGTCAGGAGATATTTCAGTTGAAATTTTAACGTTAATTCTGAAGTGGGAACGATGGAAACAGCGTTTATCAATAATTTTTTTTAAATCTGGTGCTTACAAACTGGGTATCTTCATTGCTGTTCACAACACGTACATCTAATCTGAATGTCTGGTAATGTGGCGTCTTGATACCTTTAAATATATTACCAAAAGAACATTTGCTGCAGTTATTCCTTTGGCCATCTCTTGTCAGTTAGTGTAATATATATATATATATTTTTTTGTTTATTTTATTAGAAGTTAATACAGTACAAAACAGTACAGTGGAACCTAATTTTAGGTGCCAACTATGTCATACCGTAATCCATTCTATGTACAACCTCTAGTTTTATGTTTTGAGAAGGAAGTAAGCAAGACAAGAAAAAGAAAACAATAGAATGGGGAAAAAGAGGAAAAATAGATGGCAGAGAATAGAAAAACGTGAAGTATGTATATAAAAAAAAGAAAAAGTGGTAAGTAGAAATAGGAGAGAAGGCCCCTTAAAAGAGAAATTTTCAAATCTTTATTTAGAGATGTAGATCTATCCACGGCATGAACTGAAATCAGCAATCCTTACGGTACCGCTGCATCACATGATTCCAAAAAGTCGATGAAAGGAGGCCAACTCCTTAAGAATTGGTCATATTTATCTATTAGTCGGAGTCTCATTTCTTCAAGGCGTGCTATGTCCATCATATTCCTAATCCACATTTTAACAGTTGGTATGGTTGTATTTTTCCAAAATTTAAATTTCAATTTCTTTCCAATTATTAACCCATAATTAAAAAAAACGTTTTGGTCTTTATTTAAATTGATATCTTCTACTATTATTCCAAATATAATCCATTCTGTTTTAGGTTCTATTCTTGACTTGAAAAGCTTTGTAAATATATCAAATATATCGCCCCAAAATTTATTCAACTTTGTACATCCTACAAATGAATGTGTTATATTAGCGTTTTGAAACAAGCATTTATCGCATCTGGGAGAGAAGTTTAGATAAAATTGATTCAACCTCGTTTTTGAATAATATAGTCTATGTAATAATTTGAATTGAATTAAATTATGTCTTGCATTAATAGAACAATTATGTGTGTTCATCAGATACTTTTCCCATCTATCCTTCGAGATCTTTATCATTAGCTCATGTTCCCAATCTTCTTAGTGCTTCTGTTGAGGGTAATTCTCTATTTAATATATTATTATAAAAGTATGATATTAGTTTTTGTGAATCAGCCTTAATATTCATTGCTTCTTCTAAAGGGTCTAAAAATATAGTTTGAAATCTATGTGTATATTTCTTCATAAAGTCACATATCTGTATGTATTTAAAATATTGATTATCCCTCAGTTTAAATTTTAATTTTAAACGTTGAAATGATAACAGTTTGCCCAATTCATACATATCCCTACTTTCCTAATCTCCAGTCTATCCCATTGTTGATATGTTTTGTCGATGAGAGATGGTTTGAATGCGGGGTTGTTCAATAGTGGGGTTAGCACTGATAGATTATTTAATTTCAAAGATACTTTTACTTGTTTCCAAATTCTTATTGTATTGTGAATAATTGGGTTCTTCTTATATATTATACTATTCAATTTTATCGGTGAGAGCAAGATCGTTCTTATATCGTGCGGATAGCACTCCTCTTTCTCCATTCTTATCCACTCCAACTGCTGAGTGGAACTATCCAACCAGTACATTATGTTCTTAATATGCACTGCCCAGTAGTAATACATAAAGTTAGGTAATGATAAACCCCCAACTTCTTTAGGTTTACACAAATGCTTTCGTTGAATTCTGTGTGCTCTGTAATCCCATATAAAATTAGTGATAGTAGAATCTAGTTTTTTGAAAAAGTATTTTGGAATATATATTGGGATCGCTTGAAACAAATATATTAATTGTGGTAAGAAAGTCATTTTTATAGCATTAATTCTACCTATCAATGAGAGCGGGAGCGTTTTCCAAAATTTACTCATATCATTCAGTTTATTTAATTGTGGCATAAAATTGGCACTAAATAATGATTTGTGTCTTCTCGTAATTTGAATACCCAGATACTTGAATTTTTCTGTTGCAATTTTGAAGGGGAATTTTAGTTAGTGTAATATTTAACCTGTCAGATAGGTATAGTCAGTTTTTGCACCTATTATCATAATATGCCTATAGAAATTTCCTTGCAACCTGTATATTTTGTTGTGGATAGATTATGTCGGAAGCGAGAGTGTTTCTGTACAATAGCAATAACAACCCATGCTATGGTAATTTTTGGTCCTTCACAGAAAACATGCTTGCATCAATCTGTAGTGTGCATGGTTAAGCATATATGTTACCATGGTCCAAGATTTATTGACACAGGTTGATCATACGCTGAATAATCCAACCACATTTTAGTTTGGAAGTGGAATGAACTAATAGAAATTGCATTAATTGCAATGGGTGTAAAAAGAGTTGAGATACTGTCTTATAATTTTGCTGAATGTCATTGTGGGATATATCATGTCTTGATTGGTGGATATGTTTAGTTTGTGACTTTATTTGAAGCAGAAATATGTGAATGCTTCATTGAGTATAATTCCGACTGGTAACTACGCACTTCGTCCGAGCACATTATCGCAGGTGTCATGCAAGCCATCTTAAATGACCACCTAAACTGTCATTTGGCAACCTAAAAAGCTGCCAAGGTTGCCCGGCTGGCAACAGGGAAAAAAAGTTAAGCGAGAGCCCTGACAAAGCGTCTGTCTCTGGTGTGTATTCGCTGGTGCTCCAGCAGGCCCCTTGCGTTCTTGAAATGCTTGCCGCAGCGGGAGCAACTCCCGTGAGCTGTCAAACTCCTCACCGCAGTACGGGCAGTCGTAGGGCTGGGCACTGGTATGCACGTACTGGTGAGACAGGACATGGGAGGCCATGGCATAGCGCTCTCCATACACCGGCTGGGGACTGGACGGTCGTCGGCGTGTACCTGCTGGTGGGATTGCAGCTTGAAGGAGTGGGTGAAGCCCTTGCCGCACTAGGTGCTGGTGTAGGGGTGCTAGTCGGTGTGGGTGCGCTGGTGCACCAGCAAGTTGCTGGAGCGGGTGAAGCCCTTGCCGCACTGGGCGCAGGTGTAGGGGCGTTCGCCAGTGTGGGTGCGCAGGTGGTACAGCAGCTTGGTGGAGTGGATGAAGCCCTTACCGCACTGGGTACAGGTGTAGGGGCGCTCCCCGGTGTGGATACGCTGGTGCACCAACAGGCTGTTAGACTGGCTGAAGCCCTTGCCGCACTGTGCGCAGGTGTAGGGGCGCTCGCCGGTGTGGGTGCGCTGGTGCACCAGCAGGCTGTTGGAGCGGGTGAAGCCCTTGCCGCAGTCGCTGCAGGTGTAGGGCCGCTCCCCGTTGTGCAGGCGTCTGTGCTTCTTCAGGTCTGCAGCCGACTTGAAGGCTTTGCTGCAGTCGGAGCAGGTGAAGGGCCGCTCACTGCTGTGCACGCGCTGATGATCCTGCAGCCCTGACAACCAGGTAAAACTCTTACTGCAGGTGGAGCAGCCGAAGGGCTTCTCGCCCGTGTGCACCTTCCGGTGGTTCTTCAGGACCTTCGCCGTCTTGAAGCTCTTGCCACAGTCGGAGCAGGTGAAAGGCCTCTCGCCAGAGTGCACGTAGTTGTGCTGCAGCAGGCTGTCGTAGCGGCTGAAGCTCTTGCTGCACTCCAAGCAGTTGAAGGGGCGTTCTCCTGTGTGCACCCGCTGGTGGATCTTAAGAACATTCGTAGTCTTGAAGACTTTGTCACAGTCGGAGCAGGTGAAGGGCCGCTCACCGCTGTGCAGCCGCCGGTGCTCCTGCAGCCCTGACAAACGGGTAAAGCTCTTGCCACAGATGGAGCAGCCGAAGGGCTTCTCGCCCGTGTGCACCCGTCGGTGGATTTTCAGGCTCTTGGCCGTCTTGAAGCCTTTGCCACAGTCAGAGCACGTGAAAGGCCTCTCGCCGGAGTGCACGCGGTTGTGCTGCTGCAGGCCGTCGTAGCGGGCGAAGTTCTTGCCGCAGTTGGAGCAGTCGAAGGGGCGTTCTCCCGTGTGTACCCGCCGGTGGGTCTCCAGCAGGTACAGCTTCTGCCAGGCCTTGCCACACACGTCGCACTCATAAGGCTTCTCATTGTTGTGCCCCATCATGTGATCCTCCATCGAAGCTCAGCCCCTCGAAGCTCAGCCCGCACACTGAGCAGATGGGAGAGGGGGGCTCACCGGCACCCTAGGCGCCCTCAATAGCCGCTCACGTCCCCGTCTCTCCGTCCACAGCAACGTCCTATCCTAAACCCTGCAGGAGGGGAACACTGAGGGTCAACAAGCTGGTAAACAAGACATTACCATGAAGAGGCGGGGGTGTGGGGGAGGAAGGGGGTGAAGGGGAGGGGGAGGAAGGGGAGGGGGAGGAAGGGGGTGAAGAGGAGGGGGAGGAAGGGGATGGAGAGGAGGGGGTGAAACGGATGGAGAGGAGGGGGTGGGGTGAGGAAGAAGGAGGGATGTCCTGCACCATATCGTCACACCCAATCCAAGGGGGAGTGCCGGTGCCTCACCGCCAGCGCTTGTGGGGAACGTGGATGGGTTACACCATGGCCTCCCGCCGCCAGATGGGCGCTACAGTCGGAGGACCAGAGACGCCCAGCCCTGACACAACTTGCCCATGCCGGCCAACATGCCGCATCTGAGAAAATGTTATATAATAGAATTGCTCAGATAATTACTTTTGTGTGAGGAACCTATGTTAGGTTGCAAGAGAAGGGCTTGAAGTTGGGGTTTTCAGAAATACATGTCCCCACAAAGGAAAAAAATTCATAGAACACACACAGGAGAATAGATGGCTTATCATAGCATGGAAATGTTGATCTGAATAGGCATAGCTTTGTTTGCTTTGAAGCAACTATAACGCTGTAGAAGTTGTATTTGGCTTAGTTTGGTGTTCAGTGTATGTTGTTAATGGGGTCTCTTCCCAGAACATAGGCACCATTTGTTCTTTGTGACACATCTCTGAGCTCCAGTGTGTCACAAAGAGGAATTATGGTTGTTTATACTGGGTCTTAGATAGCAAGGCTAGATAATACAGTCTGTGATTTGGTTTGTGCTATGTTTAAATGTACTTATGTTGAGATAAGAGATATGGCATAGGTGATGGTTATGTGACCTTTGTATAAGGGTGATTTTTTATGTTTATAGAAAACTGAGAAAGTAACTCTGATTTGATCCATGCCAAACGATTAGAGTCTGCATATAGTAATCTTCCACTTGCTGTGTGGAATGCTATTAGTGAGGTCATAAAGAGGCCTTACATTCCTCTCCGCTAGAGGTAGCAGGGGGAGGTCGTAATTCAGAATGAAACTAGACCCGAGCTTGGTAAGAAACAATTATCATTTAACAAGTGACAAGTATATGGCTTTTGTGTGCTTGGAGTTGAGAATTGTGTGATTAGAAATATCTTGCAAGTCTTTACCGACTTTGTAAAAATGGGACCAAACTCATATTTAATCTTTGTAATCCATAAGTAACTGTATTTTAACTATGTAGTTGTAGGGAAATTATTTGTGAAGTGTATTGTGTTTTAATTAGGGTTGTAAGTATTAGACTTTGTTTAAATCTGAAGTTAACCATATAACAACCATATAACAATTACAGCACGGAAACAGGCTATCTCGGCCCTTCTAGTCCGTGCCGAACACTTATTCTCCCCTAGTCCCATCTACCTGCACTCAGACCACAACCCTCCATTCCTTTCCCGTCCATATGCCTATCCAATTTATTTTGAAATTATAAAATCGAACCTGCCTCCACCACTTCCACTGGAAGGTCATTCCACACAGCTACCAATCTCTGAGTAAAGAAGTTCCCCCTCACGTTACCCCTAACTTGTCCCTTAATTCTCAAATTACGTTTTAGAAATAACTTTATTTTCCAAAAGTGAAAATATGTGTTTTGTGTGTATGTATTGTGTGATTGCTGTATGATGTGTCTTTTATATTCTGAGAGGTGGTCTTTGAGAATTGATTTTATTTTTCTGTGGTTTTACTTAGTTGATTGGTCAATGCAAATAAGTTAATGTATGGTAAGCCATAATGATTGGTTAATGGTTTACCACACCTTCTGTACCATAATTGTCTAATACCTATATAATGCTTCGATTTTGTTTCAAAGTTACTGATTCTTTGGACCTGCCCTGGAGCTTTCAGCTCTGTGTTGGAAGATTCAGAATCTTAAGAAATAAATTAGAAAAGCTAAAAGAAGACATGAGGTTGCTTTGGCAAGTAAGGTGAAAGTAAATCCAAAGGGTTTCTACAGCTATATTAATAGCAAAAGGATAACGAGGGATAAAATTGGTCCATTGGAGAGACAGAGTGGACAGCTATCTGCAGAGCCAAAAGAGATGGGGGAGATATTGAACAATTTCTTTTCTTCGGTATTCACCCAGGAGAAGGATATTGAATTATGTGAGGTATGGGAAACTAGTAGAGTAGCTATGGATACTATGAGTTTCAAAGTAAAAGAAGTACTGACACTTTTGAAAAATATAAAAGTGGATAAGTCTCCAGGTCCTGACAGGATATTCCCTTGGACATTTAGGGAAGTTAGTGTAGAAATAGCCGGGGCTATGACAGAAATATTTCAAATGTCATTAGAAACGGGAATAGTCCCCGAGGATTGGCGTACTGCGCATGTTGTTCCATTGTTTAAAAAGGGTTCTAAGAGTAAACCTAGCAATTATAGGCCTGTTAGTTTGACTTCAGTGGTGGGCAAATTAATGGAAAAGATACTTAGAGATAATATATATAAGCATCTGGATAAACAGGGTCTGATTAGGAACAGTCAGCATGGATTTGTGCCTGGAAGGTCATGTTTGACTAATCATCTTGAATTTTTTGAAGAGGGTGCTAGGGAAATTGACGAGGGTAAAGCAGTGGATGTTGTCTATATGGACTTTAGTAAGGCCTTTGACAAGGTTCCTCATGGAAGGTTGGTTAAGAAGGTTCAACTGTTGGGTATAAATGCAGGAGTAGCAAGATGGATTCAACAGTGGCTGAATGGGAGAAGCCAGAGGGTAATGGTGGATGGTTGTTTGTCGGGTTGGAGGCAGGTGACTAGTGGGGTGCCTCAGGGATCGGTGTTGGGTCCTTTGTTGTTTGTCATGTACATCAATGATCTGGATGAAGGTGTGGTAAATTGGATTAGTAAGTATGCAGATGATACCAAGATAGGGGGTGTTGTGGATAATGAAAAGGATTTCCAAAGTCTACAGAGTGATTTAGGCCATTTGGAAGAATGGGCTGAAAGATGGCAGATGGAGTTTAATGCTGATAAATGTGAGGTGCTACACCTTGGCAGGACAAATCAAAATAGGACGTACATGGTAAATGGTTCGGAATTGAAGAATACAGTTGAACAGAGGGATCTGGGAATAACCGTGCATAGTTCCTTGAAGGTGGAATCTCATATAGATAGGGTGGTAAAGAAAGCTTTTGGTATGCTAGCCTTTATAAATCAGAGCATTGAGTATAGAAGCTGGGATGTAATGTTAAAATTGTACAAGGCATTGGTGAGACCAAATCTGGAGTATGGTGTACAATTTTGGTCGCCCAATTATAGGAAGGATGTCAACAAAATAGAGAGAGCAAAGAGGAGATTTACTAGAATGTTGCCTGGGTTTCAACAACTAAGTTACAGAGAAAGGTTGAATAAGTTAGGTCTTTATTCTCTGGAATGCAGAAGGTTAAGGGGGGACATGATAGAGGTGTTTAAAATGATGAGAGGGATAGACAGAGTTGATGTGGATCAGCTTTTCCCTTTGATAAAAGGGAAGTTCAAACAAGAGGACATGACTTCAGAATTAAGGGACAGAAGTTTAGTGGTAACAAGAGGGGGAACTTCTTTACTCAGAGAGTGGTAGCGGTGTGGAATGAGCTTCCAGTGGAAGTGGTGGAGGCAGGTTCGTTGGTATCATTTAAAAATAAATTGGATAGGCATATGGATGAGAAGGGAATGGAGGGTTATGGTATGAGTGCAGGGTGGGACTAAGGGGAAAAAGTTGTTCGGTACGGACTTGTATGGCCGAGATGGCCTGTCTCCGTGCTGTAATTGTTATATGGTTATATGGTTATAACAGCAGCAATGGTTTGAATCAAGTTTTCTTGAATTAGACTGACAAAAGAACTCAGTTTAACACATCTACATAAGTTCCACCTGTCCATCCCGACCAATATGCCCCATCTACACTATTCCCATCTGCCCGCGTTTGGTCCATATCCCATCAAACCTGTCCTATCCACGTACCTGTCCATGTGTCCCTTAAACTTTGTGATGGTCCCTGCCTCAACTGCCTTCTCCGGCAGCTCGTTCCATACACCCACCACCCTGTGTGGAAAAGTCTCAGCCATTTCCTATTGACCTGTTTCTGTCTTCAAAGGACCCATATTTGTCTTAAACTCCATTTTTCCTCTTCACATACCTAAAGAAGCTTTTACTATCCTCCTTTATATTCTTGGCTTGCTAACCTTCTTACCTTATCGTTTCTCCCCGTATTGCCTTTTAGTTATCTTCTGTTGCACTTTGAAAGTCGCCCAATCCTCTGGCTTCCCACTCATCTTTGCTACGTTATACTTCTCTTTTATTTATACACTGTCCCCGACTTCACTTGTCAGCCATGGTCGCCCCTTACTTCCCTTGCAATCTTTCTTCCTCTTTGGAATGAACTAATCCTGCACCCTCTGTATTATTCCCAGAAATACCCACCAATGTCGTTCCACTGTCATCCCTGCAAGAGTCTCTTTCCAGTCAACTTTGGCCAGCTCTTCCCTCATGGCTCCATAGTCCCCTTTGTTCAACTGTAATACTGACACTTCCGATGTTGCCTTCTCCCTCTCAAATTGTAGATTAAAACATTATATTATGGTCACTACCTCCTAATGGCTCCTTTACCTCAAGTTCCCTTATCAAATCCATTCATTTCTCAACACTAAACCCAGAATTTCCTTCTCCCTTGATTGGCTCCAGTACAAGCTGCTATAAGAATCCATCACAGAGGCACTGCACAAACTCCTTTCTTGGGGGCCAGTACCAACCTGATTTTCCAAGTCTACCTGTATGTTGAAATTTCCCACAACAACCATAGCATTACCTTTGCGACATGCCAATGTTAACTCTTGATTCATCCGTGTAACCTGCACCGTATATCCAGGCTACTGTTTGGGGCCTGTAGATAACTCCCATTTGGGTCCTTTTACCCTTACAATTCCTCAGTTCTATCCACACTGACTCTACATCTCCTGATTCTATGTCACCCATCGCAAGGGACTGAATTTCATTTCTCATCAACAGATCTACCCCACCCCCTCTGCCCACCTGTCTGTCTTTTTGATAGGACGTATACCCTTGAATATTCAGTTCCCAGCCCTGGTCCTCTTACAGCCATGTCTCTGTAATTCCCACATCATACTTGCCAATTTCTGAGCCTCAAGCTCACCCACTTTATTCCTTATACTTTGTGCATTCATATACTTTTAGTGCATTACTCACTTCAACTTTCACATTGATTCCTATTTCACTTGGCCATATTCTCCTATGCCTTCGTGATCTTTCTGCCTTCGTTAATGCCCCGTTAATTCTGTGGTCTTTCTTAACTTTTCCTATATTCTCTTTCCCTTTAACTCCATCCTTGTATTTCCAATTTGTCTCCCCCCTCCCCCCGCTATTTAGTTTAAACCCACCCGTGTAGCAGTGGAAACCATGCCTGCCAGAATGCTGGTCCCCCGCCTGCAACCAGTCCCTTTTGTAAAATTCACCCTTACCCCAAAACAGATCCCAGTGGTCTAAGAATATATTCGCTGCTCCCTGCACCAGCTCCGCAGACACACATTCAGATCCCCTATCTCCCTGTTCCTGCCCTCACCAGCACGAGGAACTGGAAGCAAACCGGTGATAACCACCTTGGATTTCACGCTTTTCAGCCTTCTTCCGAGCTCTCTGAAGCAGGGCTGTGGAGTCGGAGTCGTCGGAATCGGTATCAAAGTCCTGACTCTGACTCCGACCTCAACATAAATTTCAGAGACAACGTAAATCACTGCCTTATCCACCTACTTGGTCTCCACTGTTGTCTGTGGCAAAGAATTCCACATTCAACACCCTCTGACGAAAGAAATTCCACCTCATCTCATTTCTATAAGAACGTCCTTTAATTCTGAGGCTATGACCCCTTGGTCCTAGACTCTCCCACAAGTAGGAGCAGACTTAGGCTATTTGGCCCATCAAATCCACACTGCCATTCAATCTTGACTGATCTACCTCTCCCTCCTAACCCAATTTTCCTGCCTTCTCCCCATAACCACTGACACTACTGACCAATTTTACTTTAGTACCATCTGCAAACTTGCTAATCATGCCGTGTATGTTCTCAAGATGAATTAATATATGGTAATAAAGTTAAACTGAATTTGAGAAAAGACGTCCTTGTGATTGAGGCAGTTCACGAGATTGTTCCCTGGGATGGCGGGACTGTCATATGAGGAAAGATTGAAAAGACTAGGCTTGTATTCACTGGAGTTTAGAAGGATGAAGGGGTATCTTATAGAAACATATCAAATGATACAAGGACTGGACAAGCCAGATGGCTTGTCTGGCTTGGCCTGACCTGATGGTATACCCGGTCGTGTTCTAAAAACCTGTGCGGACCAACTGGCTGGAGTTTCTACGGACATTTTCAACCTCTCACTTCTGAGGTCTGAGGTCCCCACCTGCTTTAAAAGTGCATTAATTATACCAGTGCCCAAGAAGAGTAAGATGACGTGCCTCAATGACTATCGACCAATGGCACTAATGCCGGTAGTGATGAAGTGCTTTGAGAGGTTGATCATGGAGCAAATCAACTCCTACCTCGACAAAAACCTGGACCCACTGCAGTTCGCTTACCGCCACAACAGATCAACGGTGGATGCTCTCTCACTGGCCCTCCACTCCGCTCTGGACCACTTGGACAACAAAAACCTCATATGTCAGGCTGTTATGCATCGATGACAGCTCGGCATTTAACACAATCATCCCCTCCAAGCTGGTTACCAAACTCGCAGAACTGGGTCTCTGCGCATCCCTCTGCAATTGGATTGTCGACTTATTCACAGACCACAGTCTGTTCGTATTGGTAGAAATGTGTCAGCCTCAATAACAATCAGCCACGGGAGCACCTCAAGGCTGCATGCTCAGCCCCCTGCTGTACTCACTCTATACTCATGACTGCGTAGCCAGTCACAGTGCGAACTCCATCATCAAGTTCGCTGTTGTGGGACGTATCACTGATGGGGATGAGTCAGAGTATAGAAAAGAGATCGAGCAACTGTCCATATGGTGCCAGCGCAATAACCTGGCCCTCAACACCAGCAAAACCAAGGAACTGATTGTGGACTTTGGAAGGAATAGGAGGGGGACCCATCGCCCCGTTTATATCAACGGGTCGATGGTTGAAAGGGTCAAGAGCTTCAAATTCCTGTGCATGCACATCTCTGAAGATCTTTCCTGGTCCGAGAACACTAATGCAATTATCAAGAAAGCTCATCAGCGCCTCTACTTCCTGAGATGATTACGGATAGTTGGTTTGTCAAGGAGGACTCTCTCTAACTTCTACAGGTGCACAGTAGAGAGCAGTCTGACCGGTTGCATCGTGGCTTGCTTCGGCAACTTGAGCGTCCTGGAGAGGAAAAGACTACAAAAAGTAGTAAACACTGCCCAGTCCATCACCTGCTCTGACCTTCCTTCCATCGAGGGGATTTATCGCAGTCGCTGCCTCAAAAAGGCTGGCAATATCATCAAAGACCCACACCATTCTGGCCACACACTCATCTCTCCCTGCTACCTTCAGGTAGAAGGTACAGGAGCCTGAAGACTGCAACAACCAGGTTCAGGAATAGATATTTCCCCACAGCCATCAGGCTATTCAACCTGGCTCGGACAAACCTCTGATTATTAATAGCCCATTGTCTGTTATTTGCACTTTATCAGTTTATTTATTCATGTGTGTATATTATGGTATATGGACACACTGATCTGTTTTGTAGTAAATGCCTACTATGTTCTGATGCAAAGCAAGAATTTCATTGTCCTATCAGGGACACATGACAGTAAACTCACTTGAACTTGAGCTTGAGATGCAGGAAAAATGTTCCCAATGTTAGGCGAGTCCAGAACCAGGGGTCACAGTCTTAGAATAAAGGGGAGGTCATTTAAGACTGAGGTGAGAAAAAACATTTTCACCCAGAGAGTTGTGAATTTATGGAATTCCCTGCCACAGAGGGCAGTGGAGGCCAAGTCACTGGATGGATTTAAGAGAGAGTTGGATAGAGCTCTAGGTGCTAGTGGAGTCAAGGGATATGGGGAGAAGGCAGGCACGGGTTATTGATAAGGGACGATCAGCCATGATCACAATGAATAGCGGTGCTGGCTCGAAGGGCCAAATGGCCTCCTCCTGCACCTATTTTCTATGTTTCTATGTTTCTATGAAGAGAATCAGGCCATGCTGACCATATGCCTCGTTCCACATGACAATAAACAAAACTCTCAGATCCCCTATCTCCCTGTTCCTGCCCCAGAAAAAGAAATAAGTTCAGAAACATTAAAAAATTTGCAGCAAATTGCGGACGCAGCCCAGACCATCACACAATCCAACCTCCCTTCCATTGACCCCATTTATACCTCATGCTGCCTCGGCAAGGCCAGCAGCTTAATCAAGGACCAGTCTTACCCTGGCCACTCCCTCTTCTCCCCTCACCCATCAGGCAAAATGTACAGGTGTGAAAACGCACACCTCCAGATTCAGGGACAGTTACTTCCCAGCTGTTATCAGGCAACTGAACCATCCTCCCACAACCAGAGAGCAGTGTTGAACTACTATCTACCACTTTAGTGACCCTCAGACTATCCTTGATCGGACTTTGCTGGTTTTACCTTGCACCATACATTATCCCCTTATCATGTATCTGTACACTGTAAATAGCTCGATTGTAACCATGCATTGGCTTTCTGCTGACTGGTTAGCACGCAATTAAAGCTTTTCTCTTACCTCGGTACACGTGACAATAAACTCAACTGAACTGAAACTGAAGTTGGACACAAAATGCTGGAATAACACAGTGGGACATGCAGAATCTCTGGAGAGAAAGGAATATGAAGAAGGGTCTCGACCCGAACGTTACCCATTCCTTCTATCCAGAAATGCTTCCTGTCCCGCTGAGTTACTCCAGGATTTTGTATCTATCATCGGTTTTAACCAGCATCTGCAGTTCCTTCCTACACATAAATTAAAACTGAACTGAACTACTGGAAACTTTATAAATCCCAGCTGGTTCAGTGAGGATGTTCGGGGGAAGAAGCCTCCAGCTTTCACCCTTACATAACGCTAAGCCTCAGCAGTGAAATCTGCCCCCTGTTAGAGGTGGATCATAAATGCCAATAACACCATCACCACCCACAAATGATGACATCTTTAAAATATGCCCAACATCTGGCAAACATCTGGTGTCTAATCTCACACATTGCCATGCTGATAAAACCCTGCTGCTGCAAAGCAGCTACACACGGAGAGAACTTCAGCACATAGAATCATATAATCAGGCTGGGGGCCGAATGACCTCCTCCTGCACCTATTTTCTATGTTTATATGTTTCTATGAAGAGAATCAGGCCATGCTGACCATATGCCTCGTTCCACATGACAATAAACAAAACTCTCAGATCCCCTATCTCCCTGTTCCTGCCCCAGAAAAAGAAATAAGTTCAGAAACATTAAAAAAATTGCAGCAAATTGCGGACGCAGCCCAGACCATCACACAATCCAACCTCCCTTCCATTGACCCCATTTATACCTCATGCTGCCTCGGCAAGGCCAGCAGCTTAATCAAGGACCAGTCTTACCCTGGCCACTCCCTCTTCTCCCCTCACCCATCAGGCAAAATGTACAGGTGTGAAAACGCACACCTCCAGATTCAGGGACAGTTACTTCCCAGCTGTTATCAGGCAACTGAACCATCCTCCCACAACCAGAGAGCAGTGTTGAACTACTATCTACCACTTTAGTGACCCTCAGACTATCCTTGATCGGACTTTGCTGGTTTTACCTTGCACCATACATTATCCCCTTATCATGTATCTGTACACTGTAAATAGCTCGATTGTAACCATGCATTGGCTTTCTGCTGACCGGTTAGCACGCAATTAAAGCTTTTCTCTTACCTCGGTACACGTGACAATAAACTCAACTGAATTGAAACTGAAGTTGGACACAAAATGCTGGAATAACACAGTGGGACATGCAGAATCTCTGGAGAGAAAGGAATATGAAGAAGGGTCTCGACCCGAACGTTACCCATTCCTTCTATCCAGAAATGCTTCCTGTCCCGCTGAGTTATTCCAGCATTTTGTATCTATCATCGGTTTTAACCAGCATCTGCAGTTCCTTCCTACACATAAATTAAAACTGAACTGAACTACTGGAAACTTTATAAATCCCAGCTGGTTCAGTGAGGATGTTCGGGGGAAGAAGCCTCCAGCTTTCACCCTTACATAACGCTAAGCCTCAGCAGTGAAATCTGCCCCCTGTTAGAGGTGGATCATAAATGCCAATAACACCATCACCACCCACAAATGATGACATCTTTAAAATATGCCCAACATCTGGCAAACATCTGGTGTCTAATCTCACACATTGCCATGCCGATAAAACCCTGCTGCTGCAAAGCAGCTACACACGGAGAGAACTTCAGCACATAGAATCATATAATCAGGCTGGCTCGACGGGCCGAATGGCCTCCTCCTGCACCTATTTTTCTATTTTTCATTTGGAGTATTGTGAGCAATTTTAGGCACTATATCTGAGGAAGGATGTGCTGGATCTGCAGAGGAGGTTTGTAAGGATGATTAATTAGTAATGTTGATCTATGATGAGCGTTTGGCGGCACTGGGCCTGTACTTTAGAACAATGAGGGAGGGACCTCATTGAAACAGAGAATAGTGAAAGGCTTGGATAGAGTGGATGTTTCCACTAGTGGGAGAGTCTAGGACTAGAGGTAATAAACTCAGAATTAGAGGATGTTCTTTAAGGGAGGAGAGGAGGTGGAATTTTTTTTTAGTCAGCGGGTGGTGAATCTGTGGTGTTTATAAGAAGATTGACCTCAGCTTCTCACAGACAGCCAGTGACATCACAATGGGGCGTTGCCAATGGTAACGGCAGCATGAGGTTACTGCCCCTGTACCAATATCTGAAGGGGCTGCTCCTGCTTGCATCGGTAGTGGGGAAACTACTAGTCAGTTATTAAAGATGGGATAGCAGCACATTTGGAAAGTGGTGAAATCATTTGACAGTCAGCATGGATTTACAAAAGGTAAATCATGTCTGACGAATCTTATAGAATTTTTCGAGGATGTAACTAGTAGCGTGGGTAGGGGAGAACCAGTGGATGTGGTGTATCTGGACTTCCAGAAGGCTTTCGACAAGGTCCCACATAAGAGATTAGTATACAAACTTAAAGCACACGGCATTGGGGGTTCAGTATTGATATGGATAGAGAACTGTCTGGCAAACAGGAAGCAAAGAGTAGGAGTAAACGGGTCCTTTTCACAATGGCAGGCAGTGACTAGTGGGGTACCGCAAGGCTCAGTGCTGGGACCCCAGCTATTTACTATATATATTAATGATCTGGATGAGGGAATTGAAGGCAATATCTCCAAGTTTGCGGATGACACTAAGCTGGGGGGCAGTGTTAGCTGTGAGGAGGATGCTAGGAGACTGCAAGGTGACTTGGATAGGCTGGGTGAGTGGGCAAATGTTTGGCAGATGCAGTATAATGTGGATAAATGTGAGGTTATCCATTTTGGTGGCAAAAACAGGAAAGCAGACTATTATCTAAATGGTGGCCGACTAGGAAAAGGGGAGATGCAGCGAGACCTGGGTGTCATGGTACACCAGTCATTGAAAGTAGGCATGCAGGTGCAGCAGGCAGTGAAGAAAGCGAATGGTATGTTAGCTTTCATAGCAAAAGGATTTGAGTATAGGAGCAGGGAGGTTCTACTGCAGTTGTACAGGGTCTTGGTGAGACCACACCTGGAATATTGCGTAGTTTTGGTCTCCAAATCTGAGGAAGGACATTATTGCCATAGAGGGAGTGCAGAGAAGGTTCACCAGACTGATTCTTGGGATGTCAGGACTGTCTTATGAAGAAAGACTGAATAGACTTGGTTTATACTCTCTAGAATTTAGGAGATTGAGAGGGGATCTTATAGAAACTTATAAAATTCTTAAGGGGTTGGACAGGCTAGATGCAGGAAGATTGCTCCCGATGTTGGGGAAGTCCAGGACAAGGGGTCACAGCTTAAGGATAAGGGGGAAATCCTTTAAAACCGAGATGAGAAGAACTTTTTTCACACAGAGAGTGGTGAATCTCTGGAACTCTCTGCCACAGAGGGTAGTCGAGGCCAGTTCATTTTTGGCTATATTTAAGAGGGAGTTAGATGTGGCCCTTGTGGCTAAGGGGATCAGAGGGTATGGAGAGAAGGCAGGTACGGGATACTGAGTTGGATGATCAGCCATGATCATATTGAATGGCGGTGCAAGCTCGAAGGGCCGAATGGCCTACTCCTGCACCTAATTTCTATGTTTCTATGTCTATGTTTAGTCCCACCCATGTCCTTTAGTATCTTTGCTCCCATCATCCTGGTGTTTGGACACAAGGCAGGTAGTGGGGAGTGCAGATTCAGAGGGGGGGGGGGGGGATTTCCCTGATGGTCTGCTCCTGGGCCTGGTCGAGATGCCAATTCACGGGTCCAGGCAGCGGGCGGTCGATGGTCACACCAGAGTCGGCTCCCTCCCCTCTTCCGGGCCTACGTCCATGCTCGCCTGTACGTGTAGAGGGAACACGCAGTGTCCATGGGGACGCTGGAGGCCTTCCGTCAACACAGGTCGCCTCGGGGGGAGGAGAATGCTGAGCGCTGCCATTGAGGGAGAGAGAGAGAGAGAGAGAGAGAGAGGGAGAGAGACAGAGTACCCGCAACCTCCTCTACACGTCGAGTCCACACTGCCTAACCCCTCATCGCCCCCACACCCATCCCGGTCTCCCTCGGCCCCCTCAACCCCCCCATCTCCACCCCCCGCACTCCGCCAACCCCCCCGACAATGCCTCCATAAATTCCATAATTTTCCATGTGGGGGGGGGGTAATGGTGGTATTGGCGCCGGGGGGTGTACCGAAGCCGCGCCACCCCCCTCCGCCCGTGTTGGGAGATAGGGCCCAATGGGTCCAACATGATCTAGTAAGAATATAAATATCATAGTTATTATAGAACAGAATATAGCATGTTGTTGTAGAATATAGTCTTTGTTATGGAATAGAATAGAGCATAGAACAGTCCAGCACAGGAACGGGCCCTTCAGCCCACAATGTCCATGTTGAAAAAGATGCAAATAACATCCAATTTCTTCATTTTATTCAATGATTTTTATCCAATGCATGGAAAAGGCCGTTCGGCCCACCTTTTCCAGCTTGACAACATCTTTCCTATAATACGGTGACCAAAACTGAGCACAATACTCTTCACTCAATGCTCTGACTGATGAAGGCCAATGTACTGAAAGCCTTCTTGACCACCCTGTCTACCTGTGATACCACTTTCAAGGAGCTATGTCTCTGCAATTGAATTTCGATCACAAAAATAACCTGTTTTTAAAAACACAGCAGGCATCTCCCCCACACCGCGACGTTTAGGTCAATTATCCACAATAATAGGTGGAGTGAACAAGAGACTATGCATCTACACGATCTATTCCTCTCATGATTTTACTCATCACCCATCATCTTCCTGTGATCCAAGGAATAGTCCTAGCCTACACAACCTCTCCCTATAGTTCAGACCCTCTAGACCTGGAAACATCCACGTAAATCTTCTCCGTGTCCTTTCCACCTTGACGACATCTTTCATAGAAACATAGAAAATAGGTGCAGGAGTAGGCAATTCAGCCCTTCGAGCCTGCACCGCCATTTTATATGATCATAGCTGATCATCCAACTCAGTATCCTGTACCTACTCAGTATCCTGTACATTACTATCCTGTTCCTAACATAGTGACCAAAATTGAACACAAAACTCTAAATGTGGCCTCACCAACGTCTGATACAACTGCAACATGATTTACAGGTATTAAACATAGAAACATAGAAATTAGGTGCAGGAGTAGGCCATTCGGCCCTTCGAGCCTGCACCGCCATTCAATATGATCATGGCTGATCATCCAACTCAGTATCCCGTACCTGCCTTCTCTCCATACCCTCTGATCCCCTTAGCCACAAGGGCCACATCTAACTCCCTCTTAAATATAGCCAATGAACTGGCCTCGACTACCCTCTGTGGCAGGGAGTTCCAGAGATTCACCACTCTCTGTGTGAAAAAAGTTCTTCTCATCTCGGTTTTAAAAGATTTCCCCCTTATCCTTAAGCTGTGACCCCTTGTCCTGGACTTCCCCAACATCGGGAGCAATCTTCCTGCATCTAGCCTGTCCAACCCCTTAAGATTTAAACATTAAATTCCTTTCATTTGGCCTATAAACCCATGACAATGAGATTTTAAAATTATGTTATATTCTGAATTCTTGTGTGAATGTTATTTGGACACTTAGGCCATTTAAAAATGTTAATCTATTCTTAAGAAATGGATAGATGTTTAGATCTAGTAATTGAATTTTGGAATTAGCTACAATTAGGTAACTAACTAATTATATGCTTTAATTTCAAGTCATCTAAGTAAGATTGTTTCATATTTGTTTCAGAATGCTTCAATCTATAATAACTGAACATTTCTTTCAGTTCTCTTAAATTTTAAGAAAGTTATGGGCTTTTAAATGTTCTCGATCACAGCTTTTGTGTTAAGTCAATGAAACAAGATGCCAGTTTCCGAGTATGAAAATGGCCATAACTTTTTTAATACTGAAGATATGAAAGTTAATTAGGTTTCAAATTAAACTTCTTTTTATGCTTTATCTGATGGGATAAATTAAACACTTGATTTTTTTAAATCTCAACATTTTGTAACATTGCTAATTCGTGTGGTTCTTATGAAATATCAACTTGTGTAATGTCATCACAGGAGATTTAGAATTCTTTTACCGAGGGGTCGGGGTCGGATGTTTTGGGTCCGACTCCGCAGCCCAGTTTATTCCGCTCCCCTGTGTGTTTATAACATTATTTACCTCAGGTCTCCCCCAGACCGGGTTTATTCATCCAGACTTGTAGTTTATGTCGAGATTTACCTCAGGTCTCCTCCAGACCCGGTTTATTTCGCTCCGCTGCTGATTTATAACGTTATTTACCTCAGTGAATAAGAGGGGTAGGTTTATAACGAGTCTGGCCCCAGTTTTCACCACAGACGTGTACTTTATGTGGTGATTTACCTCAGTTATCCCCCATATTGATCCTATCCCGCTCCCCTGCTGATGTATAACATTATTTACCTCAGCGACGCCACGAACTGCCGCTTCTCCGCCGCCATTTTCATCCGGTCGATGGGGAGACTCGGCCCGGGGCGGAACCGGGACCGTCGGGCGAGCGGCCATCTTGGTGAGGGCAGGTAAGGTCGGCGTCGCTGATTGATCGGCAGTGGGCGGCCATCTTGGTGAGGGATTGACGGTGGGCGTCTTGATTAAAGATCTTATAGCTCCGCTCTTGATTAGAGGTTGACAGTGGCCCTCTTGGTGAGGGGTCACCGTAAGTGGCGCTGGTTGACAGCGGCCCTCTTGGTGAGGGGTCACCGTCAGTGGCGCTGGTTAACGGCGGCCATCTTGTTAGGGTCTCGCCGTTCTTAACGTCATCTTGAGAAGGTACCAATGGCCCACACACTTGTGCTCCATTCTCCCCTCTAAACCTGTCTTGTCCACGCACCTGTCCAAGTGTCTTAGTTTCCAACCCTTCGCCCATCAGTGGAATATGCTTCATGCGCCTGGGACCCACACAAAACTGGTCATATCAACAAACTAGAATGGAGAACTGCAGAGGAAACCAGCACGCTTTTGCATCGGGAACTACAGATGCTGTCCGACCTGGAGTGGAAAACGCTGGAAACAAGAAGGGCAAGGAATAGACTAACCATGTTGTACAAGATTCAAAAGGGGATCTTGGGCATAACTGCAGATAGATACATAACATACTCAACAGAAAGGAGAACAAGAAAGAGAAACAATGTGCAAATGGAAAACCCATTCGCCAGGACAGATATTTATAAGAACTCTTTCTTTGTAAAAACCTTAAGGGAATGGAATAAACTAGACAACAATATAGCAGGGCTGCCAACTCTCACGCTTTGAGCGTGAGACTCACGCCCTCAAGCAAACTCTCACGCCCTCACGCTCATCAGACATTTCTCATGCTCAGTGGTGAGAAATTTTGTGATCAACGAAAATTTCAAAACTCGGATAAACTGCATGGTCCACGGGTGTTGGAGAGCCGGGGCTGCGGGAGGGATGTAAGCAGTACCAGCAACAGGAACAGATGCGGGGAGCCGGGACTGGTGAGTTTGCGGCGCTGTCGAGTGTTTGTGCGGCTAGCGATTCGCTCGCTGCAGCTCTGGCCATGGAGCGCTCCGGACAGTGCGAGTGTCCCGGGCCGCGGAGGCGTAGGAAGCGCCGCTGCCGCGAGAGTCTCTGTGCCGAAGGAACAGACTCCCAAAGGGAGGTGGAGAGAGAGAGAGGGGAAGGAGACAGGGGGACAGTGGGGAGAGAGAGAGAGGGGGGGGGGAGAGGAGAGAGAGGGGAGAGACAGAGGGGGCGTGAATGAAGAGGGGAGAGAGGTGGCTGAGGGGGGAAGAGAGGTGAGAGAGAGGGAAGAGAGGGGGTGGGAGAGAATGGGAGAGAGAGAGAGGGGAAAAGATTGAGAGATGGGGGGGCAAAGAGAAAGAGGAGATAGAGACAGAGGAGAAAGAGAGAGGGGAGAGAGAGCCAGGGGGAGGGTGAGGTGGGATGGAGAAATGGAGGAGAGAGGGAGAGAGAGATGAGAGAGAGAGGGGAGGAAGAGATAGGTGAGAGGAGAGACGAAGAGAGAGGGGAGAGTGGTAGCGAGGGAGAGATAGAGAGGAGGGGGGAGAGGGGGGAAAGAGGGAGGGATGAGAGAAGAGGGGGAGAGAGGGAAGAAGAGAGGGGAGAGAGAGAGGGGGGAGAGAGTTAGGGAAAGAGGGGAGATGAGAGTTAGGGGAAAAGAGAAGGGATGAGAGGGGGTGGTAGAGAGGAGAGAGGGGAAGAGGGAGGGGGAGGAGAGTGAGGTGGGAGGGAGAGAGGGAAGAGAGAGGGGGAGAGAGAGGAGAGGAAGGGAGAGAGGGGAAGAGAGGAGAGAGGGGGGCAGAGAGAGTTAGGGGAAAGGTGAGAGAGAGTTAGGGGAAATAGAGGGGAGAGGGGGGAGAGAGAGGAAGAGAGGGAGAGTGAGGTGGGAGAGAGGGGGAAGAGAGAGAGAGGGAGAGAGAGAGGGGGAGAGAGATGGGAGTGAGAGGGGAAGAGAGGAGAGAAAAAGGGAGGAGAGAGAGGGGAGAGAGAAGAGAGGGAGGGGAGAGAGTGAGAGGGTGAGACGGGAGAGAGGAGAGAGAGGTGAGGGAGGGGGTGGAGAGCGGTTGAGAGGAGAGAGAGCAGAAGAGAGAGAGGGATGAGAGTGAGGTGGGTGGACAGGAGAGAAGAGCGAGAGGGGAGAGAAAGAGCTGGAGAGAGAGGAGAGAGAGAGGGGAGAGACGGGAGCGGGGGTTGAGAGGCAGGGCTGCCACCTCCCATGCATTGAGCGTGAGAATCACGCATTTCACCCAAATTCTCATGTGTTCACAAATTTCTCTCGCTCTGTTGTGACAAATTCCTGTGATCAACGAAAATTTCAAAAACTCATATCCAACCTGCATGGGCCACGGGTGTTGAAAGCAGAAGCAGCGGCAGGACAGATGCGGCCGGGGAGCGGGCTGGCCAGTGTTTGCCGGGCTGGCGAGTCGCTCACTGCAGCGTCCGGCACATGGAGCAGCCTCAGTGCAAGAGTCCCGGGCCGTCGGTGGCGTCGAAGCGTTGCGCTGCTGCCGTGAGAGTCTCTGTGCGGAATTCGCCCAGGTGACGGCATGGATCAGGCTGCGGCTCGGGCATCATGGAGGACAACCAAGTGGCGCTGCAGTAAGTACCAAGCACTGGGTAGATACGGTGGAAGATAGTGGACTTCAAATGGAGGTGGTTGGTGAAAGCATCCGCTGCCCTGCTACGATTTTCACTACTGTAACTGCCAGGAAAACTGTTCCCGATGTTGGGGGCATTCAGAACCATGGGTCACAGTTTTAAGATAAAGGGGGGGCAGTTAGGACTGAGATGAGAACAAACTTTCTTCACGCAGAGAGATGTGAATATGTGGAATTCTCTGCCACAGAAGGCAGTGCAGGCCAATTCACTGGATGTTTTCAAGAGAGTTACATTTAGTTCTTGGGGCTAACAACATCAAGGGATATGGGGAAAAAAACAGGAAAGAGGTACTGATTTTAGATGAATAGCCGCGGCATTGCACTTTTCATATCATTGCACATCTCGTATGTGTATGTGACGAATAAACTTGACTTGACTTGACTTGAATAGCCATGATCATATTGAATGGCCAGTGCTGGCTCGAAGGGCCAATGGCCTATTCCTGCACCTATTTTCTATGTTTCTATGCTTGAGTATATGGCAATAAAACTCGATCACTTGATTTTGAAGCATTCATGCATGATGGATGGTATAATGTAGTCATAGAGTGATACAGTGTGAAAACAGGCCCTTCGGTGCAACTTGCCCACACCCGCCAAACATGTCCCTGCTACGCCACCTGCTTTTGGTCCATACCTCCAAACCTGTCCTATCCATGTATCGTCTAACTTTTTTCTTAAATGTTGGGATGGTCCCTGCCTCAACTACCTCCTCTGGCAGCTTGTTCCATACACCCATCACCCTTTGTGTGGCTAAAGTTACCCCTTAAAAAGTGACCTCTTAAAAATACTTCATACAAAAAACATTAAAATCATACTTCGACAGTGCACTAAAACATGATTTTAATACATCAAATTTCAAAAGGTTCCTACCCTGGGAGGGGGTACACCCGTCTTCCACACCCTCTACCCACTCGGTTGCTCCCTCCACAGCCTCCCCCCTTTCAAAAACGCTCCAATCCAATTTAAAGCACATTCAAGTGTAAGTTAAAAGACTCGCTACAGTATGCACCATATAGCACAATTTCAAGCTGAAAAATGCAAATGTTCCGTACCAATGGGAGAGGGACACCCTCCTCCCCCCCCCCCCCCCACGGTCGCTATGCTCCCTCGGGCTTAGTCTTTCGCAATTTCTCACTCCCAACTCTCACCCAATGCAGCAGTGCGCACACACACACACACAGGGAGACAAACACACGCACACACAGGGAGACAAACACACGCACACACAGGGAGACAGACAC